>NC_134367.1:127272197-127596970 GCF_035582795.1 Mycteria americana
AAAAGAAGCAAAAATCTGACTGCTACATAATTATGGGACTGCACAAATTAGGACTTCAAACAAAACACCAAATATAATGAGGCTTAGGCTATACTATAACTTCACAGGATCTATGAACATCTGAAGGAACAGGTGAAACCAAAGGTAAAAATAACAGCACCTGGGACATCAATGGGAATTGCACCACGGATTTCAGTAGAACTAGGTTCTTCATATTGCCTGCCCAAATTTCGTTTCTTTTGTGTTAGTCGATTATGGCTTGGCATCTTGCCCTCCTGTTGCGAGCCACAATTTGTAAATGAGCTTTCAAGATTAAAAAAAGTGTAAGGAAATGAGATTTCCTACCGCTAAACAAAAATCGCAATTACAGTATTACAGTAGCTTTCCCAAAAGTGCACATTGGTCACTGTTCTGATAAGGAAACATTAAAAATAAATCCAGCAGGTGACTCATTTGCCTTTTACCGCAACCCACAGCAGCAGAGCCCTCTGCCAGGAAGATGCTCTGACCCACAAAACGATGGCTGCACTAACATCTCCCCATCTGTATTTTCACATGGGTGCTCCAGAGCAGCTGCCCCGAAGATGCCTTCGCCGCATGAAACAAGCCTAAGGAGAAAGCAGGTGTAATGGGGAAAAAATACATGGCAAAATTCAGGCAGTAAATGATCCTCTTCTAAAAACAAGGTACATTTGTCTGCTCTCCAGGATAATCATCATCATCATAGTATGTCTCGGAAGAAATCTGGAGTCATATCTTGCTGTCTGTTTTGCAAACAGAGTTAATGAGAGTCATGTGGATAATGTTTTTCATTAAATTGAGGATGTGAGCCTGATTCAACTCCACTGAAATCAATGGGAGTCTTTCCATTCATCTTAATGAATCAACTTTTATAACACTAGAATGCAAAACCCTTCACTCATTCTGCCTCACAGAAGGTGTCTGCTATTTTCAGAAGAGTCTAAGGACCATTTTACCCTACCAAAAATTAGTCAAATCAGGCCAGGATAAAAGAACGTACATCCATGAGGGCATTTCCATGTAGAAATGCCTTATGTCAGTAGGAAATATCTACATATTATCCTTACTCTACTCTTTTTTCAGGGTTATCTTCATCCTAAATGAGTCATGTATTCTTAAACATGATCTGAAAAACCTCAGAAGGTACTGACAGAAGTAATGTGCATATGTGGGATATGTGCGGGGAGAACTGAAGTGTAGCACAGTCTTGCATTTTTATGTAAAGCAGTGTTCATATTATGAATCTAAGGAAAATAAAATACAGTATTTTAAAAAAAGCTAAAGAAACTGCTTCATTTTTTCTAAACAGAAACAACCTGATTAGCTTCAAGGACTCATTTACCAGAAAAAGGAAAAACAAAGGAAAACAACGCTCTCCTCTACATAAGTTCTGCAAATGATGTATTTTAACAACTACATAAACTATTTTCAGGGAAGGCAAAAACAGAGCATGGACTCTGACTCCAACAAGGACTCCTGTGTTCTCTTGTTACCCTTGTTTAAGGGCAGCAAGTGGCAGCATCTCCACAGATAAATTTTTCCGAGTCTCTTTTACGGCTTTTTTTGTTTTTATACTAAATAATGGCAAGGTGATGGGCAGGAAGGGAGGGCTGCATCAGACCAAAAGTATGTCAGGACAAGCTGCAAGGATGGATAGGATTGTTATTATTCGTACCACAGCAGAGCCTGGAAACCCATGCCACGCTCAGTGCTGTCTTTGGCCAGGTCCAACGCAAACACGCTGCAAGACAGACCCTACTCACAAGAACACAAATTACAATGATGCTAATTTAACAGCTGCCAATTGGATATAGATTTGGAATGAAAATATTTTTTACTTAACTGTTGACTTTTAGCTACTTCAATGGCAGCTCTACCACTCCGGGAAAATAAATCTTGCCACCAACTTTGAGCAACTTCCTCCCTCCCTAGTTTTCCTCATGGTTAGCAAAGACATCTATATTATTTTTACTCCTCCTTGTTTTCCTTGTAAACTGCGTGCATTATGCCACCCCCTCCTCCCAGCCCTTTGGAAGCTCTGCACTTCAAAAGGACAGAAACTCTTCTTCTGGCATACGTGCAACTTCTGTTACAGTGAATGAGGGTTACGTGTCAGAAGCTCATTTGGAGAGGTTGCTCTAGTTCCTTGCCCATTTCCTGTAGCATTTGGGGATGCAATTCATCTTGGGCTAGTACTTTGTCAACTCTTCACAGTTCTAATTACCTTATCATCTGCTTCACTACTCCAGTCAAGCCTTTTTGTTTTCTACATTGCCTTTCAGGGTCCTATTGCTCATCCTAGGGAGTATTTTTTTTCACCTTTTCCTCCTGCGTGCGAAAAGCAGCGCAGAGAAACCAAGTGAACTTGCTCAGTGAACTTCCCAGCTCTTGCCCGGCTCCAAGCCTGAAGGCACAAGCTAATTAGGCACATGCCAGACAGCTCACATCTGATGCCTCCTGCTTTGCTCTCTCCAGCTGATTGCCTTTTATCAGCACCTTCAGTCATCCTCAGCTTGCTCTCTTTTTCAGGTCTTCATGTGCCTGTCACTTCACAAAGAATTATTTTAATAAGAAGTATCTGGAGACAGACAGGATGGAAACAGATCTGAAAAAGTAGGAAACCGAATACAGAAAGAACCACAGCAATGGTGACATCAGACTCCCAATTCTGGGCTTCCATGGCTAAGAATAAGCTATCCATGCTATCACAAGTATGAAAAAGCCCTCTGGAAGGCAGAACATTAAGCATCCACCAAAAAGACAACTGACTTCTATTTGCAGTTTACCCCATTAAAGAGAATTGCTTCCAGTGCATCTAGAGAGTTCTATCTAACAAGGTGTTCAGATCTTCTCTACTCTGGATTGAAACACAGTGAAGATGAGTCTGTGCCTTATGAAAGTGGATTCTGGCCACCGGCTCCAGCAGTGAGCATTCTGTTCCTCTAGATTCTCATTTCTAACCCAGAAAGCTGTTTCCTCATTTTTTCCCCAATCCTTTTCTCCCACACCTTTCTACATCCCCTCCAACTGTGGGCCTGGCAGCAGGAAGACCAGGCTTCAGCTCTGTTCTGCCATAAGCCTTCCCTCCTGTGATACTAATACTCCTGAGGCATTCAGTACATCATCGCCAGCTGATTTACTCAGCTTTCAGTTTATAAAGCATATGCAAAAAAGGCATCTTGGCAAGAAAATAGACCTACAACTATTCTATTGAAGGCAATTAAACTCACAAGTGCAAGTCAACAATTTCCTTTCCCCCCAAAAAAAGAGAAAGGGATTGAATCCAGAAGATTAAAGCCAGCATTTGATTCAGCACACCTTTCAGGAAAGAAGAATAACCCAGCTTGATGGCCATGCACCATGCTGAGTTTACGTTGCTAGCTGTTAGCACAACCATCTTTTTATTTCTGTTGACCAGGAAGCACCAAACCAAGAACACAACAAACATGGGTCTCCACATTGTCAGTGGCACAGAAGAATGTCAAAATATTTCCAAGAAGCTACAGACAAAAGCCCAGTACATAAATATACGAGGCTCAGAACTTTGAATATATAAAGAATACCGGTTTCCATAAACATTACCAAATATCTTCACTGTGACAAGGTGCCCATGAACCTATAACCTGCTCAGACCAGTCTTTAAGCACACAAAGTCAACAAGATCCTGACCAGCTACTTTTAAAACAGCTCAGGCCCCATTTTAAGATTATTTTCAAGAGGTTCCCCCCTTAGCAGACCGAGGTCTTCTGAAAATGTTGATATTGGTGCTGGTGTGACCCACTAACACGTGCAGCTTGTAAATCCCACTTTCTCTTGCCTAATCTGAGATGAACAGGAGCCCAGTGCTGCTGTAGATGGGGACAGCTCTTGGTCTGAAGTTGCTTCACGTCCAGTCACTGCTGGGGGGCCAGCCAGGGAAGCTGCCACGGGGGCAAACCGGCAACGCAGGGGAGAGTAACGCTGAAAATCCAGCCCTAGTTTTGGGTGCCAGAATCCTTCCAGGTTTTCTGAAAGGCAGCTGACAGACTGGAAGGTGCATCAAGCTGAAGGGAAGGCAGTTATCTTTTCCTCCATTTTCCTCTCATTCCGTGTTTGCTTCCAGCAAGCACCCCTAGCCTCCTGTTCCCACGATTTGTTACTTCTACACATTAACTGCACCTATTCTTTCTTTCTTCTGTTTACCTTTTCATCTGCTTTCCTTGGCATTATTTTAGTCATCCAAACAGCTGATTTCCTTCCTTTAATCAAAAAGTGCCCGTCCTCTCTTATCGACCCAGTCCTAAAATATACAGCTCTGAAAAGCAGCAAGGTTTGGGGGCAGAGGATTTGTTCTTGCTTTCTTTGGTTTGTTTGGCTTTTGTCTTCAATCACCTCTCTCCTGCTCTAGAAGCAGAACGTTGCTGTGGGGGACCTGTGTGATCAGATCTCTGTCGATGAGAGTACATTTCCTGCTGGATTTCTCAAGCCAAAAAAACAGAAACAATAATCAAAGGGGAAAGGCCAGGCAAAAATACTTTTTGATCTTTGGATTAACTGAACGGCATCAATCCTCTAGGACGGGAACCAAACAACAGCCCAACAAAGCCCTTAAAATAAAGTACAAAGGAAGACAGCCATTAATACAGAAAGGCAGCCATACCAGCATGATGGGAGGGAATAAAGCAAGCCAGCTATGCCCCAAAGGATGGCTGCTGCCACGGAAAGAATTCAGACTTGGCATAAATTACAGGATTTTGATCCCACCCATGGCCAGCACTTCCAAACCATTCGACACTCACCATTGAGACCAAAATTTCAGAAAGGGCTCAGTTAGTTCTCATTTGGGCAAAAAAGGACATAGCCAAACTTTTCAAAGAACTCAACATCTGGCAGCGAGCTACTCTAACATCTGTTCAGAAGAATCTGGCGTTAATATATATTTCTCTCATTACTCTGCATCTCTCCTGAGTTTGCCGATTCGACCTCATCTTCCAGGTATGTTCAATATCCACTCGGTTAAACTTATTTTTCTGTTAGCTCCTTCGCTGCTGTTTTCGCTTCTAGTCTCACATCCTCAGTCATTATTCTCCAAATTACTAGCATTGCTCTCTCCTTTGCCAGTTCACACGTATTTTGGCTCTGGAAGCGAGCCAAGGCTAGCTGCACACACATACCTCCCTGTTTATTTCCCGTTTAATGGAACGCAGCCTCTGGTGCACAGGTAGCGAAATCCTGCCATTATCTCGCTGACCTTTTTGCATATTTTACGAGGCTGTTTTGTGGCTTGTGCAAATAACGCAGCAGAGTTCAGAGAAATTTCTGTTGTCTTTCCCACATCCTCACCTCTCCCATTATAAGGCCCCTCAGTGGTCATCTCATAATCAATTAATGCAATAGGTCTAACCCAGCCTATTCCTGTTACACGCCAACGCTGCAGGAGTAAACAGGGAAAGAAGCATTTTGATCTGATGCATAAAGAATAACTGCATTACACTGCAGTGCACAGTGAATCACTTTCTGCTAGGAAAGACCTAGGCCACAGCAGAAGGAAATGGAGAAACTACGGTACCGGGGAATAAACGAAGAGAGAACAGAAAAATACGGGACTGCCTGTACGTAGTGCCACGTTCTGTAAGTGTCCTTCCTAGGCTCCCGGGGAGCCTGAGGCATGACGGGCTCTGGCGCAAAAAAAGAGAGGAGGGCAAAGGATGCCCACCTTAGGGGGACTACTGCGGACGGGAAAGACAGAGTGCTACTTGAAAGCTTGGCAAGGAGGCTGCTCGACTTGCAAGCCGTGGCAGCTAGCCCCCATGGATGAACTGCATGAAAACCCAAAGATGAATTTTGATGGCCTCTCCTTCTGCAGCTGTAATTGCTGAACAGTAACGGACTGGCTGCAGTGCCAGCCTCGTAGGAGACTAGGTCTTCTGGAGGACTTACCTCCTCAGCTCCCACTGAGCTTGTGTTAAAAAGGAAAGCTAGGTTTATACTTACAGCACTAGACTAAGATTCAGGAGATTAACGTTCATTTTCTGTCTTTGCTAAACCCGTGGTAGGACTGCCACCAGACCACTAATTTGCACTGTGTTTCAGACTCACTTTTACAGGATGAAAATAGTATTTTTTTCTGTTCCAGACTCTGCTTTGTCATTTAAGAGTTTGCCTGTTTGTTTTTCCAGAATAAGGACTACATTCTATGCTTGTTTGGAACTTTCTATCTACAAATGAAATAAAAATAATACGAAATTTTAAAAATATATCAAAAGAAGCTGCATGACTCAGTACTTTACAAGAACACCACTTTAAATGACAGATATTTCATTTTTCTGCCAGAATGGAAATTCACCCAGTTCAAGAACTTACCTCGATGCTGTGAATATGTGCCAGTAACATCTCTGCCATTCCTATGCAAGTTTTTAGTTCTGCAATATTAAATAAGGCTCTTATTAAAGATTTATGACAACCTGTCCCTTTGCATCTGGTGGCTGTGTACCGCAAAGCTAGAGAAGCACAGCAAAAATAAAGTAGCTGCTATAATGCCAGCCATGCTTTCTGTGAGTTCCAAAATATCTTCTGACACCAAGCTTGCCATGTAACAAAACACAGAGCTATTTCTATTTAAAACTCCTAATGATCCATTAAATTAGTGTGTGGAATGAGAAGGGACGGGGGTGGGAAAGGTGTTGTGTTTTGGTGGTTTCTTTTAGGTTTTTGTTTGTTTGTTTTTATAAACATCAATATGAGTTATAGTGTAATTAAAAAAAAAAAAAGTTTGCCAAACCTTACATCAATTTTCAAACAACATTTTTGTGAATTTAAAAAAAGTTATTCTCCTACAGTGGAGGGATTCGACACATAAAAATTGTTATGGAGTAAAAGATGAACATTTTCTCTGATCTTCTAAAGTCACTACATTATTGAAGACCAAAGAGAAAATAAAACCAGACTCAAAGGTAAAATAAACTTTCACAAAAGGACCAGACAGAGCTACAGCCACTGACTAATAAATAGCAGGAACTGCATCAGGACAGGAGAGTTGGTACTTCCTTGCACTGCAGTTGTTTTGCACCAGGATCTAACCTCATGTCAAAATAAAAATAATAATAAAAATAAAATATTCGCCTTTCCATCTGAAGCAATGGTGAAATTTCTCCCTGTAATTCCAAAGATTCTTCCTGTACTGCAATTGAACGAATGTGAAATGACTACTCTCAAAGCTGGCATGGTTGCTAGGAAAACAACTGTGAAAACCTAGAAGTCTGCAAACAAAATGTTAGAGCAATCAGGGCCATGAAAACGCTCAGAAAAGAGAGGCCTGTTTCTTAGAAGACTAAGAGGAAGAAAGACAGCTGTGGGTAGCTGTTTTAGATGCACGTGGAGACTTGTATGCATTTCATGTGACATCAGAGGGACGAACTCCTTACCTCCAGGGCTGCCATGAAGTTCCCCACACTCGAGAGGTTTCAGTTTGACGCCATAGAATTTCTATGGGGTATTGAATAGGAGTTTTCTGTCAGAAAATACACACCTCTTGTTCTTAACCTTTACAGAGAGAGCTGATTAAGCTTCTCTCCCAAATTTAATTTAGTACTGCATACTCACAAAATATGTCACAATTGTATTTTGTTATAAATCAATAGGGATTATAGGGCACATAATCAGATCAAAAATGGAGAACACAACTTGCCCAGCAGAATCCTGATACAATAAACCTCCCCATTAAGGGGAAAAGGAGGTGCACTTCTGGCCAGCTTGTATTTGTAGAGGGGGACAAAGGGGGACAACAACCGACATTTGTATTCGGGACAAGGAGGCAGCAGCAGAATATATGGACCGCAAGTATTCTGGCAGTCCACACCAGCACTACGCACTATTGCCTTTCCACATTATCCTAAGACTCTTAAATCAATAGCGGCAGAAGGATTCAGCTATCCCAACAGCACCTCTATCGCTCTATTTTACAGCTATGCTATATCAACTATCACGAAACAATGCGCCCCACCACCAAAAAAAAAAAAAAAAAAATCCCAGAACATATACAAATTCCTGGAGTATTTAAAGATCTTTGGGAAGTCCTACGTGAGTGGCAAACCTAATCAGAGCAGTCAGGAGCTAGTGCCGATTCCCTAAGCATCCGGCCGGCTTTCATTCACAGGACCATTTGCCCTGTGATGAAAGATGAAAAATTCCAAATGAGATTTGAGACTCAGAGAAAGTCCTATACTAAATGAAAAGAAAGGACAAAGATAGCACTTCTTATTTTTGAGATTCACACCTATTGCTTTCCATTTTATTTTGGTTCTCCCTGTGTTTAAACATGGCATCCCACACATATTAACACCTGTTTAAACACCGTTTAATCACTTGATACTCACTGAATACATTCTTGTTAAGCGGGATTTATGGCACTGACCTGATTAGGCAACAACCATTGGCATTGATAATCATTAGGCTAAGATGGTTCCCTGGGAGATGTCCCAGTAAAAGTGGCTGTCTCAATTAAGCACATTGCAATTAAGTGGACTATATCTATAGGGTGATCTCACAAGGAGAACAAGGCATTTCAAACGCCTTTTTTTTTTTTTTTTTAATGTATTTGTAATGCAAAATTAGTACTTTTGATTGGAGAAGAGAATACTACTTACAGGTTTCTCTAATAATTCCTTTTTTTGGTAACTGCACACTCTTATTTCAGTGCTAAAGATTTCATCTCCAGTCCGCATCAATCCTGTGGTAGCACACCTCTGTGTCTCTGCTTCGCCTGGCCCTAGAGGCACAGGTTGCACCGGAGGCTTTGCCAACCAGAGCTGTCCCAAGAATGACCCCCCCTTTGCCCAGGAGATGAACAACAGGGAGAACAATTGCAGGGTGTGCAGTGACAGAGGCTACTGCCTGCTGATCTCTGCGTCACTCATCAGGGGAATTGAAAGAAAACAGGTAAATGAGCCTGGGAAATGCAGGGAGACAAGCAAAAGTCTCATGGGCAAAATCAGTTCAGTTTTGCTGTCAGCAGCCCTCTTTTCTCCAGAGTTTCTTGGAGATGCCAGGTCAACCTCCCCAGGCAGGCCTGCGTAACCAAGCTATTTCAGTCCAGTATGCAGAGGTTGGTCCCAAGCCCCTTCCATCTACACACACAACTCTTGCATGACCTTGGTGAGCTGGCTGGGTAACACGATGGGCACGTGCCAAGGATCCATTTCTGTTTTGGCTCATAGCCAGTCCTCCCCGCAGCAGAGACATACATTAGCCCTCCTGAGTGCTGCTGATCTCCAATGTTATCCCAGTCTCCCCGGTGTTTAGGAAAGGCGAGCGCCTAGCCCATCATTCATGGGAAAGAATCATACGGCAGCTCAGCTTACCACTGCATGGAGAACCTCAGGGGGCACAGTCATTAAGCCATGGGTTTTCAGCACATCTGAGCCCCGCAGGCCGGGTGCCAAATGCCCCAGAAACTTTGCAGTGAGGCGTATTTTTAACCTTGCATAAAAGGCTGTTGATGATGTATTCCCCATTTCAGGGGAAAGGAAGAGGATGCATAGTGGGAACGTGTAAGACTGATTTGCTGCAGGGCCAATATCTTTAGTTCCAACCAAAACCGACGGGAGCTGTGCTTGGAGCATATAAAATTCTGCCTAATTTCAAGAAGCCCGTAAAATAATCCTACCTACATGTCTCAAAGGCAAGAGACACATTCTACCTCCTCACTCTGTGCCCTACTTTCTTAATATGCAACTGAGGTGAAAACATCTCCTGCGTGACAGTGGTACAGTAAACAGAGATCAATTCTTTGAGGCGGTTCTCCTCGATACCACAGTGAGGTATGCCATATACCATATCACAAGACAATTAACATTACAGTCAATTTCTGCACAGACAACAGCAATGTCCTGTATAGTAGATGGATACTGGACACTGAGCAATGAGATGAAAACAAGATGTCAGATAATCTCTGTCCATCCAATGAATATCACCTACTTGTTGCTCTGAATGAGGTAGAACCCATAGAAAAGCTAATGCAGAAACACATAATTAAAGACTGTAACACAATGCATGCACATAAGAAGCTTATAGGTAGGTTCTCAAAGTAACTTCAACTTCTGGCATTTCTAAGGTTTTAACTTACTGACTGAACAATCTTCTTATGTCATTTCAAATGTTTTGGGGTTTGTTTTTTTTTTTTTTTAATTGGAGAGTGTAAGTGAAAGTTTGTGTATACTCATAAGCAGTCAGGCAGTCATCCTTCTTTACAGGAAAGATTTGGGGTACACTTACAAGCCATGAAGCATCCACGGCAAACAGGAAGTGTTAATCCCCTCCTGCGTGCTGCATGTGCCCACCAGCACAGCAGCTGTTCTCATCAAAGCACCGGAGCCGACACTCGCAGTATTGTGCCATCAAATGGATTGCTGAAATTGAAACTTAGGACTCTAAATCACTGGGGGGAAAAAATTCACCTTTAAAATAGGCCTTTAATCTTCTAAATCATCAGATTCTTGAAAATATTACCCTGAACTTACAGCTTAATCCCGAACCTGTAGGAAAGAGCAAAGCAAAGCTTGTAGTAAGACAAAACTACTTTTACATTTTTTAGAAATACCGCAGCAAGTCTTCAGTCCCTGGCATCAGGCTTCTGGGTAGTTGAAGTTACTGATTCATACTTCATTTCTGGCAAACTTCATTTAAACGAGTTGACCCGATATCTCTTTCCCAGATGAGAACAATTAACACAGTATAAAACGCACTAGGCACACGCTCGGGCACTGCTTCCATATGCAAAGCAGTGCCATGGAAACAGAGAGATGCCAGTGCGGTGGTAAGGGCAAGCAGCAGTCACCAGATGAGCAGTGAATCAAGGGCTGAGGGAAACAGCTGTCAGCAGGATTACTTAAATAGATTGCATTTCACAGGGCAGCTCACATTAATACTGCAGTATGGTATTTAAAAATCGGGACAGAAATGTGTTGCTTCATCATTAGCTACCGTGTTATCACTTGCCTGACCAGATAACGAAAGGGCAGTGGTGTGACCTGCAGCCTGGGGAAATAAAGGATTCAGCTTTAGCTTTATCTCTTCATTTCAATGGCCGTTTCTACTTACTTTCTACAGCTTGTAATTTTACACTTTTCCGTGCAATACAACCTGAACAGCTGTATATTGTTTTCCTCCTCTTCTGTTTCCCAGAGAAAGAAAACAGAGCAGCCCCTGTGTCTTGTCCTACTGCACTTTCTAACTTTCAACAGCCAAGCCACTTGTTTCAAAGCACAAGCTGGTGGAAACCTTAGTATCCTCTGAAGCAAATCTGCCAACGACTGCTTCCCCAACGAGCTGAGCAGTGAGCGGGACAGCCTCCCTCTCTAGCTCCATGCAAACATCTGCTTCTCTCTCCCACAGGTCCCCATGACATCTAACCAAAAACTTCAGGGAAGCCTGCTCCTCTGCTGCTCGGCATCGCTTCCGATCACTCACGACATTGCAAAGCAATTGTTGAACGCTATCAGCTCAGAATGGGAGAGAGGTAAATATAATACAGAGGAAGTCAGAAGAAAAAGAGGCAACATATGCTAAAGAGGCAGGCAAAGGCTCTGCCAGATGTTCTCCAGTGAAACGTGGTGTGGATGTGTCAGATCTCCCTCTCCACGGACATCTGCCCCGTTGGAAGATAACAGGGCGTTGGGTAGAGGAGAGGAGCGAGGTGCCACACTTCAGGCACAACCCAGGGCCTTAAGCCAGAGGTGGAGATAAATTTTAGCTATCATGCCAGACTGACCCGCAGCAGCTTTTCTGCCTATTCTGCTGTCAGTGAGGTCTTAAACCACCAAAGTTTACTGCAGGACATCTGTCAGAGCCCGACGGTACAGTACGACTTGCATTACAGAAAACATGACAAATTCCCTCTGAGCTCAATGGGCTGTGACAGCAGCTGCATCAAGCAAGCTTGCCTAGGCTTATTTATTTATGTGGTAATGTTTGATAATCTTGTAACTAGTCAACTGCTAATGAACATGCATGCCAAAAATATCAGAGAAATTAGCCATATAACACCTCTCATAATTATTTCACTACTATTTTACCAGCGCTATTGCAAGGTGGTGAGAATTTCTAAAGGACTTTTTCTGGTTTTGAAAACTTAGCTTTTTCTGGTTTTGAAAACTCTGCCTTCAAATTAGGTGCTGCATATATATTTGAAGTCCCACTACAGACATTTACTGTCGTCAAGTTCCAATGGGCATTTGTAATATTTCGGATCGCCAAAATGAGAGCCAAAGAAAACGCAGGATTTTTTTTTTCCCCGTTAAAAACAAAACAAAACAAAACAACTCCCCCCCCAAAAGGTCTTCCCAGGGCATTTAATCTTGAATATCCTGAGAACCAAGGCACCCAAGCTCACTAGCCACAAGAAAAATTGCCTGAGCTTATGAGGCTGTATTTTTCAAAACAAAATGCAAGCCTTGTGCAAGCTGCAGAGACGCCGGACATGGGCTCTGTACCACTATCGGGCCCTACAGAGGAACGTAAATGCTGTGCTCCAGCACACTTGACACGCTCTTCTGTGCAGCAAACACCTAGAAACCCTGCAGCTACGGTCCCTGTCGCAGAGGTTACCCACAGCAAGCGGTACAATGATCCACAAAAGAGAGCGTGGGAGGGGGAAACCCCAAAGCACACGTGCAGTGGTTAGAAGACCCAAGATTTGAAATCCAGAGAATTCAGGCATTTTCATAATCTGGTCCCTAATGAGTATTTGTTCATTTGAAAACGTCCCTTTCTGTGAATGAGGTACGTCCCCCCTTTTTCTCTTTCTTTTTAAATCATAACCCTTCAAGCAGTACGATAAGAAGAAAAAAAAAAAACCAAGGAGCCTTTCACCAAAAACCAAAAGAAAAGGGTGATGCTGCCACTTCAGCTACATTCCTCATGCCTTCTCCTAAAATTCTCTAATAACATGCTTATTTAAACACTGCAACAGGAGACTTTTAACCATTTCTATTTATACAGTATACAGAATTCCAGTGAAATGACCAATGGCAAAATTTCAATAATTAGTCAACTAATCTGGCTTTTCGAATCAGTGATTTCCTGTTTTGCTCGCACGATAGGACTGATTCAGATCTCCCCTGAAGCCAACAGAAAGTGATTTCAGTGTTTATCAGCCCAAGGTTCCCATATTCTGTAATTCACAGATCTGAGAGACAGAAGTAGTGCTTATTTGCCTAAGAGCTGCCCAGCCGAAAGGCTCAGCTGCCTGGTCAGGAGAAGCCCAGCACTCTCTTAACTTCCCATTTTACTGGTGGACAAGAGTTGTAGATGACCCAGATCATCCCAATTACAAGAAGAATATGAAAATTTAGAAAGTATCAGCAATGTATTATTTATATTCCAAAAGCATCAGTTCTTTAAAATGTCTTTAATGATAAGAAAGCATGTTCTCTAGCAAATGTCCCAGTATAATGAAAAAATTTTAAGGTATTTTTCCCATTACTAAAAGTACATGGCTAAAAAGAACAAACTTCTTATCACTTTAGATTTTCTATTTGCATTTGCAAAATAAATCAGAAAGTCTAGATCTTTTTTTGCAAGGAAGCATACTAAACACATCAGTCTCACCAGGAATGCCACAGAGATTGGGAAAAGCTATCAGCCTGTTGTGACCAGGACCATGAAGGATCTTTTATCTGTTTTTAATGCAGATTTTTGTTCTAAGGTTTTGAAAACAGTCCTGCACATTTAAGACTCGGATTTCTAGGAAAAAAAAGTTTAAAGTTGTTCTGCCAATAAAAATGCTAACATTTTATTTATAGAAACTTTGTTCACTTCCTACAGCCGAACAGATAAACTTTAAATTGTGTCATTTAATAATGGGCAATTAAGTAGTATAAATTAATTAAATAAATTATTATATAATATATAGTAATAGTTAATTAAATAATAATAATATATAGTAATAAATAAATAAATAAATAAATAAAACGTAATACAAGCAACTCAACAGAGCTGAATACACACTGTTCTCATAGAAGCAGCAGGTTCTCCTAAAACAATCTGACACTTACACAAATCAAAAATTTTCAGGAACACTTGTCCTCCCTTGTGAATATTTTTCCTCCCTGGTCATTCAGCAATTTTAGATTAGTGATTTTACTGAGGTTTTTTTCAAACGCCTAAGTCCTGCAGCGAGGGGAGACAGTGTCAGGTGTTTCAGATGGGTGTGAATATGTTAACTTCTAGGCACATTAGCAATAAATGTGACATTTCTCAGCTTCATTCTATACAAATGATGTTTGTCATACCCAGAGCCTTAATTCTCTGTCTACGAACTATCCCACAAGGTTGCAAAAGCAACAGCTGTTACTTTGAAATATCTATACCCAGATGTTACTTTTTGGATTACTTTTTTTCTTTTAGATTTTAGAGAAAAACACAGAAGTGGTTACTGCAACATTCCCCCCCTCCCTCCCCCCCCCCCCCCCCGCCTCTTTTTAGCTTTGATAGATTTTTATTTTCAGGTTGTTTCTTCTGTTATAGAGGCACATCGAATCAAACTTCCAAACACAAGCATATGCATAAGGAGGTACAATGGAGGTGGTATTTATGAGAACTTTGGCAATTACCTTCCTCATGTCACCTTTTCCCTTCACAGCCCAACTCCTGCTTCATTCGTTACGTCCGCTGCCCTCGGTGAATAATGTTGTCCCTCCCTCCCTCTGCACCACTGGAAAGGCAGAATTTGGAGCAGGTCAGCAAGACCCCTTCAAGCCCACCACACGAGAGCTTCACCTACTTTGTGAATGCCAGCACTTGCCACAGCTGCAAGCTGGGGACTTCAGGCCACAGCTGAACCAGCATTAGGTTACCTGCAGCTGTATAAACTTGACAAGAACATATAAAGCCTTCTGGCAGGCTTCCAGCCCCCAAACATTTTCCCTCAAGCTCCACAAACAGCTCCAGCGTAAGCCTGAAGCTGCCTTGGCCGCTTCCATCCTTTCCCGGCCGCAGCTGCTTTGCTTGCCGAAAAACCCACCCCGTTGCTGAGGTCCCATCGACTTCTTCCTGATATGATATCCCCAGCCTGGGCTGGACTCGGGTCCCAAGTGACAGGAGCCAGACTCCAAGCAGAGAGGAGCTTGCTGCTATCTCCTCACTGAAACTTCGGTGGGTTTCCCTTCCGCCCCGAACACGAGCACTGGCTCTCACTGGCATAAAGGACCGTGATGACGTTCCGTTGCTCTGTACCTACAGGGCTTAACCCTTTCTAGGGAAAGAAATGCCAAAGAAACAAGAGCTTTGGTGTCTTCCCCACAGTACCTGGGCTTCTGGGTCTGGCCAGGATACTTTGTGCATTTCTTACAGCTGTAAATGGATGAAATTCTCAAGTTCAGGCTGTAGAAACACAAGAGACCTCAAAGTCCCTGTTCCTGAAGCCCAGCATTGGCAAAACGACAACCACGAACCCCAAGTGAGGGACAGGTTACTGTCCATCCCTAGCAGACCTTGTGAAAGAGCTTTGCTTTCATTTAAAAATGCCTTTCTTCTGCCTTCTAGCTTTGAAAGTACGGAAGGGGAGATACGCTACACTTCCCCTACAGCTTTCAGAACGAGTAAGTCTGTTTCACAAGTCTTTATTTTATCTTTTCAAGAGACAATAAATCTCAAGGTATAAATTGGGAGCAGATGGAGCAGGATGTTAGACTGTCAGCTTCCATTAACAACACCGGGGGCTCGCCACACACCACAGCCAAGCCGGAGCCTTTCATCTCGCCCCTCCGCATCTGGTGGAGGAGCTACTTGTCTGAGTTAGAGCTATTGACAGAAGAACATGAGTTGAAACCAGATGTGACTACACTGACGGCCAGCCAATTATTGTTATAGGTTGGCTTTACCCATAAATCACTAGATCGCTAAATCACTAGACTCATTTTTAAAGTTGTCAGGAGGTTGTACCAGGGCCACAGAACAACAGTGAAAAGCTGCCTGGGAAAGCAGAGGTGGATCTCCGGCCTCCTGACGCTCCTTCCCTTCAAAAACTGTAAGCTGCACTGTTGAAATGGGGCATTTGAGGACTGGGGACCAAGCAGACTGTGATGCTACTCTGTGTTGACCCATGCAGCTGTAAAAAACGCCACTTTTGACGAGCAGCCCTTCTAGCACTTTTCAGCCCAAAGGAAGGTGACTACAGGAATCTGCAAGCCAGGGAAATGCAGCAGGAGCAAGCGAAGGCTCCCCGGGAGAGGGGAGCTCCCTTCAGCTTCTGAGACAGAGCAGTTGGGAGAAAAAGCAGCACAAACCTCCTCTCTGGGAAAACCACACAGAGTACATAAACTAAAGTGTGATGTTTAACGAATACCAAACAAAGCAAGCCTGGGGGCTCCTGTGTTACTACCACATTTGCTTTTTCCAGACTTCCAGGAGTACGATGACTGTACAAGGGAGCCAAGCACAAGATGTTGGCTGCTGCTGCCTTCCCTGCTCTCCATCTCGGCGGAACACCACAATTTCTAGAAGTGACCAAGCCTGCCTGAGCAGGTAATCTGTAACAACCTGTAGCTCCATGCCTCTGCCACCAGTGACAAAGGCGGTCTGCCCACATTGAACAGTTATCAACTTTACCAGCCAGTTTCCATCACTGTCTGCTCCAGATCTGTGTCCTGCCGCATACATGTGAAGCCTGGGGTCACAAGCACCCCGCTACTGCAAGCTGAACTCCATGACGAGGAACGAGAAACTGCCACCCCAACAAGGAGGCCCAGATCTGCACATCCTTCGAGACTGTAGCTTCATACCATGATTCTTCTAGGACAGCTAAATCACCTGGAGCATGAAAGGACACTCACAGGAACAGATTCACAGTCTTTCTCCTCTTTTTTTTTTTTAAAGCACAAATTGCTGGGCAAGGGAGAAACTGTTGTATTGACTCAGTACCCTTACACATCAACCAAACTCCTATACACAGTCAAACATACCATCAGACTGATGCATCACTCAAACAGATGCAAAGCCTAGATATTTTGGAAAGCAAAACTCTGGAAATATAAAATGTTCATTTGGCGCCACAAGCCTTCTCCAAGCCTCTTTCCCTCTCAGCTATTTCCTGTTTAATCACCAATACATACGTTATGCAATTTTTGCAAACTGAAGAGCAACACATTGCTTTTATGAATAGAAGGAACGCAGCCATGTTGACAAGAAAAACTGAATACGGAAGGAAAAGAATTTTCAGCAAACCCAGTGACTGCCCTAGCCTGAAGTAAACCGCAAGATCCGTTAGCCCATGGAAAAAAATCTAATTTTGCAAATATGTAATGAAGTATCATCTCTCAAGGTTGTGTACACTCTACGAAATTAATAAGAAATGCTTTGGCAGAAATTCAGGTAGCACGTGAAAGCAGAATTAAAAGGAGGTATTTAAAGAAAAGAGAAGGGGAGGGGGGGAAAAAAAAAAATGTTATGTTTCAATTCCTAAACCATTAAGATACCTCTCTCATGGTGTGAGGGGTCTGGAGAGAGACTGTAGTTCAGCCAGTAGATGACAGTACGGGCGACCTGGCAGGATGTGTGTTATCAAGTCTCTGTTACTTGACAATCGGTGCAGCGGGCCTTTCAGCATCTTCGGGCCTGACTTCATCACTGTAGCATACTGATTGCTTGTGACAGGTGAAAAAGGACACGAGAGGACAAGAAATGCTAGGGGCAGACAGCTTTTCCTCAATCTTGCTGATCACAGTGTAAAGTATTTTTGAAGTATTATGCCAGCACTTTGACAGAGTCCAAAGAAGGAGATAAGTGTGCAAAGTCAGGGTCAGATGGATTACCTTGGCTGACGAATGTCCCGGTTAATCGGGGTTGTTTGCATACTGTGAGAAACTCAAGTATTTCCGGTAGTGGCTCTTTGTCCTTGAATCAACCAGCTCGGTCTTTGGCTTCCAGTTGCAATGTGGTGTTTATTAATCGCACACAAGCCCTCTCCTGAGGTGGGCTCACGTACAGCACTCTATTCAACGCACCTGGTAACAGTGACCATGAGGTGCTGTCCCAGATGAAAAGGAAGCAGGAATACTTCATAGGGAATTCTGGACAGACTAGTTTGTAAGTCAGACAGGAACACAGGTTGATTCTGGTTAATACTTGTTTTTTCCACCCTCACCACTAGTTTGAGCCTAAGTGAGTCTTATTTCACCTCCACTCGAAGGGCAATTAAACAATGGGCAGATTCTTTTAAGTTTCAGCAGAAGGATTTAAGAAAATGCACACTCTAAAGACAAAAATAATGCTTTGAGTAGCATCAGTGAAAGAATTTAAAGTAAAACCTCTGAAGTCACCTTTTTTCTATCCAGTAAACTGGAGAATATTCTGGAGACTCAGGGCTGTTGGTGTGTTTGCAGAGTTAAGAAAGCTTTAAAAGGAAGGAAAGATCCTGAGATAATTATGAATAGTTAATTTAAGCCCAACTTCAAGGAACATTTTGAGGAAATTGGAAGGCTCGGGAGATGAGCAGTGAGTCACTGAGCTTTTTGCTTGCAGGCAGTCACTGCTAATCCAACCTGGGTAGTTGACAGCAAACCCTGTTGTTACCTGCTAGTGGTTTGTATTAAATGGTTACTCACCAGCCTCCTCTGGAGCCTCCGCATTCTTGTTAGAACAGCTGCAGGCAGGACCATGGGAGGGAGAAGTACTTCCCTCTCCACAGCTATTAGTTTAAACCAGGCAGGACTGCTCATTTACACATTGTGACTTTTGACAAAGGGACAGCAGTCTCTGGCAAAGCTCGTCTAACCTTAACTCCACGCCACCTTCCTCTGAAGGCAGGAAAACTCCACATGGAGAGAAGCGCGACGTGATGAAGCTTTGAAACCGCAGCGGCAACACACAGAGCCAGGCTAGAACATCACTATTAACCAGCAATGAGTTAGTTTACCACAATAAAAGCTGTTTGGGCCATTTGCATCATCATGCAGACTCCAGCCGTGCTCACACCTTGCTGAGAAAGTTTAACACTAATGTGAATTTTGCATGCTGCAGAGGCCACAACCGCAGGCCTGGCACTGCGCTGCTCTCCATACAGGATGCCAAAATACCCGATTTGTCTGCTCTGCATATTCCCAGGTATGTTGCTTTGAGCTGCCAGTATTTGCCAAGGAACGTTCACCGGTAGCAACTAAAGCCCTTCACACTTTTCCTATCCTAGCTGTCAACGACCCGATAAAGCCCAACATCAGCCTTGCATTAGTCATGTTACATCCTCAAAACTTTCTGAAGGCTTTTTCAAACATTTTGCAGATCAAAAGCATCTGCTCCAAATCACTTTGGTAGCTGGTCATGGTATCATACCTGAAATACCCTTGTCTTTATTGATCCAATTTTAAAGAACCATTTTATCAGTGTTTTAACAGTAAACCAGCAATTAAGGTCATATTACTTGGAGGCTTTACAATTAACCACATCATATTTCAATCACATGGTTCTCTGGTTGCTCTGAGTATTAGACTAAATGCAACATTGCTGTTGCATTAAAATGAGGAAGAACCAGTGTTTGACAAAATTTTCATCAATTAAGTATGTGTCAGTCCCTGTCACAGGGCCCTACAAGCCACAGCTCTGCGTGGCACCTCTCGGAGCACAGCACTGTTTGCAGATTGTTTTGCTGCTGCTTTGACTTTCTACCTCTCAGCAACAACTGAAAAACAATTATTTCCTACGACTATGGAATAAAAAAACAAAACAAAACAGAACAAACATATTTTCAACTATATCATCAACTATATCATCAAAAGTAGCAAAACCAATGAAGAACCTGTCAGAAAACGCCATTTGCTACATTCAAATGGCCACCATTTCTAACAGACACACCCAACCATACAAGCAGCATTAAGCAAACAAACCAAAGACAAGGAGAAATTTGTCAGCAGCCCAGAGCAGCATCCATGCCAACTGGCCACCAGCTGATGAAGTGGAAAACACAAAACCACAAATAAAAAGCCACAAAGTAGAAACAACCTAGAAGATACTTTCTGGCATATTCAAATGATGAGATTTAGTTTGGCATATGGTACTCCCACATCTTACGAAAAGCTGAAAAGTTGTTTGTGGTTTTTGTTTTTTTTTACTAGCAGTCAAGTATAAACTTTTTAACAGACTCTGCTCTCCAAGAAAGTCAGTGGCTTCTCTGCTTTTTGGACATAACTTTTTTTGTTAAAAGTTATGACCACAGGGTCTCCACGAGACCCAGATTACATCAGTTTAAGTGCTGTCTCAAAGAGGTATCAACGCAGACAAGCCATTAAGGAAGAGAGAAAGGAAGTACTGTTAATCCCCACATTGGAAATCAAGACCTGAAGCAAAGCAAGGTTAAGTGAATCCTTCTTGTTTACCCAGGAAGTCTGTATCTAGCCTGGAAAACAAGTCCAAGTCTCCTAATTTCCAGTCCAGCCTTTTAGCCACAAAACAGACTGCTTTCCAACTAATAAAGGCTTACAGGAATTTCAGTTCAACATTTGCACACAGGCAAATCTGTAAATCTTTCATAGCAGGAGACAGAGAGCAGATGTACACAGAAAAAAAGGAGCAGACAGAAATGCTCTTTTAGAACGTCTTTTTAAGCATTTTTTTCTGGCCCTTCCCCGACCCACCCTCTCCTGCCACCACACGGGCAAATAAATTCTCATCTATCCCCATAACGTACACGCAGCTTGTTTCACTTGCTGCACTGTTGTAACTCTACTGAATTTATCTTTGTTCGGGGAGACAAACAGAGTGATGCAAAAGCCGCTAAATGAATAGCTTAAAGTTAAAGGAAAGACAATTAAACCGATGATTGCAGTAATGTGAATTAGTTTGAAGAGCTTACAGGGAGCTGCCAAAGTGCAGCTACCTTCTCAGGAGCTGAACAGCTATTGCAGATACCTCTGCAGACTGGAAGCTGCGAGTTTCTCCTTAACAATTATAGAAGTTACTGTGCATTATATATTGCTTGTAATCCCCATCATGAAAGCACAACCTTCTAGGTTCTAGCAGGGGTTTGAGCTTTACAAGGAAACTGCAGGGCCGGGTTGGAATTAAATCAATACGAATTAGTTCTAAACTGAAAAGGCGCTGAAAACTGAAAAATTAGTTGACAGACAAACTGAAAAATTAGCTGACAGGCATAAGTATTTCACCCTGAGAGGACAGAAATGAATAAGCCTGTATTCCGTTGGTGTGAGTCCCCCTGTCAGAGATGGCTCACAGATGTCAATGCATTATAGGTCAAGTTTGACAGAAAGAGTTGCATGTAGCGTATTTCCAGAAAACATACAGAATTTTAACTCTTTGTTGACCTGCCATCACGAGGTTTGCAGCAAGCCTTTCCAAGTCCACCAGGAGTCCGTCTGGGTACAGAGGGTGCTCGGGCTGCGAAGGGGACAGCTGGCAATGCTGAAACCTACAACTCGCCTGATGCACGTCTCCAATTACTGCTGATGCGACACATTTACGGTCCTGTGCAACATATTGAGACTATTACCCTACAAGGTGATGTTTATTTATATATGCAGAATACACCGTCAAGTTAAAAATAATTTTTTTTGTGTGTGAAAATGCCTACGCTTGGATTATAAAAGCATGTTCTACACTCTGACTTGGGGATGCATCTGTTAACGGCAACTGCTCGGGAGCTGCTGCATACCTGAAAGCAGTCAGCGAGTCCTGCCAAGTCAGTGTGTATCCAAAAGAGCTTCTGAGCTCTGCTCCTGTCCTGTCAGCAGCATTTGTTTCTCCGGTTGGATGGAAACCCTTGACCTAGTCAGAGTAATTTCTGGATGTAGTCCAACAGCAGTGAGCATCGTTTGCAGACTTTCAGGCATCACCACTTGTAAAGCTCGAGTCAGAGCCCATGGTATGCAAGTGCCATTTTAAAATGAATAATTTTAAACACTTCTAAACATTTCTATGAAACAACTGGTAAATCTCCTTCAGAATTCTATTCCTACACAACAAAGAAAATTTTACACATCAGGAAATACACTTTAAATGTTCCTTTGGAGGATCTGATCACTGGTACTTTTACAGATTAATGTTACCACCTATAGACTCGATGATCTTAAAGGTCTTTTCCAACCTATATGATTCTGTGATTTCTTTCAAAAAGAAGTAAAGGCAGAAGGCGTATAATGGCTACCCAGCCAATCGGTTCAGGAAAGTGCCTGCTTTCTCATCATTGCACACCAGGTTCGTAGGAGGCAAACGAGGGCTTTTGTGTGACCTCAAGAGTATACATATACAAACTGGCCAGTTTTAAAATATACAACATTCAGAATTACAGGTGGTTTCAGTGAAGGCAGCGGATATCAGCTCTGTTAAAAATTTGACATGGAATCATACTGGGGTTTGATGCATTTTAGCATCAGGCTGGTCAAAGAGCAAGCAAAGGCTCATCTAGCCTAACCTCCACCCAAGCACCATTTTCCTCTTGGCCAAGTATTCCTGAAGATTTGCACAGCAGGAAGCCTAGACCAGACATGCAAGACTTAGATGGAGGTTCAGGAGAGATAACGCTTTGTAATTGCACAGCAGGATAAAACTGGGATGGCAGGCAGAACATGCAGAATAAACTAAGTCAAGTGAAGAAACCTATGCTACCAAGGACAGCATCTATTCGTGAATTGCTAGGTATCAATGATGCAAAGTAATTTAAATGCAGCTCTTCTAACATATACCTAAATATCAGACTATGGTAAGCAGAAAAGCTAACATACTGCCATATTAACTTTGGAGACATAAGGAATTAAAGAGCTGAAACGCAGTAAGATCAGGACAATCGTAGATGAAAACAAACAAAATTATCTTTGTCAGAGAGAGGCTGTCTCTTTTATATTCTCATCATAAAGGAAAAATGTTTAATTTCCGCATCCTTCAAATGAACTAGAATAACATCACCTAATCTGCGTAATTTAGATGCAAGACTTTATATCCAGGACAAACCAAAATCGCAACAAAGGAGGAAAAAAAGTGTTCTTCAACGGAGTGGATAAAAAGCTGTACAAGTTTATGCAGAAATGTATTTATTTATTAAAAATCTTACAACTTATTAGCAATAAAGTGTATGAATGGTATCCATTTGCACGGAATGCACAGAGTGGAAGGACCAGAACAAGCCTTAAGATTAACAAGCCCTGGGTTGAGCTGTGCCACCCATGACCCCCTCGACAGCCAGCTCTCCCACGGCCCCCCAAAACACACACAGCAGTTCCCGCTGATTTGAGATCTGCAAAGCAGGGGCGGGGGATAGTGCCAAGAAAGATCTTGACGTTATCACATTTGGCCTTCTCTACCACGGTATGTCTCACGGCTGTGTCCGTGCAGACTGCTGGACTCGCTCTGAGATGCCAGAAGCGCCTTGAAACACCTACACAACAGTCTCCAACCCACCCGCTGCTGAGCGTGCAACGCTGAGGTCAAGACCCGAGAGCGCTGGTACGCACAGCAGGACCGTGGGCGCAGTAACAGGCAAGGCACATGAGCAAGAGCATCTACTTCTGCGTTCGCATCGCAACCAGGAAAAAGCAAACGCTCGCAGCAGGTAGCGATTTATAGGGCTTGCAAATCTCTGCTCCGTCAGTCTGGGTGCCCAGAGTTTAGACCAGCGCAAGCTGCAAGCTTCATGCAGGGAGAGAGTATAAGCAAATGTACGTTCTGCAGCACTACTGCAGAGTGTAATCTTTCTCAGGGGTTGTTGCTATAAAAGACCTTCAGTATACTTGATCTCATTTACTTGAAAAAGACTGTCAGAAAGACTTGTCAGCAACTTCTTAGAAAGGCAGCAGAGGGAGGGGAAGCAGATTGTTAACATTAGAATATCACCTACCATCTGGATGTGTTTAACATAGGATCAGATATAAGATTTGAACGTAAATTTGCAGTCCTTGGTCTCATGCCCAGACAAAACTTGAACTCCAGAACTTGAAGACATGTTCTCGTCTGTGGAATGGGGCACGTTAATAAAAGCTCCAAACACTCAGGCAATTTCACTGCATATACTCCCTTGCACTTCTTTGGGGGGGGGGGGGGGGGGGGAAAGGCATTTAAAAGAAAAAAAGAAAACTATAAAAAGCCAATAAACACCTACAAGCTCTACTGTACACTGAAGAAAAAAAAAGGAAGGAAAGGAATAGACAGAAGTACTGTAATCCCTGAAATTCTGCAGTATCAGATAGTCAACTAACAAATGGACTTATTGACAGGCACCGGCTGAAAGGAAGTTCATGACTGCTGCTTATTTAATGATGATCTCGGTCCCAGTGTCTGCTTTTGAATAGAAGGATTAGTGTAAAATGTATGGAGGAATGGAGAACACAAGAAAGCAACCATGTACTTGACATGGAAATATTTTGAAAAGATACTTAAATATAAAGGAACTAAATGCTGCATTCAGTGAGGTGGCTTATTATTGACAAACTGTGTTTTGCAGCATCTGAGTAACTACAATGATTTGAATTCCAAGAGGAATCTATAATCGCCCATGAAATTCCTTGTTTTTAGAAGAGAGGATATTTAGGCCTCATCACATCATATTCACGAGGAATTCCCCAGTATCACCACAGGCACCAGTTTCCCTCTCCCTCCACCTCTCCCCATCCCTTCAGGACTACTTCACCAAACAAACAACAAATGAACCCCAAACTGCCTCTTGATCAGAGTGTTTTTCATAATATTAGCTAGTTTCATTAAACAGATTTAATAAATAGTTCAACACGCAGAAAAATGCGACTTTGCCTGCAAATAAGAGGAATTCAATTCACGTGGTCTGTCAGCTACACTCAGTCCTTTCAAAGCAGCAGGACTTGTCCAACACACCAAGCACCAGCCAGAGCCTCCCTGCAGCAGCTCTTCGGCTGCACTTGTGAGACTGTTCTTTAAAAACAACAGCAAAGGAGCGGCACGATAAAATGAGTTTATGGTAATTCATACTGGGTAAAATGAAGAAGGGCAATATTCTTCCTGCTAGCAAAAAAAAGGCAGAAAATTGCATTCCAGCCCCACAGACCTGGGCTTATTTCTTAAGCTCACTTTCTCCCCTCCCTCCTGGCAGCAGGAAAGACTCGGAGGGGGCTGAGAAAAAGCCCTCGCCCTACACCATTCATCAAAGATGCCCTACTATTTTGTTAATAGGTAGATTTATAGGCAGCACATGAAAGAATAACTATGGTGAGCTCTGAGTTTTTTTTAACAGCACTTATACCCAGAACACATCAATGTGAAAGGCACGTCTAATACCAAGAGCAGGTAACTATCTTGTCAGCAACGTGAATTCACAAAACCCAAATAAACTTCTTCAGGAAAATCAGCACCAGCCTTGCCCTCACAACTCTCCCCATCTCTCTGCAGCCCAAACCAGCATGCCCTGGGCAAGATCACCTCCTCTACTTTTAAAGACCTTTTGAAGTCAAATAAAAACTAGAGCATAAAACTTTTAGTGCATTTGTTTAATACATTATTTCTAAATTTAAAATATTTATTCAATACCACCACCCAACAATAACCCACCGGTACCCATCTGAAAAACACAATCTATGTTTTGCACTTGCCATAGTGATTTCCCATATTTATTTTCTTAAATAAGTAAACAGGAAGTCAGAGCAAGAACAAAACAGATTTTTCTGGATGGAAAATGTTACTTGGTGGTGAATTACTTTCTCTCCCCCTCGTTCTTTTTAAAGGGCGAGAAAGGAAAAAGGACATTTCAGATCAGAAAGTGCTAAAGATTAAAACAAGAACTAAAAAAACCCCAAACACATCCTAAACCAACCCACAGCTTTCACTGTCGCTTGTAACCGTACCCGTTCCTTACATAGCCAAATGGCGCTGCAGACGTATCTCCACCACCCACACAATCAGCATGCCACTTCCCAAGTCATTTACTGCCTGCAGTGCTGGCAGCTTTACACCTACACGGGTTGTCTTCTCTGCCACGGAAGGTACCTTTCTGCCATGGGTAGGTAGCATACAGTCACTACTTTGGAAAAACCGAGCAAAGAGACGTTGCTAAGTTAAAAAAGGCAAGGTCAACTGGAGGCAGGTAATAAAGCATTGCCCTCACCCACTTATCTTACAGTAAAAATGATGCACATCCTCACTGCTGTAGGAGTAGTGATGTTGCACCAGTGATGACTGAAGGATGCAGGAGAGGAAATGGCTTTTAATAAGATAACTGAGCCAGGGGGTAAAGATAGGACGGACCTGAGGAAGGGACCACGTACCCAGAAGCCTGGCCTTTTCCAACTACCACACTGCCAAAGCACACACCTTTTTGCCACAGGAGAACATCACCATCTGTTCAGCAGGCCACCAAGTGCTTACATTTCTGATCAGTCTGCACGTAACAGAGGAGAATCACAGAATCACGGAATCGCATGGGTTGGAAAAGACCTTTAAGATCATCAAGTCCAACCGTAAACCTAACACCACCAAGACCACCACTACACCATGTCCCTAAGCACCTCATCTAAACGTCCTTTAAATACCTCCAGGGATGGCGACTCAACCACTTCCCTGGGCAGCCTGTTCCAATGCTTGATAACCCTTTCAGTGAAGTAACATTTCCTAATACCCAATCTAAACCTCCCCTGGCGGAACATGAGCCCGTTTTCTCTTGTCCTGTCACTTGTTACTTCAGAGAAGAGACTGTCACTCACCTCACTACAGCCTCCTTTCAGGTAGCTGTAGAGAGCGATAAGGTCTCCCCTCAGCCTCCTTTTCTCCAGGCTAAACAACCCCAGATCCCTCAGCCGCTCCTCATAAGACTTCTGCTCCAGACCCTTCACCAGCTTCTTGTGTTGCAGAAGCTGCAACACAAGAAGCCCTTTGCCCAGGTTAGGTGAAGAGTTGATAAGCAAGCGAGAATTTTTCTCACAAGAAATTTCGATGAAAAACACCACACTGTCAGACTTTTATAAAAAAATATTTTCTTGCTGATAAAGGAAACATTTTCACTTTGGTGGCTCAAAAAAAGGAACAGTTCCATGTTTGCCAGTGTAACCATACATATTTCTTACGAAAACAGAAGTGTTTTATAAAAGCTGTCTATCTGATGAACTAAGCAATCTCTGTTAAAAAAATTTACCATCTCAAACATTTGGAGAGAACATTCTCTACCAGCTCTACTTAAGAAAGAGAGGACTCGCCTCACAGTAAAGCTCTTAAAATGCACAGAAGATCACATTCAGAAACACTGTATTTCACAAGAATTAGTCGGGAGAGATTGCAACTAAAATATGCAGTTACTGCTGGAGTCCTGGGATGTGGTATATGCTAACGTAGCAGCATTAACTCCATTACAGTGTGTGTGTGTGTGTGTGTGTACATAAGCATATGTACACACACGCACACACGTGCATATATATACGCATGTATGTCTGCGTACTTCATGGTATGTCCAGGCTAGGATTATAGCTGGTTCAAAAGGCAAAATTGTTTTAAGCAAATTATCTGGAGCAAAACATTTAAAACATTATTTCTTTTCCAGCTGCTGTGACACAGAGCTTGGCTGGGCTATATCTGAACCACAGCCTCACTGACTCCGTGGTGCTGCATTGACTAACAAGGCTGTATTAACCTAAGCTAGATGCAGACTGTTTCTCTCTCTCTCTCCCCCCCCCTCTTATTTTTTATTCTTTTATTTTTTAAAAAAGGTATAGCAGAAATTACAAAAGACTTGAGAATAAGAGCCACCAGCCCTCAGCACAGTAATGCAGGCCATCAGGTCTGTAATGTACATATGAATAATCATGCAAATAAGCGAGGCGTATAGCAAATTGATGTTTCATAGCAGGAGCTTTTCCTTATGAAAGTCGGCATGTGCCAGCATAATATAACACATTAGCGTACCGTTAAGTTTTATTCTGAAGCATTTTAAGATCCTGAGAGGAAAAGTATTCTCTGTGTAGAGTCTATTACTATGACAATGTAAAGCTAAATCAGAAACCTTCTAAAATACATTTAAACAACAATATTCCTCAGCTGGTCTACAGCACTGATTTCATCTCGTCAGCCAGCACGAGGGGCTGTGTGCGTTAGGGAGTGCGTACGTACGTGCTAGAGCAGCGTGGGAGGATAAAATGGGACCCATGTTATGAACAGCTGTGCAAGACTTCCTTTCACTACGAACAAATACTGTCCTTCAGATGTAATATTGACGACGATGATATATTTCCACTGTGTTTTTAAACTGAAAAGCCCCACTTGGTCACACATTATTTCAGATACGAACACTCCAGTCCCAGCGCAAAGTTTTTGTTATATCAAGGTACACATGAAGTACTGTGAACAAAAAGCTCACCCCGTCAAAGCTCACGGGAATTTTGGTACAGACTTTAATAGAGTCTGAGTTTTTCCCTATTGCATTCACATTATCCAGTTTCCTTTTATCATCATTCAGGTTCTCCTCCAACCCGAAGCATTAACCCTGCAGTCAAGGTACACTAAAAGTATTTATGGAAGAAGAGTACACGTTTATTGCACGTTCAGGTGCTTCTCAGCACTGACAAGGACTCGGGCTGCATCAGCCTTACGAGCTACAAAGCAACATTTGATCATCTCTTATCACCCTGAAAGCTCCTTCAAAATAAACAGATTGAAGTGGTTTACGAAACAACTGTCACGCTACTGTTACCGCTAAAGAACGCCATGTGAAATTAGCTTATGCTTTTTAAATTGTAATTCCGCCATGAGCAAAAACGGTTAGATGCATTTGAGCTATTAGGTATGACGTGCAGTCGTCTTACTAACCCAGACCTGTTTAATCAAACTGGCTTTCAGTCGTTCTCAGCTAAACCCAGGGAAGCATATATGAACACAAGAACATCCGTCCTTACCCAGGAACAGGTTAAGTGCATAATGTAACGTCTATTCTAATGCTACGCCCTGACATTGGAAAGCGTTTCTGAATCAGGACATTACAGTCACTAAAAACATGAGAGTCAAATCGAACCAAAGCAAACCAAACCATCAACCCTTATGCAGACAAAGATCCTGCCCTGATTAAAATTTCCATTTATTTTCATTAAAAGCAGGCAAAACCTTTAGCTGCTCTGCACCATTGGGTAGACTTTAATTTTCAAAGCAGAGACCACTGCTTAAAAGGAATACAATTTTTTTTAAAGCATCTGAGATTTAAAAGATTTATCTAAATCACAAAGAAGCATCAATTCCCAACCAAAAAAAACCTGGTGACTTTAAGAGTACATGAGATTCTATATCATTAGTTGCTTTAACCTGTCTGCTTTGACAGGCAAACTTGTGCCATAAACAAAGGCTTTGTAAAGTCTGATTGTTTTACATCCTTCACAATTAGTCCTTGTATTTCCTGATTTGTCAGCTTAAAGAACAACAATAACTTTCTATTATAACGTAGTGCTCTAAGAGCATTGAACAGTTCCTCTTTGCTACTGAATGATAAGAGACTGCACTAATTAATTGCATTCCCTCTGTTTTATGTTTCATAAAAACTTTAGCAGAGATTTCAAAGGCACAAAAGGACATTTAAGCAGCCTACACTCCCTAGAAAAGAGTCACGTGTGCCTTTACAAATGTCTTCCTAAATGAAGTGGCCATAATGAATGAAGTTAGAGATTTCTGTTTTAGAAGGACTGAAAAGTTCGTGTCTAGTTACAGCTAGCACTCTAATCCTAAAGGTGCTCACTCCCTCCAATTTACTGGATTTAAATACACTGAAGTCAGTAACATTCCCCTCACAGGAGTGAAGTTTCCCCATAAATGAATAGGCCTGGTATATCTCAAAAATTACCATACAAAGCTAAACAACCGAAACCAGCTAATTGTTATCTGGTTTATCCATAAATAAAGGATGGAGTTATTTTCTAGATTTCAAAAGTACCGATAGTAAAATTAAGAAAATTAGAAGAAATATATCAAGTATCAAACAAAACTCCAAAGATATCAGAGTTGGAAAATTAAGATGTGTTAAGGTAAAAATTCCTCATGAATAAATATTTTCTCTAATGACCCTAGTAATGCTTTTTGGGGGGGGAGAAAGGCAGCGCAATCTGTAAGCTATCTGAGAAATGCTGAGCACGATGGCAACAGACTCTTATTTAACAAAATATGCAACCATGTATCTATATCAACCAGCTGTAAATTAATGCATCATAAAATAGGTTTTGTTCATTTCATGATGTGTTAATGCAAGGAGGTAAAATAAGGGATAGATAATCTATCTGTGTTTCTTGTCCTACAAGTATATATGATCTCATGTCAGCACCGACACTTTTCTTTCATATATAATTAGGACATAGGATGCCTATTACTAGGACACCTACGTAAATATTAAATTAGGACATTTATTCTTCTCAGTTATTACAGTTAAGTCACTGGAAAAAATCCTTTTACTTCTACCAATCTAGCATTAATCAAACTCTCAATAAAGTAAAGCTACTGCATAAGTGTATTGTGCTCATAGAGATACTATTTAACTTTGATGTTTAAGTCCAAATAAATATTTTCCAAAAATTGTGAAATATTATAATCCTCATTTTGAGATTCCCTTTCAAGAAGTCAACACCATGGCCGTAAAAATGCAGCGCCTGTATTATGTAGCGGCTGTACGCTCAGTACGCTAATTGTCAGACTGTCAGCATTTCCAATCAGTGCAGTTACCGTAACAAATAACCCGTGCCTAAGCCATGGGAATTATTGAGCCCCTCAAAACTATAAATTCTAAGTACTTTAAAAGAAAGACACAGTTTATGCGTATTTCTGTTAGACAAACTGGGTTAAAAGAGACGGCATCACCGTAGATAGATGTTCAGTTAGATGAGAAAATGCCGTAATGGGGGAGCAGACATCTGAGAGCCAGCTCACGGCGTTTCTTTCGAGTCACCAGGTCAGGGATTGGTTTCCTTCAAAGTGGGTTAGCCCAGCCCCTCTGAAAGCCAGGGGTTTCAGGAGACTCATAAACAGCCCCAAGGCATTTAGTACTCCAATAAATTGGCAGATGCTCCAGGCACTACCTTCATTCTAAGGGATGTTTTGTCACATAGCCAAGGCTTCATCCTCAACCTTTTCTGTTCATTTTTTAATGAATAAACAGATAGTGTTTCGTGGCTCGATTAAAAAAAAAAAAAAAAGTTAGATCTCATCACGTCTTTACTTGCAAAGAAAATGCTCTCAGTGAAAGGATGGCCTTGTGTATTTGTTGAACTAACTGTGCAGCACACAGAGGAACTCCAAGGTATGTCAGTGAAGCCCAATTTTAGAAACGAGAGCACAGGATTGCTCCGGTGAGCTAAATGCAGTAGATAAGCACAGCAGAAAATTCAGAACTAAACCCAAAGGCTTTTGTAAGGTGAGGAATGATAATGTTATCTAACAAAAATACCAGAATCCCTATCTTAACGTACCATTACGAACTTCTGCTGGATAATTCAATATACTGCAAGCAGGTCTCCAGTGCTGAAAAGAAGTTACAGTCCAGAAAGCAGTGAAATGCTATAAAAAATTGCTTATGGTCTTCCAGCAGAACTAACAGCCTCCCACCCTGTTAACCAACACTTCTTCTGTCTCTGGTTTGGACACAAAGAAACAAAGCAAAACCAAAGCATTTAAAAGACCTCAAACCCAGCTTTTCTGTCTGCATCACCCACACAAACAAGGAGCCCACAGAATTGCTTCACCTTCGCTCTGCAATATGGGAGAGCAGACTATGGCACTTTCCCCTCCCACATAAGTATTGATGAATAAAATGTGTGAAGGCTCAAACTGAAGCATCGTACTGTTTGCCTCTAACAAGAATCCCATGTTACATTACACTGACTGACCGGCCACATTCGTGCTTGCTACAAGTGCAACACATGCTACCTGCATGCTCCATACTTGCGGAGGTTGCTCTGTCTCAGACTCACCCCCAAGGTATGGAGGAGCAAGGTTTATATTAACAGCTTCCATTTCAAGTCTCTAGAGAAACTTTTGGGCTACAGCTGGGAAACACTGCCCGGGAAACGCACTGAAGCAGCGCAGGCTGGCCTGACCCAAGGGTCTCATTCCCAGCAGCTCCCAGCAGCTGCCCCCGGTGCACAATCTGGTCGGTGTCTCAGCAAGCAGAGTACCCTACTGCACTGACAAAAACCAACTTTTCCTTTTTGAACCGCGCTATTTCCAGTCGAGCACTAAGCAACTATTTAGAGATCTAACCAGCTGGGACCAGTCTAGATGTGATTAAGCTCCTGTCGGTGCAAAACCAAAGGTCACCAAGTTGGACTGCAGCGTGACAGAGAGGGGAGAGTGCGCTGCCAGCACGATGCTCTCGGGGGGAACCCACTAACTCTGCATTTCACGCCATGGGATACCTCCTGCTTGTATCAATTCTGGCGATAGACTGCAAAGCACATCTACTTTAAAAAGTTTCTCGTGGAGAAGAGAAGACGGTTGGGTAAACACCTCAGCTGGAGTGAAGTACTGGATTATTTGTTGCTCAGCATGGCTGTGCAATTTTAAAGGCAAGAACCAGCTTCAGGATTTTATCTGTTATTATAATAAGGCTTCGCCCATGACACAGCTCAATTGCATTCAGCTTTGTGTACACCCTAGAATGAAGTCTATATTTAATAAACTTTGCTACAACACCTCATCAGGAAATATGCTTATTACAGACAAACTTATCCTAACTATTTATGGTTTAGCTTTGTCAAACTCAGCAAAACGAGCTATACCAAGAAAAACTAAACAAAACACCTTTATGCTGGTATAGCAATGTTTATGTCAGGGCTTTCATCAGCGTAAGTTGATAAAAACAGAGTTAAAGATCCTTGTGCTCTCCTACCTCTTACTGCCCTGAGACAGAAGTAGTGAGTGCTGACTTGGGCACGGTAAGGAGCAGTCCCTATCCTGAAGGGGTGACAAATTACGTCAAGAATTACAGAAGGAAAAAGAAAGTGTTACTTTTACTCCACTCATGCGAAAAAGGCCACAGATAAAGCGAATTGGCCAAGGTGAAGCCAAAGCTCTGTAGCTGAAATGAAGACAAGACTATCTGTTCAGCTTCCTAACCTCTCCATGCAGTCAGAGCGCAATCTGAGAGGTGTACAATTTTAGCTTTGTACCTTTTATTTTAGGAAGGTTCCTCTTTTATCAAGAGGAATGCATGACATTCATTCACAGTGGATAAGGAGTCTGAAGAAGAGAAGATATATAATCATCTCAGCAAATGATGAATCACTTGCAAAACATTCTTCCCCTTTACTATTTTATTGGGAAATGCAACCTTTCTAGAAGTCAAAATACTAGTATCGTGCACATTTACGCTAATGGCAATGTGTTTCACACCAACTGGCACCTAGTCTTGCCAACGGCACTGTTAACAACCCAGGGAAATAAAACAACATATACTTCAAACACAAGCACACAGAAAACAGAATCTGGAGAGATGGGAGGCTTGTATTAGCCTGGAAGAGTCCCTGTTGTCAGATCGTCCACATCATGAAACAACTGACCAACTCTAAGAAATGCAATAGAACGTGAATTCTCCACCGACAGCTCTGGAACAATTTTTTAACAAGCAAACAGAAAAATCCAGGACCTGATTTTATTAGCGGGTGAGAGTACGATGAACAGATGGGGCGATGCAGGGAGGAGGATCCCCATCATGACAAGAAATAGATGATTCTCTTCAAAGAGATGACAAGACCGTCAGCAAGAGTAGCTGCCAGACAGGGCTATGCTGGATCTGGTCTGGTCTGGCCAACAGAACATGCCAGAATGCTGGGTAACCATCCTATTAAAAGAGCGAAGACTTTTACAACCCATAACCAGGTGCAAGGGTGGATTAAGTCAGGAGGAGATGCTAACCCTGTCCCATTTGCCTGGTAAATCTCCCAGACAGCTCTGCACTTTCAAAGGCAATTTTATGTGACCCATTTCAGGATTTCAAGGCCAGCATGTCACCTATGGATGGGGCTGTGATTGCTGATGGTTGCAATTAGCGCATACTAATAGGCTGCAAATTCTCCTCTCAGGTTAGAGATCAACTGCTATGATTGCCTCTAAACCGGGGAAATCTGCAGCACACAGTAGCCACAGACTAATCTCCAGGACAGTATCTCCCTACTGCAAAAAACTCCCCAACTCACAAATTAACCAATAAAATAAGGCATAAACCCTCCCTGCCATGGCATTTTTCAGACTGCCTGGATGGTAAATTAGGGCCCAAGTTTACCAATTCTTATACCAGTGTTTCCCCCGTACGCTTAGGAAGTTAACAGAAGTACACTGGGCTCTTGAAACAGAAGTTAGCTCGTGTCCCAGTTCTACTAATGCCTTGCAAACACTGGCTTCCACACACAGTCTCAATCACAGGGTGCTGAAGTCAAAGCCAACATTCCTGTAAACATTTTGAATCCGGGAATTCAGCATTCTCCCCTTCCTCTGATGATCATTTGCAGCACTGCTTTGCCTTGAAGTGGGGCACTGTAAAACACGATGATGCAAAACCAAAAAAACAGACCGACTAAAGCTGCTGTCAGAAACGGTCGGGATCAGGGCGCACATAGTACGGTATGCATCTCCTCGGATTTCTGCTTGCCAAACAGAACGCCAGCTCGGCTAGAGCGGGATGCCTTGGAGGATTCATTCACGTACTTCTAACATTTTTATCTGCCAAGATATTTTCAAGCTATTTCTTTCTGGAGTCACCTGAAAGGAATATATCAAAACATAAGGATTTTTCTTGAGGTTTGAGGTCTGCTTCAAAAATACCACTGAGGTTAATGCAAGTCTTTGTTAAGCTCTAGCTTCAGCCTCAGCAAAACACGAAAAGAAAGAAAATTTAACGCTTGCATACAACTTCTTGATCAAACCCGTGCCTGTCCTCTGCTAAACGTTCCTGGGACATCACTACCAACACTTACAAAATCTTCTCACATTGGATCACATAATTACCTACCAACAGAAGACATTTACGAATGCACTTACTAAGTGGTGTAACTTATGCTTTCAACTTTTTCTTGTTTTCTGGATGTCAAGATCTCAGCTGATGTTTTACTGAATATCCTGTGCAGTCAAGTGGTAAAAGGACCCTTCCTGTACATCCTTCACGGCTGCTGCATCGGTACTCCAAAAGGCACCCGTGTTCAGGAGCGATCCCTGGCCGCAGGCCAAATGACACAGAATAACTGATGTCTGCACTGATCAGAGCTTCCCCTCTCCACAGCAGATTAGTCATGACCAAACGACCTATGCGATGGATACAACCATCCCCTGGACCCTACGTGGAGCCTCTCATGCCTTGTGACATGTTTATTATCTTTTGCGTGCCCCCCTCCCTCCCAGCAAAACATACGAAATACTCCGAAAGCTGGGTCATAGCCTCCCCATAAAATACCCGCTGCGACTGCATGCCATTGGGGTGGTGCTATGTCAGAGCAACAAGGTGGTTCCAGTGACCTGGAAACATACATCCGCATTTGTCTTTTTCAGAGACTGTCAGTCAAAGAAAGAATAAGCACTTACATAAAGCCTGATTTTTCATTTTTTAAAACCTACAAATCAATTCTGGAATGGGTTACAGCTACTTTACTGCAACCAATCCCTAATGTTTACACGCAAACCAATAATACATGCCAAGAGATACTCTGTCTCACCTGTAACAGAAAGGTAAAGCATACTTTAAATACTTTGGATGTATTTTTATTTCAAAAGGCTGCATTAGTCAATATGCATAATGATGAAACAAATTATTTTAATAATTTGAAAAACATTTCCTTAGAGCTTCATTAACCCAGTATTAAACCAAATTAGGATATAGCAAGCGTATCTACAGGGTAGAAATTAATGGCATATTTGCATTTTAGTCACACTATAACATTATACAGTTGGGCCTGACTGCCACCTTCATCTGCAATAAAATTGTCACTGAAGTCAATGACAGCTCTCAGACAAGGTCTACAGCTCTCGGGGCACGACTTCGCAGGGGTGCTCAGGGAACTCAACTGGCATTAGTTTAACATATGACCTAAAGAAGATTAGTTAAACTCTATGTGGATGCTTTCCTTCAGAATTAGAGTGGCTTTAATATGATTTCGTTACTTAAGTTTGGAAGTGAAGTAAACTAAATCAAATTAGGCCACTTTAATAGTGAAGAAAAGCATCCACACAGAGTTTTGACGCAGTGCAACAAGCTGCTGTAAAAATTAACTCGTATTAGTTTTCCCATGTGTCCATTCATTCAGAAACCCTTTAGGAAGGCTATAGTTTTAAAACTATTAATCTGATTAAATGAAATTTCACTTTATCAAATTACACAATTCTACTTGCTAGTGTGAAGAAATCACTAAATATTAAAGCGAGCTCTCTGGAAAAGTCATCCAGCTTCAGAGGAAACAGAGCATTTTTGCTGGGATACTTCAGTGAGTTATAGTGAAGGACTACAAAAACACTCACCCCTTTCTACAATTTGATGAGTGACACCCAGTGCGGTATTTCAGGGGGTTTGAGGTACCTTTTGGCTTTGCTTTAAGGCAAAGTAACTTCATTAGCAGAGTGGATGCTCCATATCTACTAACACAAAGCACAATTTCCAGGTATAATAAGACCTCTAGCATCTTATATAGCCTTCCACGCAAACTAATTCAGGGAAGTCAAATAATAATGGTTAAATCATTATCAAACAGCTCAGAGGAAAAGACAAGACAGTTAAGTAAGGCTGAAAGGATGATTCGACATGTACCATCTCAAGAGTACTGGGCCAGTAGATACTGTATTTTATAGCTCCTCTTGACAAGAGAAAGAACGAGGGAAGAGGAATCCAGAATGAGTGCTAAGGTAATCTCTAACACTCCAAAAGTACCACTTACTTTTTTTCCTAGACCGTTTTAAACCTCAGTCAAATACTTTCCCTTCTGTCATGTTGGCATAGAAACTCCGCAGACACCATTACACTAAAGGTGGAGAGGTCTCTCAGTAGAGCTATAAAAGAAACATCTCTTCACAGAACAGATTTTAAACATGCAGGGCATATATATGCATTTTTATAGCACCTTATTACAACACACGCATCTGTTGGTCTCCAACTGCACCAGAACGTGTCGTGTTTTAGAGACATACAGGTTTCTTATCAGAGATGAGCTAGTAATAAGAAAGTTCTCTCAGCTAGCCCTTGCACTCTTGAAGAAGTCAGACACAGCTTCCATCAGGACATCCAGCTCTCAGCAGAACATGACCAGACCCACCATTACTGTGATGAGTAAGATCTTGCAGTTACATGCTTGTGCATCGTGAAGAAATGGGGCACAACGGCACATAATTAGGCAAATCACAGAAGTCTGCATTTTCTTTAAATTTTCCCATAATAGCTACATTCAAAACTAAGCTATCAGATGGATGGATCTGTGAGCTATTTTAAGTGTTTTGCCAACTGCCCTCTGGAGTCTGACAGAAGTTAGCAGCGCTTATAACAAGTAAACTGAAACTAGTGGGCTTAAAAATATTATAATACCCAAAGTAACAGTAAAAACAAACTCAGTGGTTTGCAAGCTTCTTTTCTTTAGACCTTGCTGGCTCACTGAATTAAGAACAGGGGGCAATTTCAGCTTTACAGCAGTTTTTCAGACTGAATGTTTAGGATGTGGTGGATGCATACTTAATAACAACATGTTTGAAGTAGGCATCAAGATCAAAAGGAAGGAAAAGTTACATTAAAAAGGAGAGAGTTGGTCTAAAGCTGCAATTAAACACATGAACTCAAGGGAAAGAGTTGTTTGAGTTGGTAGGGGAAACATTAGACAGAGAATTAAGATCAGTATTATAGTTTTAGAAATGAAGCAAGCAAGCTAGATAAGCAGCAGCACATAATAATTGAGTGTTTACACAGCTGTAAAACATCTACCAGGAGAATTGCGAGTACATGTGTTTGGAATCATGGCAGGGGAAATCTTCTCCACCTGATCCCATACAACAATTTACTTTATTGCCTGGCTGCTCTTGGTTCCTACAGGAACACCAGGAAAGGTTCATTGATTTAAGCCACATGTATCTGAGTAAACTAACAGTCCAAACTGCCAGTTTATTCAAAGGAAAACAAATTACCAATAAGACTATTAAAGCTTAATAGAAAAAAATATTTAATTAAAACCTAAAATGGAGGAATCTTTTGCTTAAAAGCCTGGAAATGGAATTGTTCTCACTCGGGTGTGTTGTAGCCTGGTACTGGGAAGAGTAACTCCACTACCTTGCTTGCTACCGCACTGTGCACGGAAAAACAGATGCTGGTCAGGTCTGCCAGGGAACTGGTTTCACAAAAAAGCTCCTCCAGGAAAACAAAGTGCTCAATGTACTTCTACTAACAGGCTGACCAGTTGTTTCATTAATTAATTGGTCCCAGCTTATCAGCAGACAGACTTATATCTGTCTTACCTTCAGATGTTTACATAAGAATCATTTATTAATTTAGTATGTTTGTTTATTAGACATAAGAAGCATTTTAAACTTTCTCAGGTTTAGACTTGTAATAACCTTAGAAATTACTTAATCGTCACTGATCTATTTAGTACTGTGCTTACACTGTGACGTATAAAATACGAAGTATTTTATAGAAGCTGGTGATAACACTTAACCCGTAGATGAAAACAAAACAGGTACCCCAGGAGATAAAGAAGGACCTGCTCACACCTACTATATCCTCTGCCTTCTACTCACAGCACCTTCAACTTACGCTGGAAATAAACATTCCTAGTCATTCAGTACAACATCCAGCCACGGGGATCAGAACAGTCATCTCACACTTACTCATTTCTGCCCTACCAGCCTCCCAAAAGCTATCTGAGAAAAATGCAGCCATGGACATCAGCAACTTCTGATGTGGCAACGTCTTAGCCACTTACAACGAAGTGGTAAAAGTCTTTAGCAAACGCTGAACACCCACTTCTGCAACTACAGGAGGCGGCAAACACCCTTAGCTTTCCTGGGAAGATTGGGATGCTTCAGAAGAGGTTTGCCTGCACAAGAGCTGGTGCAGACTTCCTGATACAGTCACAACCAAAATTATAGGGAGTCTTCCCAATCAACAAACTTGATTTCCTCCTCCTCCTCTTTGCCACTTGCTGCCAGTATCTGTCATAACTAGGACACATTCTCTGCTGTGTCCTACTCGCCTTCTACCTCCCTGTTGGCACAACAGAAGGAGAAGGAAGCCCTGCTGCCCTGCACATTTGATACGCAGCTCCGAGATACTCCAAGGGCAACTCTGAAATTCCTTTTCCTCCAGCCACGCTCTCTTCACAGTCCCAAACCCAAGAGCAGGAAACACATGTTAGGGTAGAGAGCAAATGCCGAGATATATCCCTGCAATCTCAAGGAAGCAGGTGGTTCCTCGCAGATCATTGCCAGTTCCCGCATCTCAGAGCGGTCCACGGCCTGGGTGTGGCAGAGGTATAATCAGTCCTTAAATATCCTTTTCTTCTCCATGCCGTTCAGCCCACGCACAGCAAAGCCTCCGTTTCGTTACGTCTGGTGACACCACGGTAGCAAAGAGATTCAAGACACACAAGCTTCCTGTTTTCATTGTTTAGCACACTTTGGCAGCGATATGCTCAAAAACAACTGATTCAGGTCATTAATCAAATCAACAGCGAGCTGGCTAACAATCTGTTTTAACTCAGTTGGCAACTGATAGCTGTCTACATCTCTGAATTTGTGTAGCCCCGGTTAGTTTTCATCAGCTGCACAGCCATTAAACTGTCCTTCTTGTTCTCCAAACGAAGGAGACAAATTCTGGGAATTCAACTGCTGATGTGAATAGTTGTGCTCGCTCGTTCGGGGAGCCCTTACTGAGAATATTCCATGTCTGTCACTCAAACTTGGCTGTTTCCTTCAGCGTTGCTGCCAGTAAGCTGTTGAAAAATGAAAGCCAAAGGGCAACAAACGCAGGCAAGTGGACATCCAGATATGGTAAAATCTTGAGACCTTGAACACAGTCCAAAAAATTATCCCTTTGCCAACACGAAAACACATCTCAAGTTTAGGCCAGAAAACTAAGATCAGAGCTCTGTCTTTATACGATTTAGAAACAGTATGCGTCTGTCAGTCTCAAGAGAAACACACTCACCTTAAAATAAACAAATTAATAAATTGTTATAAACTACTAGTAGTAACAAAGACTAAAATTAAAAAAAAAAATTAAAAAATCAAAATACTAAGTTATTCCACCTTACCAAGCATGCGCTAGTGCAGGACTGTGACCAAATAGCTTTTCTATTTCCAAATACGAGACTTGCAAGCTATAAATAAACAAGTTCAAGATGTGCACTGATATCACAGACGCTACCCGCTCGCTCTGCTGTCCTTCACTCACTACAGCCCATTTCTGATGTTGTCTTTATTTTCTTCCCCTTTGCAGGCATTAAGAGACCGAAGGAAAACGACGCAGCCCATCAAACGCCATCAGGTATATTAGCACTTGTCTTTTATTCACTTCATATCGTTTCTCACCCAGGATTTCTTGTATTCAAGTAGTGCCTCCTAGCCAGCATCAGCTCCTACATTGCTCTGTAGGATGAAAACTCCCTAGATCCTGTGTTAAGATACTAGCTGTTCCTCAGAGAATATTATACACATCTTGGGTATTTTCATAATTATTATTATCTAAGCAATAAAGTGCAGGTGGGAAGAGGCTTATCAAATGGGCAGCATCTATGCACCCGAAGCTTCACTTCAGCCACTGAGGTCTTTCCAGAGGTAAAATTATTTCATGTACAGATTAATTGGACTTACTGTATCCTGACCATAAGAAAGAAATGTTCCGCTTTGGAGAGTTGCTTTCATGTGTAAAAATCTAGGAACTCTACCTGAATAATACCACCGTTACTATGACCAGCAAGTATATGACAGACTTCCACACCATAAAATTCACAGGGTCAGCCTGTGTATTTATGACCTGTTTTGCAGTCTTTCAAAGTGCTTGAAGTTAAGATAGGAATGGATGCAAAATAAATGCAGAATCTTTGAAAACAAGCATCAACAGCCGGTCACAGTGTAAGCACGTTTTAAAGTCATGACAGTAAAGCCCCTCAGAGTATGAGTAAAGACAAAAGTTTTTTTTGGAGATTAACTAGGATTTCTTGGGAGCTTCAGATTAAAAGAAAACCATGCAAATAATTCAAATCACCATGTAGATATGTAGCACGAGTCCTCCTTAAAAACTAGAAAACAACTCTGCTCTAATGTTCCAGCATCACAAGAATCAGTCACCAAGTGTACAACAGGAAACTAATGTAACTGTAAATATTTTATAAGAATGTCAGCTAAAAAGAAACAAATGTTTAAAAAAAAAACCCCACTTCTACATTTGCATATAATTGAGCCACGATCAGATGAAGCCCCATTGAAAGTCCTACCATCCTTATGTAATGCCACCAACCAAAGAAATTTCTTAGGCAAGTCATTTAAGGTCTTCCAGAATATCACATCAATTTCCACTAAACAGTTCTGCTAAACTTTAGGAGCAAGGAGCACAAATGGGCTCTCTCAGAGATGCTGATTAGCTCAGGCTCAGCACAAACTAATTGTGGCGTAAGTCTTAAGTCTTCTGACATCAACTCACCGAAGACTGAACAGACATACCTCACCAGAGCTGCACCACAAAAATCTTAGTGTTTATGACAGCAGCAATTTCTCAGAAATAGTTTGAAACTCCATGCTATATAGTTTCATTCTAACTCATTTCAGGTGCTCATCTGCACAGATGACAGTAATACACCCCTTCAGTCTTCCCTCAAGCTCAGAGGACCAGGCTTGGCTTGCCTTCATTGCTTTTTCCATGAGCACTTTAGGAGAACAATTTATATAGCTTGAAGTTAATGGAAATCTTGAATTCAAGTGATATTACTGAAGATTCTCGGAAATGAGATCTGAACTTGGCAAGTACTAGTCTTTGAACTGAAACCCCAGCTGTATCAGAAGTTACGCTCATCAACAGGGAGAACAGCTACGTAACGGAGGCCCTACACATCCAATGCAGCCTGAAGGTCGGATGTTAAATACACATTACTCATTAACCATCATTTGAAGAAATTATCCATCCAATAATTTGAAAAGGTACACACCTGATTCTCTCTAATGGCCGATGTTGAGTTCTTAAAAAGGAAAGCAAGCCAAATTCACTGAGGAGAGAATTTGGAATGACTTACAAGGGTTTGGCTCCAGGTATTTTCAGCAGGCAAACCTGTAACATGGGAGGCCTGCAGGTACTAAGAAGATTTAGTAGCTACCAAGCAGTGGGTGGCAAAGCCCATAGCTGCAACTAACTATTTATTTCCAAGCTTAAGGGGCACGGGGCTTCTGAAGATTATCACGCATTTTTGCTCAGAAAAGTGGGCAGACAGTTCTACAGACAGCAGTGGTACCTCATCAGCAAACAAAGATACTACTTACACATTTATGAAATTTGCTATGAAAAATCGTATCATTTTCCAGAAGCCTGGTATGAAGGACTCCACCAGACCTGTCAGAGAACCTGGCAGCAGTAAATCAAACAGACTTCTAAGGGCAATGAACAAGTAAATGAAACTCAAGAGGGTTTTAGGCCATGTCTAAAGTAACCAGGGAAACCTCAACCCGTGCCCATCCGTTGCTGAAGCCACTGCCAGTATTTCCAGTAGAGTCTGAAGCCTTTCTAGCTGTACAAATGACATACTTAAAAACTTGATTAGCGGAGTTGGAATTGGATAGCCTTATAAATTTGCTGGCTTCATAGCTTACTAAATAACTTCTGCTTCTGAGGAAGTGAAGGGTCTCCAAAAATAGAAGCATTTTATCTTAAGATGTTAAACTGCAGTCTTATATCTGTATAACCTCAGGATCCATACTTCATTCTGGTTCTTAAGTGCATGCCTTTGTGTGTTCACAGCATATGTGAAAAATGGTAACACAAAGGGTTAATACATTAACATTTTCAGCGTTAAAGAAAAAAAACTCAATATAAGAATCCTACATGGTTTTGAATGCTTAAATTTTTGCTAATATGTTGCATTAATACTAGGGTGGGATGGCTTTTTTTATAATTTATTATCCTCTCACCTTCAAATCTTCACAGCTCTTTTAACAGATCTCACTACAAATCCCCAGATGCAAGAGAACAGATAGTGTTCCTCTAGAAACAAATCTGTCTTTTTTTGTTACTAATGCTACAGCAAACACCACTTGGACACAGCCTGAGTATAAGCTATTTAACATTGCCCATGGTAGGAGGAGACAATGAACTATAAATGAATTTGATCCCTTCACACCTTCTTTCCTTTATCCTCCTCCGCAGTGAAGCTAATACTCGGAGCCACGTGTAAAATACACTTGGCAACTGAATGGCTGAAGCTACCAAGTTTCAGAATTATTTTTTCCTGTCTTGGCAACAGAAGCAGGAACACTACCACATGTTTTTTGTCCGTTTCTGGCTATCCCATTGAAAGCACTGAATTTGGTTGTACATGAGCGCTGGAGGTGCTTCTAGCAGAAAAGAAATTTAAGCAGAAGATCTACTCTGGTGGTTTTCATGTAATCAGAAAAAATATTTACTTGCTGCAGGGTGAATTTAAATTTTTATTAGAGCATATGAAAGACAACTGTCCTACGTTTTAATCAACCTCAATAGCCACAGGTCTGGGCAGGGTAGAAACGTTCTTTTTCCGTAGCTGTGAAAACACTCATCAAGATGTCATCCTCATTTGCATGGAGAATACTTTCGAAGGTGGATCCCAGTCCCTTTTCTACCAAGTGTAATCAATTTAAACTTCAGAGAATTTTCTTAGAAAAATAAGCAGGCTGGACAAATTTTGCCCTAAGCTTGTAACTCCACACACCTACGTTTTATGGCATTCATACCTGTTCCAGCCCTGCACTGTAACTGAGTTACAAATTAAAAGTGACGCCTGTTAACTTTAGTTCTCTTCCATGCAGCTTTTGGGAGAGACATCACCACAAGACCCAAGATATTTGGTCACCCACCTGGCTAGTGCTCACACCTGCTTGGCAGAGTAATCTTGGAGAGCAAGTGAACCCCAGCTGCGTACCACAGTTACGTATGAAACATCATGCTGGTCTTCGTCTGAATAAAACACCACAGTGTCAGATATTGGGTTTTAGTGTGTTTACAGGTAACCAATATGTTTTTTTGTCTGATGTGACACGACACCAAGTGGGATGCTGGGACGGACCCCTGGAATAGCATCATGGTTTGGTGAAAGAGACGGAAAGTAAAAGACAGCAAAGATGAAAAACCAGCAGCAACACCACATAGAGTTTTAAAAGGAGGGCTAACCATTAGAAAATGCAGCCACCAGCGTTGATAATGACATTTTCTGACACAACAGACATAAAAGAAAAGCATTAAATGTCAGCTTCCTCAGCCTAAAAAAAATTATCAAAGTAACAAATGAGAGTTAAGTATAACATCTTTCTCTGCAATACACGGGGAAAGGTTCTCCTTCTACAACACCGTATGTAAACATGTGGATTAGGTGTTGCTCAATGCATCAATCATATTTCATGGAGGAAAGGACCTTGTTTGAAAGTTACAACTCTGATAGCTCAGAATTTAAAGTTAAAAACCAGCAACTGCTGTGAAGAGTACAAGCATCTAGATTCTCCAGGAGTTCTCTTTATATTCCTATAATGATACCCATGAAATGGTAGTTCCTCCAGAGTTAACAGCAAGCAATTAAAAATCTTCTGCCTTGGCTTACAGCAGAAGCTGCACAATCCAGCAGGACTGGCCATGTGTGATCAGTGGCCTTGCCTGGGGACAGAAGCTGAAGAGGCCAAGAAGAGGTCCCAGAGCTTGGCCAGTCACTGGAATCACGTGAAGGATGTCGAGAGCCACAAGCAAAAAGCAAACACTGGAAGCCACGGGATTAAGAAGATATCGCTGCCCTCCTCCCTTCACTCATCTGCCGAACCGAAGCCAAATCGATGGCACCCAACCTGCAGAGCCTCCTAATGGTGCTCACACAAATCACAGCAGAGAGGAGATCTGACTGACAGTTACGTTTCTAAAGGCCAATATTCATGGGCTACAGGACTTTCATAGCTATAGGCTAAATCCATTTGAGAGCACGGAAAACCCTGTATTTCGTTAACCCATGAGGCAGCATGGGTTCTAGAATTAGGTGCTGTGTTAACTCACTCTTCAAAGTAGCTAACAAAAAAGAAAAGAAACATCACAAGAATACGTTACAGGCATTATTTCTTTTTCTTCCCTATTAAAGTGCCGTAAGTACAGAGGAATCTTTTTCCCCAAATATTTACTTATCACGCCTTTTTCCTCGTTTTAGGTTCTGTTTATTTTCATTTAAATGTAACAGATGAAATATTTAACTTCACAGTGTAAACAATATATCAGATACATCAAATGCTGGACTAAGTGGGCCAAAATAAATTGGAGATAGCTTGCATTCTCTTTATTGCTACTATCACGATCTCCAAATGATAGCACAATCTCTCATTGCAAAATGCAGTGGAGAGTTTTCCCAGCTAGCTGGAGGGCTAAAATCAAACCTGGGTCTTCTCATCACAGCACCCAGACAATTTGATTTAATCCTGATTAGACCATTCATTCTCAGGGGCTCCGCTACAATATCACATACATCTTTATAATCTGTCTTCTACCTGTGTGGCAGCGAGGCTGTTCATACCAATAAATGTAGCTTTAATTGTGTCTATGGGATATAAAAAGCAATTTTCACAGAAATAAACAATTACTCAAGTCAGCTTCTCACAGACCAACTCTGGTCTTATATTTCTTGCTCTTGAAGCAAGCCCCTACCTAAGACTTACTCTTACAAGGCCCCTAACATTGATCCAAAAACAGAAGGTCTTTAATCGAACAGGACATTTTAATAATCATGTCATTGGCAAATTCATTTTTAGTGTGACAGATGCTTTCCACAGCAAGTATACAATAAAGCCTTGCCTGTGCGAGCTACAGAATTTAAAGAACATAAAGTACATTTCAAAACTGTGATTTCACACTGTCCTCGCAGCTATAGCAGCTGTGTAAAATAGAAAGGAAAAATGTCTTTCCTGGCAAATCAGGGCAATATTGCATGTATTTAATGCACTTAAAAGAGGTATCTAATATTGTCCTCATAGTTGGCAATTAATGTCTCAACCGCAATTCTAGATTAATGGTTAACACACTACTTATCTCTTGAGCTATATGGAATGTGACTTATTATGTACCTAAATGAGTAACATGCATCAGACAGTAGAAAGTGGAAAGACTCTGAAACCTAGTTCCGTTATCACGCTAATTTTCCGTATGTTACAGAGACAACAGCACTAACTGGAACATGGATATCAGAGGAAAAGATTTGTGCGCTCAGAGTCTGTTTGTAAATACACCAGAGCAGTTCAATACTTCTAATTAAGCAGAGATCAGAAGTGCCATGAACTAACAGAAATGCCTTTGGCAGCATTATATTCAATCACATTTCAAAAATATTCTTGAAATTCATCTCTGATGATCACTTACTGCCAGTACCTTCTGAAATCCATGGCACACTCAACCTTATAGACAACAACAGCAAATTTCACGCTGACGTTGCATGAAATTGAAGCTTTTGATTGAACAGTTCAGCTTTTGTTAATTGTGCAATATTCATTAGTTGGCCAAGTCGGCTGACTGACTGTTGCCTGTCAATTTAGCCAATGGCAAACAGATAGAAAGGTAGATAGTACAGTTGTAGTCTAGGCTACCAGTATAAATCATTCTTCCAGCCTTTTTAAAAGCTCCCCGTAAGACCTTTATGCACACTATTTTAGCAAGAGAATGCATGTCTGCTGTGGACAGACAACAGGGATAAGTGATTTAGGTAATGTCATGAAACGATCTTTTAAGTTGTCAGCATCAAGAAGCAGAACAGGACGAACAAATTTCAGTGCATAAAACCATTGACATCACGTATGTCATGTAACCGATGTGAAGCCAAATACTAATTTCAAGGTCTGTGGATGCAAACTTCTTTTTCCAGTGATGTCAAACCTTGCGAGTACAGCAGACATTCTGGAAATAACATTTTATTTTAGTTCAGGGACGGAGCTGAGGGTGGCTCAGAAGACTGTCACTTCTCAGAATGATGCAAACACAGAATGAGTATCAGCACACACTATTAGGAAGAATATTTGTGGAAATAGTCCTGTATTCGTGCCACTTAGTAGTCTCCTTCCCTCTGAAACTAGTATTTTGGAAGCTATCAGAGAATTGATGTAATTTGGTAAGGACACACCATGCCATTGAAGCAACTGGACTGAACATTGGATGTCTAGAAGCATAGAGTTTAGGTGCAGAAGAAACTCAGTGGGTTTCCGATTTCTTAACCAGATAGCAGTGTGGAAATCAGCTTCAGAAGATCAAAGCTTCATTGAATGTGACAGTGGGCAGTGTCAAGCCCTGGGAGCGAGACCCTGAACCCTGTACAGGTACAGCAGCTCCCTGCAGAAGCATCGGGAAGGTTACAGAGTAAGTCACAGGAACAAATAGCTTATGACAGTAAATACCAGGAACTTGTCACTTTTCACCAATCCCAGGAAGCACTGGACACAAATAGTGTAGTATTAGCTTCAAATGGAGTAACTCCTGTGCTTAAAACTAGATTAGGTCACGCTCTCATCTAGTTCTTGTTACACCACTGGACTAGATCTCTGTCATCAGCCCATATCCAAAATGGCATTTAAGACATTTCTAGGGTGATGAACTGACAACACCCAGGACCCATTATGAGCGATATGGCTGCTCTGAACACCTTAGGGGAACAAGCAAAACAAACCCAAGAACACCCATAGACAACAACAACCATCCGCCCCACACACACACACAGCCAAAACCTCACAAATTATGAAAACACTTTTACTTCATCCCCCTGAACACAATGACTGGACACTGAATTTGCAAAACTGTCAACTCCTTCCTTTGGGCATGAGACTCATCTAGAATTATGGTATCATGGAAGTAGATTCACTAATCTGATATATTTGAAGACTTTGTGTTACTAATATTATAGTTGCGTATGAAGGCAAAGGATTTCACTCTGCATCCAGAAAACGATGACCCATGTTCTTTTGAGCTGCTTTTGCTAAAACAGGAAAGAACTAAATTATGGCTTAGAAGCGTCAGGCAGGCTGGGGAACAGACAGAAGGGGGAAGAAAAAGAAAAAAGAAAATTTGCTTTCTAAAGATAAAATAGCTACACTTAAAAGGCCAAGATTGGTCTGTGTACTGAGTGAAAGAATAGTTGCTAGAAACTTAGAACATAAACTGAAACTCAAATGTAGACTGGCCTAGAGAGTATCTGTGACAGAGTCAGGAGACAGAAACTCGTCAGTTAAGATGCAGTAGTCATCTCCTACATTGCCAGCAGACAGTCACCAAAATACTCCACACCTCTTCCTTCCTTTCCTTCCTCTTCTACCTTGTCACCTTGAGTATATACAGGAAAAAAATCTGAAAGTCCTTGCTGTTGAAGAAGTAATAACATTTTAGTGCAGAACATTAATGGCAGAAAAGTTATTTTATTCTGCCAAAAGCATCTAACTACTAATTGAGAGCGAAGCGGAAGCACCCCAGCTTGTTATTACAAAGCATAAATTCCAACATCATTTTCTATGTGCATTTTGATGCTACTGCTCCAACTGACAACAGCTTGCAGAAGAACTCGCTGTTCTTATGGCCAAAGAAGCATGCCTTTCCATCACCATTGCTCCTCAGAAATGAGGGTTTCTTTTCTGACCTAACCAGCACCTCACTTGGCACATGTTCCCAGTCCTCGCAGTTTCCCAAAGAAAACGAATATCCTACCTGTCTTTCCTCCCTAAAAGCACTTTCTCCTAAATATGAACATACACATCACACGAGATCACCCAACAGCAGGGAGCAGGGGAAGAGGTCGTGCCCGCTTTGGCCATCCCAGTGAAGGCTGGTGAAGAGTAACGCACAGAGTTATCTGTGCATCTTCTGTGTAGAATGAGACCTGCTATCACCAGGACACTTCCAGGATCTGGGAATACTTGAGCAACACGCTGTTGATACACCATATGAAACCAGAGAGATGACTGAGCATAGCCAGTGGCTTGCTGCCCACATAAGTCTGCTCAGGATTTCTATTAGCTTGGTTTTTTCCTCAAAACCAAAAGTTTTATAAAAGAAGTTAGAATAGTAATCTTGAAAGTAACTTTACAAAACCTTGAGGATTTCACTTCGCCATTCTAAATAATTATTTTCTCTTATATAAAATAGACATCTTAATAAAGGTACAAAAATTGTATTGCAAGTATTAATATTTCTTTGAAAGCATACATGAGGATAAACAAGATTCTGGTTGCTGGCAAAGGAAATTGCTTATTTAAACTTTTATGGAGCCACAGGTCATTTATTTCTTCAAAACTCCTTCTAGCCTAAATATAACTACAATATCTTTATGTTTAAGTCAAACTGGCATTTTAAAACACTTGGCCTTAGCAATGGCATTTAAAATAATGCAGGGATAATTACTGACATTTACTGTGCTGTAGGGAGAGCATGCAGAAAAGGAGCAAGCAAGCATTTGAGCTATGCTGATGCCCAATAGTCCAACAATATTATTAGTGTCAGTATAAGGCCACATTAAATCTGGTACTCCACATCCATTCAAAGTTTGTAGACATTCAAGGACCACTTATCTTCCAGTAAATAAGAACTTAAACACTGTTCAAAATACTTGAGGATGCATACTATAAACTTGATTCTGGCACTGTTCAGGATTACAGATACAAATGATACAGTGTACTGTTCAAAGGAGTAAGAGCATTTTGCAGGTCTTCATATTTCTAGCCTGAACTATAAAATGATCAAAAATATTTGTGACTAGGCTGTCAACAAAATAACGACAATTTTATGTTAAAGTAAACAATTATTTCTACCATTTCATGTTGGAAAGTTACCTGGAAATCTCCAAGTAAAACCTGTGTCACCAATTGCTGTGGCTGTTTTAAAAAGACCTGCTGAAATTATTTACAAATATCTGAAACCCACCTAAACCACCCCTGAGACACACAGCATTTTCTGCTGGTCAAAAAGATGTAAGTTCTTGCAAATGTCAGGACTCTTGTCACTACATTTCCCACCCTAATTAATTGAGAAGATGACACGAGCAGTGGGTGCCTTTTCTAGTGATCATCCCAGGCCCTGCTCCCCTGTATTTAATATGTATTCTGCCTTTTTTTGCATTTTCTTGATGCTAGTCCACCTGTTAAAAATACCACCTCTTTTTTTCCCCCCCAGAAATTCCCTATTGCAGCCTATTGAACCCCCTGAAAATATTCCAGAAGGAATTCCCTATTCATAGTACGCCAGGAGTTCCTGTTCCAGTGCTTATCCCATATACTGCAAAGAGACAAGTATCTCTGAGATAGGGATTGTATCCTTTTTTCCTTCCCCCCTTCTCAGCATGCAGTAAGTTTGCCACTTGTGGGTATTTTGATACAGGGAGCCAAATCCTTTTACTGCCTGAGAACTGATGCAAGTCTTCCAGGTCTCCAAAAAAGCCACAGAAAGGCAGAACTTTTCACTCTCCCTGCCACTTGAATCAGACATCCTGTTACATGATTTTTACCTTAATTTGGCAGTGACATCTCCAGCAAACACTTCCAAGGACTGTTTATTTATGACGGCATTTAAAAATCTGAGGCATTGCTCTCTGAACACAGACACATACATTTCAGACATGCTATCTGGAAGATAATCACTTAACTTTCAAGGTCCAATTATCTCAAAGTTCATTTTTTTTGGAAAAAAAATTTAAAGGGCATCAGGGAGGACAAAACTTTCCCAAAGCTTATCAAAAGCCCCATAAAAGATGACTCCTTTTCTCACTCAGGATGGTAAAGACTAGAAGAAGCAAAAAGCACTGTACTCTGGACAGGGTGCCCTGCTTCTCCAGCACTTTTACACATACAAGACATATAAGGGTGGGACTACAAGAAGGTTCTTGGGAAAGGCTCTATAAATAAGAAAGTGGCAGCAGAATGGTAGGAAGAAGGAGGACTTAACAGAACACTGACTTTTATGGTAATTTCTTACAGGGCTCTCAGCAAAAGTAATTTTTTCTAAGACTAAGTGCCTTTCTGGAAATCCCTTTTACCACTATTAATAGCAAACAAGCAAACAGCCACTGTGCCCACCACCACCACACACAAACACAATCCCTACGAAATCAAAAGAACACCTTCCCTGGTCTTGCAGGGATTTGGCAGCCCTCACAACACACAGAGAGCCAACAAGCTACATTTTTCTGCTTGTTGGTCACAGATCCAGCCTTTGGATCCTTCCCACTCTGATCCCTCAGTATTTGGGACTAAGAACTTTGATGGAAATCTCTGCTGGCACAGAGCTCTTCACTGTATCCTGGTGAAGAGACAGAGAGACTCACCCACACGGGAGGATCTCCCTGTCAGCATGCTCAAAAGGGTGACTGGGTGTGTGGCCACTCACCCCACTCCATCTGAGAGTCATCCTCACCAGCAGATGCTACCAGCACAATATGCCCAATACACCATCGGACATCCGCTGATGTCTGATGGGGCCAGCTGGAGACAGTGGTTGGCTGGACAGCCACGTGCAGAAGGCGCACAGGAAAAACTTGGCCTGGCTCCGCCAAACTGAGGAACTGCTAAACACAGAAAAGGCAAAACATATTCTTTAAATTAGCACGTCATGTTAAGGTTTGGTTACTGGCTTAAGGACAATAGCAAGTTGGAAAATTGAATGTTTGGGACAGTAGCGGATACACTTAAATTTCCTGTTTTCCCTGGCAGCTATTGTTTATCTTGCAAGAAGCACTTGCAAATGACACATTTCATAATAAATATCCAATTAATTGGAAAATAAACCTCTATGTTTAGCCTGACTTAAGCTTGTCTTGTATGTTTACATGTCTACTTCTCTTTTTAGCAAGTGCAACAAGAACTTCAACAAAAACACTAACCGTACACAGACGTTTCCTTTGGAACTTTCCATCAACCTTGGCCAGGCCAAGTCTTGCTTTATTTATTGCATAACTTTTCTAGGAGGTAAATATGTATCATCCAGGAAATAACAGCAGAGTTGTTTTCTCCTGACTTCATCAACATGGTTAAAACTGTTGGGGAAGGCTGAATCTCTGAAAAAATGAGTCTTCTGATGTCCCAACACAATACGCTGCCTAGAGGAAGATACACGAGCATGCTACACGGATGTGTACAACTCCCACAACTTTTAAGCGCCTGCTCCTCCTGAGCTCTAAAAACGCTTGACAGTATGTTTACGTACCCAAAACAATCCTTTCCCATGGAATTTCACCAATTTTATATGCCCTGGGAAATGAAGAGCTGGAACACATTCAAGACAAGCAAATACACGTAGTAAAACAAGCTGAGGGCTCAAATGGCTGAAATTTCTAGAGATGATACATAACAGAAGGCAATAGTAGTTTGTTTACTATTATTCTCTATGCAAAATACAATAGCATGCTTTATAATCAGAAATATATATTGAATCTGATGGAAGAGCTGACATTAAGGAAAAGGGAAAAAGCAAAAACGTTGCATAAACTGGAAAAATATTTTCATTCTTGAAAGGATATCATTTGGGTAACGATTATACGGAAATGCTGGATGAGTTCCAAGGTTTCTCCCCAATACCACACGCTACTGCACCTTCCAACTAATGACTTCCTGAATTTCTTAAAAAAAAAAAAAAATCTCATCCTAAACTTCCACTGGTTTCTAAATGTCTAGTGAGAAGTAGCATAATAGCCAACAAAAAGCATTTAGCTGGCAACTATTAAAGGAGCTTTGTACATTTAGCTTGAGGCTTTAAATATTAAACATACACTGGAGACTGCTAAAAAAATGGATTATTTGCATTGCAGTAGCACAGGATGCCCAGTCACAGGTCAGGATCCCATTCTCCCAAGTATGCAATTAGTTTACGGCCGGGACTGGAAGAGAGCAGAACAGCACTATATTATTTGTCGTGCAGCCTTGAACATTACAGCCTGACAGAGGCGGACTCTTGGCCCATCCACCAAGGTTATAACCTGCCCTTTTTGAAAGAACTATTTCTTCACAGCAAAAGGGACCTTGGCTTAATATTTCATCTGAAGGACAGAACCCCTATTAGGGACAGGGTCAATCTTATTTCTGTTGAGTAAAGGTTAGCTATGAATTTTCAAGGACTGCATTAAAACCCCCGGAATTTTACAGTACATGACACTGTATCAGAGCATTAGCGTTGAGAATGAACACAAAGTGGACCTTATAAAACAAGGTTCCTCTATGATTTCTATGAAAAATACTCTAAAGTGTCTATATTAAACTCTTCAATGTTGTACAATTAAACAACTTTTCATTGCTTCACCTGAACTGCATATTTTCACAAACTAAGCAAACAGCACAGCCCAGCATTTCCCAAATCTCAGGTAGCAGCCAACACAAAATAATGGATTCTCTCCATTGACTCACACTGAAGTTAAAGGTGAGGTCTTAGAAGTATTTTCTACCTACTGAAGCACGTGCTAATATCAAACTAATACTCAACTCAGAGAGCGAAGGATTTAAATTCTGTTGCTCTAGCTCTTATAGATCCATCTATAAAAGCTTTAATATTTCAAAAGGACACAGTAATATCTGCCACAATAGCTGTATTCTGTAAACACCTTGAAGAATTTAAGTTTCATTCATTCAGCTGCAGCCATGAATTTTCTCACTTTTGCATGTCCAGGTTAAGAAATTCTTTTAAATGGACATTTTGCCTTAAAAATACAAAAACCTTACAATATTAAGGCTAGCATTTAGGGACATTTTCAATAATCATTGTTTGATGAGTTGAAGACAAACGCTGTAGGTTTCACACAAATACAATTACAGGGGTTTTTCCCCAGAACTTTCAATCAGTCTCTTGCAAAGTAATGCCAATGAACTTGACAAGACATCAGATTATATTTGTCAGCTTTAATGATATAAATTTATTTTCATTAATTACTCCAGTCAATCACAAAGGAGAAAGTCAACTTTTCTACCTAATATTTCCACTTTTCTCCATTGAACACATGGATTGCAGCAGTGGCCCAACTTTGCTAAGAATCTTTCAAAGTGAAATTATTTCCTCCAAATACACAAAAGCTAACACAAACCACCAATCTTGCAGTAAGATCTATGACCTATACGTCAGGACGTTGCACAGAATTCAGATTTGGTTATCAGAATGATTCTGTCCCAAATTGACATGAAAAGGCAGCGATCCAGCAAGACGTACCTCGTTCACACAACTCCTCTCCCAATCCTCCACACTTCAATTCACAGCTTTCCCTTTTACCAGGACCCAGCTTCAGTTTCCATCTCCCTCCCCATGCAAACTAACAGGTCATTCATCCTAAAAATAAGTGAGTGTACTCATTAATTTATTCCAGCATTTTTCTTCAGTCAATGCAATGGGCTGCACCCTGAGCTTTGGAAGTCGTACCAGCTCACCCAGCAAATGAGGCTGCTTCTGTAATCACACAATGAAGTCATTTTCCCTTCACACTACCAGCGGATGAATCATGAATGAGACTGAAACCTAAGACTGTTCTCCCCATTTTCAAGAAAGTTTAAAGAATTCTATGGGCCAACCCAAAAAAAAAAAGATTATTCCTATCTCCAATGTCTCCTTTTATTTCTCCAAAGACAATGACAATACCAGAAAAGCTACAATTATTGCATTTTCCACTATAGCTCTACTTTTATTTTTAAAATTTTGAGTTGTTGTTCGTTGGTTTTGGTTTGGGGTTTTTTTTTTTAACTATAGCATTACTTCATTGGACAAAGCATTAGTATCTATGCTACTTTGAGGACTCAAAAGGCATAACTTGAGCACATGGTTTACTATCAAATGCAACTCCATGTGTACATTGAAGTGGCTGCAGTACCACCTGTGCAACCCTATAACTTTGCTTGCTGCAAACAAGGCTTATGCAACAGCAGTTTGTGTGTTTTGCAGTTTCCCCAGCTCCACTTTCCACGAGAATGCAAAGAATTACACGATGAAATCCTCTGAACTGCAGAGGAAGTTATAATAGTAATAACAACAAAGAAAGCACCAAATTAAGTCATTCTCTGGATTACAAGTTTTTTTGGTTTGCTTTTACACCTCTAGAGAAGTTCAGCGCCATTAAGTACAAAACTTTTCAACAAGGGTTACACACAACCAGCCGTAAAGGGTTGTGTTTCTCAAGGGTTACACACAACCAGCCATAAAGCCACTCTAAAAGAAGTCAACATGCCTGGAAGTTTTGTTAGCACCTAATATCCTCTGTGCTGATAATTATTTCCAGTTACTTTAAAAGGCCAAGTTAATGATTATACTCGTAGTAACAGGTGTGGATTATATACAGCTGGCAGAAATCCTTTCCTCTGCTAAATTATGCCTCATTGCTATTCACCTGCAGAAACAGGAAGCCAAATGCCCTTGGGAGAAGATTCAGACCCAAAGCTAATGATCATTCACGTAGGTGTGATATAGCCAGAAAACATACCCTGCCAAACAAGACACACCCTTATGAAGATACCAACGTTTCAGATGGTTTCAGACTAGCGTTGCCCAAGCATATGCTTTATTTCCACTTTCTAGAAGTGCATTTATACCCACCCTTCAAGGGTTTGAAGCAACTGTGCTCACACCAGATTATTTAACATTGCTCCTGCAGCAGTGGTACAGTTGTATATTCAGTGACGCTGAAGAGTTACTTTGTGCTGAGATCTCAGATAGGAAAATCTGACCTCACAGCCCCAGGGGCCTGTAATGCTCTCTGCACAGCCAGGAGACATTAAGACAAAGCCTTCAGTTTGCAAAAATTCCTCTTTGGTAGGAAGATGAGCACTGTCTCTCAGAAGATGCCACCAGGAAACAACTACATTTAGCTTCTGGCTGAGAATTTCAGGATTCTGTTAGAGGCTGCCTGGTGGCCCATATCGCCTTTCTACCAAAGGACAGATGACAGATGAAGCCAATTTTCATTTAAGTACAGAAAACTCAGAAAAGCCTAGCAAAAATATAGTCAGGGTTAAAATAGTCCACCAATATTTAATATGTTCCATATTGCCTCACCAGACCTTCCCTTTCCTACATCTGCCGTAGGATTATGAGGAAGGAAACAAGTTTAGTCCACTGCTTTGAGAGTTTTGCAAGGCATGTTCAAATTATTCAGGCCAGCACTTGATCTGTCACTCCAGGATTAGATAGCCACAGGTGATGAGGAAATCTGCATCAATAACTGCATCGTTTTAATTGACTTTTAATTTTACAAAGAATGAAACACTGCTGCCAGAAGGACAGATCCCAGAGAAGAACCTGTCTCATGGCAGCCAGCTGGAAGAGGCAGGAGTTAAGCCAACAGCTACAATATCAGTCAACAAGAGGAAGCCTTGCTCACACACAGGGTAAGCAGGCTGCAGAGAGAATGCCAAGAGAAGCGGGATTTAAAAAAAGCAAAAAAAGCAAACCCTTCTTCCCTCTCTTCCCTCCCCAAACTCATGAGGTGCAGTGAATCCTGCTTTAATAATACAGCTGTACACTAAATTAATTACTTTGTCCTATCATTAGGAATAAGGATGCTCAGGAGAGCTTACTAACTGCAGCTCAGCTCCATGTCCCAGTCCTAGCTTTTGGATCAGAGCTAGCCCACGTGCTGCTGGCTCATGCCGCAGGTCCAGCAAGCTTAAGTGTGCCTGCAGTGTGCGGCACAGCATAGCCATGATGCTTCATAAAAATCCCCACCTGTCTGATGCTAAGAAAATCCTTAGATAACTTTCCTATAACTTTTATCTAAAACAAAATACATGTATTTCAGAGTGTCACGCCTATGTTAGACACCCTTTGTGGATGTGATACTTGCACATCTAGACACAGTCACAGAACCAAGGCTGCCCTAACTTTCAATGTGAGGGCCTTGATTTATTCAGGGTACTGCCATGGTAATTTTGCAACACGCATGGTCCTGTCAGCATGTTTCATCCTTGCTCCCACATGCAACCTTCTTTGGAGCCAACATCACCCAGGCTATTCTCCCTCTGCCAGGCCTAATGCCCCAGGTGAGTTTGTAGGCAGTTGTCTGCACCTCAGTGTCACCTGCATCTTCAAGCAAAGCCTGCTAGATGGGAGCGTTTGGTGGCTTCCTCTAAGCCATGGGAATGAATTTGCACAGATGAACTATAACTGAAGGGTTTGCAGTTCATCAGCAATACCACACAGTATGCAATACAGGAGCAAGGGCTTAGAAGCCGGACAGCCCATGTACACGGTGCAAAAAACAACCACCATAAAACAAGAACACTCCTAGTATATTAGGACACCAAGTTAAGCACTGCAAATTCAGCACAAGCCAGAAGCCCCTGAGCTTCTCATTTTATACAGCAGGCTGAACAATGTTCAATGTCTGAGGACAGGAACTTCTATCCCAGTGTGTGTTGGTGATGGGGATATTCATAAATTATCACTTAAATTATCTTCTATTAAGAAGCTCCCTTGCAAGGAAGAAATATCTGGGCACAAATCTAAGACAACACAAAGAAAGCTCATCTCTGGAAATCAATTTAGCTTCAAAAACCAAGCCTTATAACTGGCTTTCTATCTTGACAGCATGCATAACATGAACCCACTTAAAAAATACTGCATGACTTTGAGTTTTCAGAGGCACAGAAATTTATACTTCTTGCTCAAAAAAAACCCCAAAAACCAAACAACAACAAAAAAACCCCAACAACAAACATGTTTTCCTACTTCAGTGAAGGACTTTCCAATGCCCAGTTGGGCAACTGTAAAACCATACATCTTCATCTTACTCTGAAGTTTAAAAACCACACAGTTTAGCTTGACTACTTAGAAAATGGCCTAATTGAAAAAGATTCTGGAGTTCAAACGAAATGCTCTAAGCTCTCTCCCCATGGTTTGCAAAGGGAGGTTTTGATGGGTTTGGTTTTGGGGTTGTTTTGGGGTTTTTTTTGCACTTTAATGTAATATTCATTAGTTATTTGCCTCCCGATCTAAGGTTTCAATTCCAAAAGCTGTTTATCATCAGCATAACATTTTGAAGTGGATGCAAACCAGAAGTCTGCTTATAGCTCTGAGATTGCTAGGTAACAACCAGTACTCCTCCATCCCCAGCTCCCCTTCTCACCCCTGCACACCAGCACTTTGGCTAAGACCAGCAGTCCAACACTGCACCACGTGTCATGCCACAACTTCAACATGTTTCTGACTTACTGAAGCATCTCTCATACACCATTACGAAGTCACTTGTTCTGTAAGTAAGATAGAAAAAAAGACTAGAGGATGCAGAAGACATTCAAGAAGAGGACAGGTCAAAACAACACTTTACGTAATAGGAAAAGGCTTTTCTACATTCTGCAAGCATATCAAGTAATGCACGTCATTCACTTCATGATTAGCATACATCAGTTTGACAGAATGCATAGTTAAAAAAAGATTTCCAGATCATACAGGATCTTGCAATATATTGTATTTTTTCTTATCTTGTTGATATATGCAATGGTTTATTAATTAGTAGCTGTCTGACTGGAACTGAGTCTCTGGAGTAAACACTGCCATTCGTATCATAATGATATTAGCCAAAGACATTCTCAAGCTTCTTCTGGGAGATCATTCATTTCACAGGTATATTAACTTCTTGTGAGTTGAGGAGAGGAAAAAAAAAAAAAAGAAAAGCACATGCACACAGTTCTATGTTTGTGGCACATTTAAAACTCCAGAATATCCTTTTAGACAACCTCTAGGAAAAAAACAGGCACATCTAGACACAGGAGATATGATTTATCTCCAAAGTAAACAGAACATAACTTTATTAATCCACATTAGAATATGGCCTGTGTCTTCAAGCAAATCCAGGTTAGAGTACTGCATCTTCACCTCAACTACTAAGTGCATGGAAAAGTACAGATGTAGACAGAAATAACATCATAATATTTGTCTTTTAACAAAATCCAAGCAAGTTTGGATTTGAACCAGAATTGTTCATTCTGCCTTACATGACAGTAAGCAGATACTAATGTCTATTCCTACTCCCCATGACTATAACTGAAGTCAAACATGACATTCGAGATTTACAAAAGCATTCCATTCGGTGCGAGGAAGCTTCCTTACACTGAAAGTAATGAGTCTGATTCTGCAAGTTATCCTATTTAATTTTATATACACCCACAGAATCAAGTATGAAAAAATAATTTAAAAAAAAAAACTATCAAAACGAGGGAGTATATCTGCTTTGCAAATAGTCCTGAGACAAGACCCGCTCTCAGGAAGGCAGAGCTCCCCCACACCCCTAACAAACAGGGCAGGTGGGAGCCTGAGCTGGAAGAAGTAGTCCCACCTCTTCTGGTGCCCATACAACTTGTTGGGGTACATACCACAGCAACCCCTGGGCCTCCTGGATTAAAGGCAAGGTAGCTACAGTGTCCCTACCACAACCATCGGGGCAACTACCAGTCCCGCTCAGAAAGCCCATATGCATTTCTCGGCCATGTACAGCCTGGCCCCTACAATACCACCCCAAGCTGACAGGTCAGACAGTTTTTCTTCCATAATAAATATCAGAGCCACAGCTGCAGCAAGTTGCATCCTTAGGCAGCAATCAGTTCTCAGTGTTAGCAGGATGCATTCGTAGGCCGACTGGCAAGATTCCCTCTGAGAGCTCTTTCCAACCTAGTGCATCTGATGGCAGGGGGCAATGACAGATGATAGCAAGCGCTCATCTGTCACTGCCCGCGAGAGCTATACTCGCACACAAAATTATCGCTGTTGCAGTTCTTGCAAGCCAGCAGAAGGAGAAAAAAAGAAAACAAAATGCTGAAGTGAACAGTATCAAGTGACTGGTAATAACCCCCTTGACCCCTAAGTGGAGTCCTCTTGATGCTCACAGGTAATTCTATTCAGTCCGACCTCCATTCTGCTGAAACATCCAGGTTAAATTGAGTTTTGTCATTTCCCAGACGTTATTGAGCTTCAAAGCCTGGCACCCTCTCCTTGCACACACCCCTCTTACACAGAAACCCATTACCAGTATATTCAAGAAAACTCCATACATGTGAACAGCGTTTATGAAGAGTTCATTGCCTAGCCAGAGAAAGGAAAACTCTCCACCTTCGCAGATGAGATACACAGATGTGAGAGAAAGGGGCTTTTATTCAGCAAGCCACAAGGCAAGTCTTTTCTTCAACAATATGAAGTTTGTGTCTTAAATGTACTAGACCTGCAATGGGGACAAAAGTAGCCTTTTCAGTTTGAGTCTTCAACTTGAAACAATGCTATTTTGTTTGGCATATGACTCTACAGCTTGTAACACACCTGTTCCCATGTTCTCAGGCCAATTCTGTAAATCATTAACAGCATAATCAATGATATCAATATATGAACATTCAGACCACCCACCAATCTATATTCCAAACATAAAGCCAAGCCAATTAAACAACATATCTAATGATGCTAGGATGTTATATTAATGGAGCAGATTTACAATTTCTGAAACAGTCCATTAAGATTATGTGTGAAGTGCTTATAATTCCCTTAGATCTTACTCTTTCAGTCATACCCATATAATTGGCATCTTCTTAGTCTCTGGGGAATTTACTGTCAACTTACAATGCCCTCATGATTCAGAAATTATCCTCATGTTGGTGTCATCATCATGTAGATTAAATTCAAATGTACAAAATTAATACACAGCTGAAACAGCTCAGTTTCACCAATCTCAGATATAGATGTTAAAGCTCCATGCTCCAAATCCCTCTTTCGAATCAGGCAGAGAGAGACTGAGGCATAAGTCTCTAGACCTGAGGGATCTCGTATTGGTCAGTCACTCTCTTATTTTATACAACCGGAAAACTGAAGTATGCTGTTCTCACTCTAGGAAAAGGTTTGCAGAAGAAAGTCTAGTCAGAGTCACCAGCTGAATGCTCCATTTCCATCTCTTACTTTTTCGGCTCACCTCCCAACCCACTTTGGACGCAGGAGGTGCAACCTGCCAGCCACCACCACACTCTGCACTGTGCAGTCAAAGCCGAATGCCGGACTCAAGCCTGAGAATCCCAGGAGGCAAATGCAACTCCACGTGTTGGTCATCTGTGCTTCAGGGGCTATAGTCTGAGGCCACATAAAATTACAACGGCAATATGAGCCAAACATGTCTTAAGTCTTATGACAGAGGACTGTTTTAGCAAGTTTGGACTCGTTTTTCAAGTCTTTGAAATCCTCAGATGCCAACAGTGTCTGAAAGTCACCTATAGAGCACCTTTTTGTGGTACTACTGATACCAAAGACCTGTTCCTTAGGCTCTGAGCTGAGACTGTTGCAGACTGGCAATTTTTGACTTAATTCATTAAAATTACCACTTCTGTCTCTCATTGTTCGGATAATATAATACCATAGCAACAAATTAGAAGCTCCAAATTATATGCGTGACTCTGAAAGGAAGTGCATAGTTCCTGTATATACAAACTTTGATCTACTGCAGGATGGTCAACAGCATCTGTTACTCTAATATCCCACATTATTACAGCCATTTAGCTAAACAGATCATAAAAAGATTGTTCCATTAGCCATCTTCCTGGCATAAATCCAGGGAAGTTGCTGAGTGGCCATGACCGAGTACCAGCATAAATCCAAAGGGTTTGGATGGATGGCTGTAGCTAAATGCCTGGGTTCTTCAGTGGTAGGAGCCTTATGTTGTTATTTCCAGGCTCACATTTTTAGCGACGATATTACACATGCATTGAGCACTCTGAAGAAGGTGACACAAAGTGACATGTCATATACAATTATGTTTGTAATTGCCAGTCCAACCATATGCAAGTCTCCTTCACATTTTAAGCCTGCTCTGAAGGCAATCTGTGAAGAGCTGTTTTAACATAATATGGATGTATCAGAGTCGCACAGCTCGTGTGCACTGCACAGCCCATCCGGAAACCGAGAAGAAATGGCAAAAGCCATCCTTCTGCACAGGCAAAATTTCTGCATGAGAAAACAGGACATGCCCAGGAAACTCAGATACGAATTGAGACAGAGCTGTGTACATAGATCCTATCAGTTCTGCATGAAGCAGAATTTGAGGCAGGAGGAGCAATGAGTGGAAAGAGGACACACAATTTTAGCCTGAACCCTGGTAAGTCCTGCCTGAAATGCCAGAGGGGAAAAAATAAAACAAACAAACAAACAAAAACCAAAACAAAAAAAGGCTTCACTCCACCTTATGAAATGTGTTATGTTACTTCTCAACCAAGAGGAAAGGCATTTTCAAGGAATTAAGATATCTTGTTTCAACAATCAGCTTTGCAACAGGACTTCTGAAGAGACTAAGTTACTTTCCCCTGCCCCGACTGTAACTACAAAAGGCTAGACAATTCTCTCCTTACACAAAGGCTATGAAGGCAAAACGATTTTTGTCAGTGAAATGTAGGAACACTATGGAGAGGAGTGCAAATACATCAGACATATTTCAGTCTGCAAGTCAGAATGGCTGACATGACCTCCAGCTTTCTTTATCTCACCTATACCCCCTTCCTGTGTACCCTTATTGATTTCAATAAAAATATTGATTGAAAGGTCAACATAGGTGAAAGAGGGACCTAAATCTGGATATGCAACACACTGATATGCAAAAGATACTGGTATGAGTTGTCAGTGACAAGATACATCTGCAGTCAGTACGCTGAAAACCTACTTCTGGCAGCAGAAAAGCAGTGCCACTTTTCAAACTGATTTTCCACATTTTAAAATATACTGTTTGCAAGTCTAATGAGAGAAGCTTTTCACCTCATCCATCTAGTATGCATGACATCATCATGCTCAAAGAATACTACTGCAGCATCTCTGGCAGGCTCTTCCCAGCAACTTTCACTGGCAAAAATGTCTATAGGTTTCTGTCTTCTGCTATGTCTGCAAAAGGGTACAATGCAAAGCCAGAGATTTATCTGAGATAATTTTAGACTATGACATTTACTGATAACATTCGCCGTGAATAAGCCAACTTACTCGGCATACAAGTAGTTTACAACCAACTCAAATCCGCACACTGCAGAGAGGACGTACTTTCCGCCTACAGAAAGCACACTGTCTACTGAGTTCCTTTGAATACAATTTTTACAGGGCACTGATAGACACATTATTTAAAACACAATTGCTAAAGCATTTTTCTTTGCTGTCAAGTACCAGTTACCTATTAGCCACCTCGCTGAATTATGGACCATTGTATTATAACCGATCACACTGCTTTTGAGGCCATGCTAGTAAAAAGCCATTGTGGATCTGCACGTAAGGACAATTCAGTGTCGGGGGAAAAGTCTCGAGCTAGAGAACTGAAAGGCAAAGTTGCAGCTATCTTCAAATCCCAAGAGTATCGTAGCAACCAGATATTTCCCTGGGGCAGGGGAAGCATATATGATATTTAATGATCCAGTCTAGTCCTCGACTGTGGTATGTGACTGCTAGGAAGGGGATGACAACTGCAAGACTCAGACTGTCCTTGGAACAGCACTGTCGCTGCTCAACGCGCGTGATGCCAGCTTCCCTTCAAGCACGTTTGGGAACTTTTAATTATAGCATGGGCTAGTGACGGAGTGAAGATCTGGTTATGGAAGACTGGCTGGCAGAAGCGCCTGGCAGATGACACTAAGATGTGCCACCGCAACGTGGACTTCAGTGGCAAGGGAGAAAACAGCTCAGGAAGTCCTAAGTCTTACCCTCATTTAGAAGGATGTTCTTCACGAACAACAAAGTCCTATGCTTATTTTAGTATTTAGCAAGCAAATATGGATTAAAAGCAGAAAAAATCCCTCAATTTTATTTATTTCTTTATTTTTAGGGAAGCTACAGAATAAAGCCAGCTTTTCTAAGATACCGTATTGTTCTTAAAGTTCCCTTAAATACAGAATAATTTTTATTTTTCTCAGTCTCAAAGTTGAAAGTGCCTCGGATAAATTACATAAGTTTCTCTAACGGCACTCCCTGCATATTTTTTGGCCATATTCCTAACTTTCAGGCATTAGTGTTCCACTTCATAGCTACTTTTTATTAAATAAGGCCTTATGTCTAACTGTCCTGAGTAAATCCAGAGCAGCTAGAATAAAAGACAAAAAACTTCCTTCAGAATTTCATTACTGTTTTAACAGGGGCTTCAATGAGCATCACTTAGTACCAGACAGCTGTACCCTGCTCATCAATATTTTTATATTACTCTTGTTAAACAGCACTTACGGCTGTTTATCAATCAGAGATAATCAGCTCTCTGGGTAGTAAACCACCTGTCCAAATTATCCACAGCCCTCTTAAGTGAGACATATTGTACAGGTAAATACATTACAATTTACACAGTTTATTCAACATACTGCGACCGGCAAGACAGCATTCGCCTAGGTCAGCGGCGAGCTAGCCTTCAATAAACAGTACTTGAAATAGCTGGCAGCACAGCTGTGCTATATCGGCTAACAACCCACGGACTGCTCCAATTTTGAGGCAGGCTGTGTCATCTGGATGGTGTCTGCATAGGTTGCAGCCGCAGCAGTAGCAAAAGGCTCAGTAAAGCTCTGCAGGCACACTGTGACCGGCCTTGAAATCAGGGGTAGGTGCTGGTAATCCCCAGCCCCCAGACAATACAAGAGCTCTTTGGGATGTGGTGCAGGGGTAGAATTTCACTTTTCACGTATAACTGCTGCCTTGAAATAGCAATGTTATACGTACCCCCACAGACAAAATTGTTGTTGGGCTAATTGGACAGCCGAGTGTTTAACATGCCCTGGAGATTCAGGATTTAAATATGTTCTTCAACCACCACTAATGGTTCTCTTATACAATAGTACATCTTGTTCCTCTCACGCAATTCAGAGTGCATCTTGGATAAAGGCATGTGCCAGTCTGAAAAGCAGGCTCAATCTCCACACTAAAAATTCAGATACTGGAAATTACTTTTCCTGGGATATGAATGAAGACAGAAACCTAAAATCCTGTATGTCACAGTCCCTACTCCTTCCCCCCAGCATGAGTGCATGAGGAATGACTCTACATCAGTAGAGCTACAATGTCATAAACAAGGTATCAGAGACGAGAACGTATGCCTATTACTGTTTTCTGTTAATAAGTGAAGGATGGACAATGACATCAGAAGTCATAATACGCTGGAAAACTTGCCTATGTGGAAAGATTAATTAGAAGAAGTAATAAAGATGAATACTCATTTCCTGTCTAGTGAATAGCCCTAACTCTGAGAGGGTGAAAAAGGAGGTTTGCCTGCTGATGGCACACGCGTGCACACACGTACACAAAACACAGCCGGGGAAGGCACAGCCACTTCAGACACAGCCTCCCCTCCTTTGGGGGTCTGACGTCCTCCGGAGCTAGTTCAGAATTTTCGCAAAACCCATCCCAAAACCACTGCCTGTGGAGGAGATAAAGTAGCACAAAACATCAGGAAAACCAAAAGCCAGGCTGTAGACAAGAGACTGTGCACGCCACTGGCAGAAGCTGCCTGAAGATTTTACAGACCTTCTAATCCAACAGAGTATTTCAAGGAGACTGGCGATATAAACAGCATCTGTATAGATAGAAACACTCAAAAATAATAACCACACAGACACACACACAGTGAACCTAAAACTCCCATGATCTGTAGCGTGAGGTTGTTTGTGTGTCTTCCCAGTACTGGGATATATAACGGCAAAGCTGTCATTAAAGCAAAGAAGATGGGACTGAAGGACAATTCTCTCGGAAAGGATCCTACAGAGTGTCTTCTGTCCTTACACAGTAACCCCAAATCAAAAAGGAAGGCAGTGTTGTACAATGGAGTACATTGTTATCACTGTACATACAGACCAAGGGCTTTATCATTTCTGCTCTGCATGAAGCCAACTGCAAGCGTGCAGAGCTGCTGTGAAATACCACGACTGTAGGAGTAAGCAAAAGGCAGGAGAGGGAAGCAAGGGCAAGTCCACATTTTAATGGTAAAAAGCCTTAAAGCAAGTAAGGCAAGAGTTAGTGCAAAACTGACATCTATTGCCAGTCACTTGTGTTTCAAAACTTTTTTCAAACTCCTTAAAAAAAAAAACTTAAAACTTCCAAACACATTTATCACATAACACTGACTACTAGTGGAGTGCATACACTCACACAGGAAGATCACATGTATGGAGACAGAATACATGTTATTTTCAGTGCACTATCTCTTAAAGAGGAGTTTTCTTAAAAAAAAAAGTTTGGTTTTGTTTTTTTTAAATAAACCTGAAAGAATAGTGGGGAGGGGAAAGAGCTAGGATATGAGCATTAGAGAGAAGTATCTGAACTGGCAGAGCTTCAGCAGAGAAGGCAATCTGACAGGCACGTCAAGAGATCAGTTACCCTTCCCAGCGATCAGGAAAGCTGATGTCCTAGAAGCCAGTTTTTGAACTGTGCTAATAATAGGTCGGTCAGCAAAGCCGATGCTGCATATTCAACCAAATCTATGTACAAGCTGCGGGCATGAACACACTTTTTAATTAAGGAGGAGAAAAGAGACTGAAGGCTAGCTTATTACACACCATTGTCTCCATTTACTGCAAGCCCTTCTCAGCCAGAAGACATTAACATCTCTCACTCCAAAGCACGTGTACTGCGGCGGGCTGGAACCACGCTGTACCAGGTGCTAATGGGGCAGTTACACGGCGATCCGGCTGCAGCCCTGCTCACACAGGGCTTCTCGAATAGACGAAGCCAGGGCAGAAGTGGAAATAGGCACAGGGACGCAGAGCAGCCCATTGCTGAGTTATGGCAAATCACGACCAAGAAGAGGCAAGTACCCAGGTCTCCCGGCTCCCCGCTGTTTCCTAAAAGCGTACATTGCTATTAGTTAAGGCCAAGTATATACTGAAACATGAAATGGCATTATGACCTGATGAGACATGAATGCTAAGAAAATTCTTATTTAAGCCACATAGCATTTGAAAGCTTGACTGGCACCCATTAAAGAAGTCACTTTAGGGTATGCTAGTCGACTTGGCCACAAGTTTTCTTCACAGAAATATTTAAGCTGAAAACTGTAACAACGGAACAGTTCGCAGCAGCCAGATCATGAGGGTTTCTTGCACAAAAACCTCAAGTTTCCAGAGGTTTTTTATAACATTTAGTTACCTGTAAAAAGACAACCTATAATCTTATCTTTATAGGAAAGTCACAACCCACTTTCAATTAGACAGCAAGGATAATATTCTTGCATAAGACAAAATACCTTACGACTGTTCTCAGTACCTGAGAATTCAACAGTACCTAAATACAGATGACTCCAGGATCATCTTTCCTTTTGAAGTTCCTCATTTCAGAAACTGGACCTATGTTGTGGATTAAACCCAAAACTCATTTTCTATTCCTGCCTCCCTCACAACAATAAGGGAGATATTCAGTAGTGGGAAATGCTTATTAGAGACCGTCTCTGATGTAGTACCATTTCCCTAATGGGCCTTGAACAATTTCCATGTTTTGAAAGCAGAGAGACTTCCTTTTAAAAATTAAATCAACAGTCTGATGGGAAGTTGACCTCCATGAAATATTTCCTTCCATTTTCACTATCTGTGGCAATCCCCTACCGCTTTCCCCGTCATCTTTTATTCTCCTCACATGCCAATTTTTAAGCGGTTGTGAAAAAACATGAGCTGCAACTTCCAGGTGACCATGAACTGTTGCTAGGCTGACTCCCCTACTGCTTTAACTATTGAGCTAGAAATTTTCCCTGCTTCAAAATACAACAGGCTCTTCTACCTTTGAACGATTTCTGTAGTATACGCCAGCAAGGAGGCAATGTTCTTCACTGACAAAGGCACTGGCACACAGTTTCCAGCATGGACCCATCAGTATGGGTGTTAGCTCATGTACTGTTATTTATTTCTGAACTCCTAGGTACAGCCTTTAGAGATACAGGTGAGGAGTTATTTCTATATTAAAGAGAAAGCAAATGCATGCAGGTGAACTTTCCAGGATTACTGCTCATGTTGCTATCAGAGCTAGCAGCTCAACCTTTGAATACTTTACCCACAGCTGCTTCAAGACAGTGTCGGGACCCCCAAGCTGAGAACTCCTGTTACAGATTAGTAAGCTTCTCTACTTTTGACAAGTTGGCTTCTACGCTGTGTATCACATAACTGCATCTTCACTGGAGGAAGAACTCACTTTTAGGATTTCACTTGCGATTTCTGCACTCCTCAGCCTAACGGTTACAACAGTCCCTTAGCAAGCAGATGCATCTTTGAAGAGACTCCCTTCCATATCCCATTAAAAATGTGACAGACACACAACTTTGGATGTCAGTATTTATGGGTCATTTTCTTATTCAAAAATTGGCATTTACATTCCAGCAATGACATCCCTGCTCTCAGGCTTCTAATGCCACTATGGCAGCTCCGAACATTACGCCTCAAATTCATGAATCAAGACAACTGCAAAACCTAGGCAAAGGCCCCGATTATTTGCTGTGCCACCACTGTTATTTTACTAGCTGCTTCAGGTTCACTCCCAATTTCCAGTGTTATTGAGAAGCAAAACTTCACATCACCACAGCTCCTTGTCCAAGCGGAGTCCTCATCCAGATTTCCATTGAAAACTACTCTGTGCCACCTCTTCCAGCATGTGACTGACTTGTTTTGTAAAAGAGATTCCAACCCAACTCCATCTAATTGTGCCAAAAGACTAGCATCACCTCCTCAGGACCTTGTCCACCTTCAAGAGCCTGAAAGCCCTCACTCCTTAAATTTCCAGCTGAAATATAGTGAGTGAAAAATCAGAGGCAATCCACCCATAGCTTCTCGCTCAGTTCACACACGCAGTAAATGGATAAAGGAATAGTGCCACATGGAGCAAGTCCTGAGCAATGCCATTCATGGAATGAATTTAACTTCCCCTTCAGTTGGAAAGGATTATAATCTGATATCACAAGGGTCCTTCTGATAAGAAACTTTCCTAGCTTTGGTATTATTTCCATTCATGCCAGTTTCACACCAGAGAATGTGTGTATGTAGGTTATACATAATGTTTTCATGGAAGTCCATGAAGAAGCACCACAAGTACTAGAGAACACAAGTCATCTAATACAGAATTTGCTACTAATAGACAAAAACCCCCACTCCATAAAGACCTAAACATACAAGTCTTTTTCGGTGCCTGGTAGAATGCCAGTGTGGTACATGGGTCTAAGTCGTTCCGACTCCTGTGTTTTGCAGCTAAAGCAAAGGCAAATCTATTCGTATGACAAACCGTGTGATAGAGGCCCATGTATCCAATATTCATTATCAAACAGTATTAATAATAAGAGATGTTGACTGCTGAAATGCTAGAGGTGATACAAGAATGAGGAAGAAGAGCGAGTTTTTCATGGCACATGTTACAATAATCCCTTATGTGGAGAGACATGCACCATCTTTTCTCATTCAATTAATGGTATTTATAATCTCAGTTCTGCAAAGGGTCTAGTTATTTAGCTTTTTCGTTTCCTTTTACATGCCAGAAAGAGAAGTGTGAATACACATTTAATGATGCACTTCTTGGATGTTCTCAGCAGTGAGATGCATCACTGAGTAACCTTGCCCTTGAATAAATTAAGCCAAACAGTTGGGGTTTGGAGCAGGTATTTTTAAACCTAGTAGTAGTAAATATTACATTATTCTCATTAAATTATTAGGTGTATTTTAAATATTGATTTATCAACTTCAGCCTTTACTGCATGCTTGTCAAATGTACTGTAAAACATATAAAGATGTAATGAAAAGATCTTTGACCCATAGGGCAGTACAAATATCGACCCAACTGTTTTGAATCAGAGCTTTAAAACAGCCACAAAAGAACTCTCTTAAGTAACAAGAGCCAAAATCCCCAGCAGCTGGAAAAAGGCCACCTCTTCTTTCATTTGGATGAGGCAATGGGATTGCCACAGACTTTACAAACATGCTGAAGCCAAGCCTAATCCTACAGAATCCTATCTACTGCGGGCACAGCCCTCGGGCTCCACTTCACACATTCACTCTGCGGTCTGTGTTGGGTTTTCAGGCCCAAAGAAACTCGTGATCATCTCAGGATACAAGAGGGGAAAGGACCTTCCAGGTCAGAAAAATCCCCTCCTCTTTTATCATAAGGAATCACTTAATGCTGTCTCATGAAATGAGAAAGCCCCAGCCCAAGGTACAGTATTTTTGCTACAGGCTCTTGCAGCAAGCTCATATTCTGTGGCTGAGCTACAGCATATTAGTACCAGTTCTGTCAGCGACGTTCACACATAAAAACAGGCCTACCCCTGTAAGAGAAGAAACTAGCCCCGCTCCTTCCCCCGAAAACTACAAAATTGTTATTACTAAAAAGCTGTACAGATTGAGTCTCTCTGCCTTTAGATATCCTCAGCCTGTCAGTCTGAACAAGCCAGAGCTGGGGGAAATACCCAGCTGTAGGTACTTCTGTACTGCTATGGTCTCATCATCCCACCTTCTCTCAAATACACATAAAACTTGAACTATGAATTGTGCAAGCTAGCCTCTGAAGCTGACTCCTTCCTGATAAACCATTTGGTTGGGCTGTGCTACTGCTCTGATGGCAACCAGCAGAGGAGGGGAGCTTCAGCCACACATCCCCTCCTATGGAATAAATATCACCTCGGCACTTGCAGTAGTTTCTTAACACAAACTTCCTTCGGACAAATGGGATCATCATCTGTTTACAATAGCATTTCTGCAGAAAGCATTAGAAATCACTGTTGACTCCCCGGGACTGGACACTTAAGTTTCATGACACAGACTGTTAGCTGATCTCTCTTCATGGTGCTGTGGATGAGACTGGGTCTGCATCCTCTATGTTTTCGGCATGCTGCCATGTCAAGTGTGGTAACCTACCTTTAAAAATAAAGAGGAATAAATCAGTACGTGCTAGTGAGATGAAGAGGACAGCATATTATACCATCCTCAGACTTTTAAAAACCTAAATGACTCCACCATAAAAGCAATTAGTTGCTTTCCTCCTTTCACTCCTTTTCTTAGGCAGCGTCAGAACTGCGCTGAGTCAATGGCTAAGTGTCTTTTCCTAACATCCATTTGATTGTGTAACATAACTTCCAGCTAAAGGATGCAAGCATAATAATGCACAAACTGTCTGACAATACACATTTCTTCTCCTACCCTGCCTATGCATCCATTGGTATTTTTATTCATAGTCAGAAATCACAGTCTTTCTCTGGCTTTGCTTTGCTAGCTAGGCTAAACACACCAAATGCTTCCAGCCTCTTCTCATCTCCTCAGAAACACTTTTTATTATCACTCCTTTTTATTTTAGTAGACTTTCTCTTCACCTGGTCGAGTTTTGATTTATCTTTCTTCAACACTCATGACCAGCATAAACACATGAAAGAAATGGCATTCCTTTTTTTAAAAAAAGTAGCGAGGAATTGAGATATGTTTTAGTCAGGTCATAAAAATATGACAATGCAACGCATGTTGTCTGGTTTTGCTGTAGTTAAGAAACATTACAGAAACAGCAAGATATAACAGACGCTAGCTTGTCACATTAATTAATTTTTCTTTTTTAAAACCCATGTTGAGGATCATTCAAGTTAATAATATGAAATCAGCCAGCACTCTGCATACAGATGAAGCAAATATTCCAGAACCTTCAGCAACAAAAGAATTTCATACTGAAAAATACAATTAAAATCAGAAAGCTGTCCTGCCATCTGTTTAAAAAGTTTTAAATTTCCTTCTTGTTATCAGAAAATAGCAAAATGCTATGTATGGCTTTATTTTATCTTTACTCATGACAGTAAAATATACTTAAACATGCAAATACACAGTAAGCGTGTCAAACTGCAGGATACTACATCATTATTATCAAATTGTAAGATCAGAGCTTAAATGAACTTAACAGACCTTCACTGCAGGTATGACCATACTAGGACGGGCAGCGAAGGTGAACCTAGCACATAAAAATCAAAGAGAAATGGCCTGTGGTCAGGAGCACTTGTATGCATTTTCATCCTAGGCTACCGTTTACTCTGCTGATAAAGTCATTCAAACAGAGAAGTTTGATCAACCACTTTTTAATAGGGCTCTTGTTAACATCCAAAAGCAGTCGTGCTGGACCTGGGTACCTGGCATGACACATTGGAGCCAGCCCAAATGTAATTAAATGGTCAAATCACACACAGTCATGAAGAAATAAGCAAGGCATATGGATACTTATTTTGCATTGAAGGAGTCTTGAGCAATTAGTTTACTGTTTGCCTTGCCTATAAGTTGTCAGATGTCCACTCTGCTGCAAAGCAGGCTTCTGGGGGCTCTTTGTCTCTTCAGTCTGCCTGCCCTCCAAGTTCTGTTCCTGCTCTTAGAAGTAAATGCCGAGAGGATGGCTCCGCTAAGCCTGGCTGCCACTGATATCTCGTACCACAAGAATGGGATCCTTACAGCCTTTCAGCTGTGGCATAACGTAAGTGGCATGCATCTGAAACTACAGACCTAGGATAATTTATTAGGAGCATATGGCTCCTGCAAGCATGAAATTTGCTACTAACTAACTTATCAGAAAGCTAAAGGGGACAGCAAGTGAAGACTCCAGACTGGTCACATATATAAAACTTCTCGGTAGGAATGACTTCACTGGCAGCCTTTTTAATCCATCGTCTGTTCAACTCCAGCATTATCCGGACTCGTTGATTGGGCTGCAAACCCTGGGAGGATTGCTGGTTCATGGAGAACTACAAGATGGGGTCAGTGACACTGATGGAGGGCTGCACTGAACATGCATCTTTAGCAGGAACATCGAGCTCCGACTGCATGAAGAACAATCTAAAAGCCTGTCCATACACTGCTAGACACCAGACACTACCTATTATTTTCCTTTCTCTGCAACAGAGAAGAAACGGAAAAGGAAGGGAACAAGAAAACAATGCAAGAAGCAGCTCAACCAGCCAACAAGTTAGAGAAAGCTGCAGAGCTACAACCACTAGTTCCCTAAACTAAATAAAAACTTAACACAGGGGGAGTGGCTTTTTTTGTTTTGTTCCTCCCTTGCCCAGTGATTCATGTAATTTTTGTATAACTTTACTGATAAGGCAACAGCAACCAAAGGAGCCAAATTCCTAATTTAAAAGCCATACCATTATCCAGCCAGTAATTTACTGCTTTGCACAGTGTCTGGCAACCAGGACAGTCAAATGGCTAGAAAGATGACTGCTACTCGTGCCTTGTCTCCATACCCGTTTGTAGTCAGCTCCCAGGAAAATGTGCCTGACCAAAGATGCTGGTGGGCAGGCTTCTCACAGTTCATCACTTTGTTTAGCAAGGCCTATTCTTCCATAGTCAGAAAATAACAGGCCCTGGTTATGACAAAAGCAATTGCTTAAAAAATAATAACTGGGGGGGGGGGGGGGGGAGAAAGCAATCACATAGAGGGTGTATTGTCCTGATATTATTTCTTCACGTAGTTCCACTGTCATCACAGGATTACTTTACACAAAGAGAAGGAAATGAAGAAAATTTCCTATATAACCTCCTTTTTCAATATATTTGTAATTTCACAATAAACATGAACCCAACCATTCTCTGCAAAAGCAGAAAGTGGCATTTCCTTCCTGGTCCTTGCGCTATCAGCACCCCAATAGAAATATATTTACTTTCTTTAAATAGACACTGCTAGGATGGGGTTTAGAAACAAGCTTCACCTAGTTGTCATGAATTATTAACCAGAAAAAATCCCTCTTGTTGCCCTTTCCAGAGGCTTGATCTGCAAGTTTAAAAATCGAACTGACACTTAGGTCTCTTGTACAAATACCCAACCTTTTAAAAAAAGCTCTGAGCATTATAAACACATTTTTTCATGCATATGAGAACAACAATTCTATAAATAGCTATTCTTCACAGAATTGCTTCAAGACATTGTTTTTACAGACAACAGTAGGAAACTGAAGGAGGTCTTAGTGCCAAACAAATTAAAAGTGAAATAAACTCTCCAATCAACTCTGGGTTTCCATTTATTATTACAAAGTTCGCCGTTATTTTTCAGCTTATACAATTAGTTTATGCAAAGGAAGGAACAAAACAGAAGACTGCACTGTGTTCTGGCATAGCTACTGGGTTGGTGTAAATCAGTCGTATCCTTCAACTTCCGAGGGCATTCACTTTGCTTCCAACTTAACAACTCCGGACTGTCAACAGATGAACCTGCTATTAACAACCACCACCTTGTACAAGCACAAGCAAAGAGAGACAAGACTTTCATTATAACTCCATGATATGACTTCCAAATACACTGACTCAAAACTGTGCTCCATCTCCTCTAAAAAGCAAACATAGGAAGATAAATATGATCTAATGTAATAGCAAACTGCCTGTAGAGTCTGCACATTTAACGGTTGCTACCTCCTCAAGCAATTTTTGCACTGGTATCTAATCATAAAATCAACAGGAACTGCTGAAAAACAGCTACACAACTTGTAAACCAGGTTTCCATAGCCAGAATACTACAAGTACATATTTAGTTATTTTGGCATATACTCCAACACAAGGCCAAAGCTCAAGCACTACCAAGTTCTAATACCATTTGTCAACAGGGAACCGGTACAAGCACTTACTTTGTAAGTACTTGAAAATTCATCTGTAAAAAAAAAAAAAAAAAGAGGAGGAACTCATTCAGTTCCTAGTTTTGATACAGTATTTTGCTATAACAGTTGCAACAATAATTTTCTGTATGTCTGATATGGTATATGAAACAAACCATATCCAGTTGCTCAGGGTACTGATACTCTTTCACCCCGGTGCAGCTCCAGCCTCCAACAGCTGGAAACATGACAGTGCTGATTTCAAGGGGTGACACGGATGTGAAACTGAAGTAACACGGCGATGAATCAGGTCATGAGCTTTCCCAACAGCTCCCCAGCCATAACAGTGATCTAAACATACCGGAATGTTTTTAAAAGAAAGTAAGTGTCCAGCGAGGATTAGTAAGAACTTAGTGACGTGGCCCACCAGGCATGGCCAGGGAGCATGCGGCAGTTCAGGAGGAAAAATTCAAAGGTAGCTCTGGCCTCTGGGAATTCTGGGTCTCCCACGCACCACAGCCAAAATCCTCAGTGTACAGAAAGCAAGACAGAGAAACCACAAGCCAACTATGAACCACAACAGCATCCCAAATGGATCCTTGCCTGTAAACCAGGACAATTATACACCTCACTGGCCATCAGGTCATTAACATGGCTGGAAATTACCAAGTCTTCCATTCATCTCTCCAAGTTTTGTGCACCAGGGACGAGCCACAGGCCTGTTGTATTTGCTCCCCAGAGGAGCAGAGGAACGTATGCTGATGTAATGCTTGTCTGCTGTGCCAAGACTGGCATGCAAAGCCTCCCAAGTCCTGCCCGTCACACCACAGGAAAAAGAACGAACCATTCTGGAGCAGGAACCTTTTCTCTTACCTTATTTTGATCTGTCCAGTAGAAGAAAAATCCCTGTGGATCTGTTCTGAGAATAATTGGAGTCACAACAGTGGAGTCCTGGAAGAAAAAAAGGACAAACAAAAAATCCATGTCAGCACACAGAACACATAATTACACACTAGCTGCTTAGCCACCCATATTAATGAATTGCAACATCTAGAAATTACCCTGAAGGTATCACTAGCAAGATGTCACTAAAAGAATTTAGTATCACCTGCCTAATCTCCATTTTTCTGACATAACGTATTTCCATTACTGAGAAGACAGCACTAAATAACTCCAGACTTGTCAACACATGGAGTTACTCCAGAAAAGCTGGAAGTAGATGAAGTTAAACAGACACAACACACTAACCGTCAAACTAGAGCCCACATAGTAAAGTACTATAGTTATCAGGAGTCCACCACCCACCTTGACCCAAATTAACCTTCAGATACAGACAAGAGCTAAATGCCTATAAGCTTTACTTTAACATACAAAGACTGAATTTGCCTAGAAAATCTGGAATAATATCCACTACATTAAGACTTTTGTCAATTACTTTCCATCAGTATTTTTTTATTTTTTCTACAATCCAACTATGAAGATTTTAGTAATGGAAGTATATACATGCCACCCCACCTCCAAATCAGTTGAAAACCTGTCTACTCTGGTAACATCTATAGCTCAGGTCATTTAAAGCCAAGCACATTTGTTAGTACTATAAGTAAGGCAGCCCGGTTTCCTACATATTCATGTATTCTGACTGACAGCAAGTACCTGACTCGGGAGATACAAGCTCTAACCAAAGCCTTTCCTGCAGGTGGGCGTTCATTACAACTCTCACCCATCGGGATTCCCTGGTGCCTAACAATAATTGACATCAGTGCAGCCTGGTCCTAATAGGATTCCTCTTCTCTTTCCTCCACTATTTTTCATGACATCTGTAAAAACACTGTTGTCTTGAGACCTCTACCTGTTGCCAAGCTCAATTTAAAAGTTAGGAATGGAGCATAGAAAGGAGAAGGAAGACAGGCAGACAGAAAAATTGTGGAAGCCTTATCTCCACAGCCTAAACACACAATGCCTCCTCAAAAAGGATGTATATTTCTGTTAAAGTGTTACAGGTATATTACAGCTTTAGCATTCACCTATTTCCAAAGCAGCAATATGTGAGGTCAGTCTACATTCCTTTAAGGAAAAAAAAATGGGCTCATATAGGTTCAAATTTAAATCAAATAGATTTAACTGTGTTTTTTCTAAGTGCAAATAAAATTGATGGAAGTGACATTATCATAAATAAATAAAAACTAACTTTTGCAAGTGTCTTTTCCAAGGCAAGAAGATAACACTTGTCTGTATTATGCCACCACTACCGTCCTTTGTGACAGAGTACCAAAACCCCAGCAACGGGCATTTGTGAAACAGGGAAGTTGAATTATTCCCAGTTTACAGCTGGAAAAAACGAGACCCAAAGAAGCTAAGTAACAGGCCCAGCACCAGTCAGAAGCCCGCAGGGGAACAAGTAGAAGAATAAAATGGAGTCAAGCTGTTTTTGTCTCAGCACAAGAGAAATACAAATAGAAGAGCAAGTTCTACAAGAAGAAGAAACAGAAGATCAAACCCTTAATTGAGCGTAAAAGTCCTCTTTATAACTAGAAGATCCAGGCTGTGAATTAACTGTGCCACAGGTACACTTGACACTCAAATGGGTGCTACGTGAGCTTTTGGAGGCTGGGAACAAGTGCGGCTGTACCAATGCCAGGCACTGGGAATGTCCCAGCCGGGATCAGAGCTAGTCTACAAACCACCACTGACCCTTCTTTTCCTCATTACAAGAAAACAGCATTGTATGCACTTCCCCTAGAACAGACATACAGAATTTGCATCATCTATTTTTTTGCCTGTTTCTCCATAGTTTCTAGCATCGTGTACACCTGAGAGTTGGGTACTATTTGAATGCAATAGGCAAATTTATTTTTAAAATATGCCAGGCCTTGAAGAGGTGTTGACTGGCTGTCTATATCCACAAGCTCCTACAAAAGCGTTCTTAAACCTCTGCCATTCAAAAAGAGGAAAAAAAAACCTGCTCTGAAGATATAACTCTCCTTTTTTAGCTTATTTCATTATGTCCCATGCAGCCTGTGTTTAAGTACGTAAAATGAGGAAAGAAAAAGACTAAGTGTCCTTCTGCCTTGGGATGAGACATACAGAACTTCAGAGGGGGAGAGAAGGAAGTGATGGGAAACAGGCATGAAGCGATTACATCTAGGATTAATCAATTTTGCTGGCTAATCATTGCAAATCAGTTGCTTCAACCCAAAAGCTGTTTGGATTTGTGTGTGCTGATGACATACAGCTGTCAAAGTAATATTTTTGTAGATGTGGGTTGTTAAATGTTGACTATAATCAGACTCAAAAAAGTGGAGGATGAGGGGAGAGAGCTTTCAATATCTCTTAGGTGACACAAGGAAACCTCATCATGACAGGGATAAGGATGAGTCTTAATTTAAGATCCTCTATGCTCCAGGAAGTTGTTTGTTTGGTTTTTTTTTTTTTTAAATCAAAAAAAGGCAGTTGTGCATTATGCCTCTTTTCTAAATTAACTATGCTACTCTGACATTAAGCATAGCACAATTAACATGCTGATGAACACGAGAAGCCCACGCTGTCACGCTGTATACAAACACAAGATCTGGGAATAACTTCGTACATGTAACTGTGTACCGTGTGTCTTAGGAACTCTTCCACAGAGTTAACAGCAGCAATAAAAGTCACGTGCACAATATTTTATATATTCTACAAGCTAACTATGACTCTTATAAGTCCCTGCCACCAAAAGCCACGCTCCTTAGTTCTGGGTGTAGAGAAATGGAAATAAACTTCTCTAGTCAGCTCTGCAAGTCCTGATCCCCACTCCACATTAATGCGGAGTCCTTTGTCACATGGAACAGGTCTGTTGCTTTTACGCTGCTCTGCAATCAGGGCTTGCAAAGGCAGGCAACAATCAAAAAGATACATGAAAAACCTCTTTATACACTATACATTCAAGAAGAAGAGTGGTTTAAGGCTCTGAAATAGAAATTAGTTTCAAATTAGAATTGTCTGGTACCTTTATTTACAAAGACAATTGTACTATACGGGAAAAACTGGTTTATTACCCAGCAGACACACCTGCAGTCATTCGTGAGAGTATCCTAAAGCCCATTAATTCAATTTCCTCACCCAAAGTGCTGACCTCTCTCATAACTCCCCTGAACAGATTTACACAACTCTGAAGAAGAGGGTAACAGACAGGACACAATAGATAAAGGGAAAAAAACTCAAACAAAACTTGAAGGACAAACAAATAGGGAGCAGACATTCATTTCTTCCCTAACCCACTCAGATCCAGAATGTGAGAGTAAAACAGGGGGCTGGGGGGGGGGGGGGGGGGGAAGATCAGTGTTGTGCATCTCCAAAGCTGATGGGTTTGGAAATTAGCACGTATTTAGGTGTCTAGTAGGGGCACAGCTCTTGCAATCCTCTGGATGTCAACAAAGCAAGCAGCCCCTTGGGTAGGAGCCCCAGATTCTTGGGACACTTCCAAGTATATAAGAAAAGAAGCAGAAGGAGGTGACCAAGGCAAAAATCAGATGTGACCAGAAAGGGGAGAGGAAGAAGAGAAAGGCAGAGTGTCCCAGTCAATGATGCGAATGGTTGTGGGTTATCAGGCTTTTTAAATGCCACCCGTGGTTGCTTGTGCCAAGCAACAGCTTGCTTTCTGACAGATTGCTATTGCAAATTCCTTGAATAGAAAGACTTGGAGTGGCCCTAACCTGGCAGTCCCAGTGTGCTGCATACCACACCAGTCTAAACTTAAGTGAATAATTTTTTAAAAGGGCTTTTAATTTCACCTTTAAAAGCCCCCCACCTTTTTATTTGTTGACTTAAGGCCAATTCTCTACTTTCCTCCAATTTCACAGCCTCAAATGACTAATGTGGTTGTTCTATACTTATTCCATTAAGTTGCCTCCTAATTGGCTGTACAACCTCAGACCCTGCATTAGCAATATTCTTTAATTTTCCACTTTTAAACAAAAAGGTTTCAAATTTATGCCCACAAAGCGCCACAGAGAACTTTGGGATCCTTACCAGCCAGGCACAGCAGAACACAGGCATAGAAGATTAACGGCCAAATCCATATTTAAGTGCCTGCCAAGTAACCGTTTCAAGGTCTGATTTTAAGTGTGGCTCCCCTAGACTACATCTAACATCAGTGAGCAAAAAGAGCCACCTCCATTTTAATATTACTGACCAAGAAAGACTATCATACAAAGCCAAATAGCAAAGAGGGTGGAAGCCTTGGTTTAGTTCCTTTCTAACTATACGCCCGTGCTTCCTACTCCTCAGAACACCCCCACGACCAGGCTGTGCATCCGGCCATGAGGGACGGAGCCTTCTACCCTACTCCTCAACCATCACTGGTAAGACCTGAGGAGTCACAAGGCGAGAAAGAACAGCTACATAAGGGTGCACCGCTCTGCCACCCACGTCCCGGGCTTTGGCCCTTGCTCCCAGCACTCTCTGTACTTCATTCAGTATGTATTAAGGCAAGGGTGTAACACTATTGCCCCTGTGTTTTGTGCCAAGCACAGTTCAGTGTTAAAATGATCATGGAACATCACCGGCTGGGACTAGTATGCCTGCGATGCAGGTATCGGGTCAATCCTGCCATAGATGAAAAGTTCCTAATGGATCTTAAAAGTACCTACAGGGGAATGAAAATCTGCATGCACCTTGTCAACTAGCAAGACCATGAGTCACATGAGTATGTGTTTTAATAAATCATATACAGATAATCATTGTATTTCTTAGAAACAGTTGCAGTCAAAATTCACATCAACAGATTTTAAAAAGAAAAGCAGACCAGCCTTTATCTTCAGCTCTTACAATAGATGAGGCTCATGACACTGCCTTATTAAGCCAGCCCATTGTTTCCTGGCTTTGCCTTGGATTTTTAGAGACATCAAATATCCCCAAATATAACCTGAAAACTTTTACATACATCATTATTTCATTTGCTTGAACCTTCTCCTGGAAAATTTCTGCCAAACTGCTTCCAAACACAAAGATAAGAAATACGGATTGTTTCTGGCAGAGGCAAAATATCCTGCAAGTTTTCTTTCACTTTGGCAAAAGGGCTTGAAGTGTGGTTGAGCAAGGGTGTAAGGCCATGGGAAAGGTGTGGGGAGAGTCCCTGCGAAGAGCTTTCTTGCCACCCCACAAGCCAAGGGGATTACAGGCTTGGGGGAGTGGAGAAGGAGCAAAGGAGAAGGGATAGCAAAACCACAGTTCACACACGGTCAGCAGATATATTAGCTGCTAAATTCCATAATACACTGGGTGTACTCAGACTGGAACTAAGCAGGATTACCCAAACAATTAGCACTATGAATTTCTTTAGACTGACAGCTGAACTATGAGCGAGAGGGAGAGAGTATCTATCCCCTGGTTTTGCAATGAACCACTGAAATAATTCAGAAGGGTAAAGATGCCCTCTTTTACTGAGGGCAGAACCACCAAATCTGCCCTGTAAAGGAACAGATTGCAAAAAGGAAGCGTTGGAAAAGGTGCAATGATTGCTGGAGGTTGGAAGCGGGACAAGAAATCAAAACTGGAATTGAGCTTACAAGACCCGTAAACTGAAATCCCACTTGTTCAACAGGAACAATAGGAAAATATTATTTGCTATTAAAATGGTTAAACCCTGGAGAAACTTTGGTGATGGCACCACACGACAGAAGTCATCATTCTGCTAATTAAAGCCTAACTTCCTTCAAGTTTCAAAGAGCTACCTTGAGCGGGGTTTGTTTCTCAGAAGCAGACTACTCTGTCTTGCTTCTCAGGATGTCCATACTCGTGGGCTAATTCTAGCCTTACCTTAGGTAGTCTTGATTTGACTGCATGAATCCTTATTTATTGTAGATGTTGCAAAGCATGCAGTCGAGAAAGAAGGAATGAAGGGAGAAATTCATAGCTAAGGTAGCCAAATGCCAATCAGGAATATTTTCTCTCTGCCAGAGAGTTCTTATGTGATGCTGAGCAAATCAGTTAAACCAGTCTGTTCACAGGCATAATTCACGGGCATGCTGTATCCTGATTTTGAGGGAATACTGGAACTGTATTTCCACATTTCATTTTCTAATTTTTAGAGATGCTGAGCCCAAATTCCTCTGAAGTCACTGGGGAGTCGTTCTGAACATCTGACTGTATGGTGCTATGCAGTCTGAAAATTAGGTCCAAGGTATCTAATCACAGATTAAAAATTAGTAAGTTTTTCATGTTGGTCTCTTTTTTTGGACCTACAACAGTACAATTGGGAACACATTTTGTCATCTAATGGGTCTTGTGAAAATAAATTTAAAAGTGTTTACAAAGCACTTTACAATAGATGAAAGACTCCATAATGATTAAAGGTAACTCTCTATTTCACGACAGTCTTTGGTTAAAAATAAAAATAATAATAATAAAGTCTTGAGCACTCAGACATTAAAGTGAAGAAAGCATACAGTACACAACTTCAATTCACTGTTAGCTTTCCCTTCACACAGAATTCCTCATTTACTTAAAAGAGTTGTTTTCTGATTTTCAGTTTCCCTAGTATCTACCACCACTCCAAAGGGCGCAAACGCTACAATAACACAGATGTTATCTGTGACTTAAATATGTGAAGTCTTCACCAGACCTTCCGAGGCAGGCATCTAACCATTCTGCAGGGGATCCAAATATTTTTTTCTCCCCCAAGGCAAAGTCAGCAAGAGCTTTCCAAAGGAGTTAACTACATTCAGGCTTTATTAAATGTTAACCACTGAGAAATTTTAAACTCAATCTAATTAGTCGCCTATGTTGCAAAAGATCAAAACCACAACTTCTACTCGGTTAGACAAAATATTTTTATATAGCACAGAGCTGATATTGTTTACTACATAAAGAAACTAGATAAAGCTTACTACAACAAAGAAAGAAAAAGCAACAAAAACTCTAGAATGTTGGACTAACTTCTTCCCTCCAGACTGAAAACATTCAGAAAAAATAAACTCTTTTCAGTTTATTGTTTTAGTTTTATATGCACAGAACAATGGTTGTTCATTTTTCATGGCCTCAGTAATGTACTGTAGTGACAGACTTGTGCAGAGTTAAAAAAAAAAAGGGGGCAGAAAAAAAAAACAAGTTACTTGAGCATCAACATCTTAAAAACACTTCTGAAAATTTCCAGGTTTTTTGCTTTGTTTGACCTCAGCTTATCCATAATAATGATATCTGATGTTATATTTACTTGAAAGGTTAAAGGGGATGTATCTCATACTCTTCATAATCTTCTTTAAAAGATTCTAAACAAATAAAGAAGCCTGAAAACTTTACATAGCACTCAGCATCTGAGCTCAAAAACGTTTCATAGAGATGAAGAAGTGCTCTAAGAGAAAGGCACTAAAAGAGAACTTAAAAGACCTAGGTTAATAGGTTAATTTCTGCTGGAATACCTGGTGAAGTGCTGTAGCCACTAAACAATGCTACCTATCAGCAGGTTTGTTTCAGTAACTAAATATTTAGAAAAAAAATATGGCTATAAAATGGGAATCATAGTTAACCGATATAGTTAACTTGCAAGTAAAAGTAAACAGCATAAGCCACAGAGAGACCAGTCAAATTCTTTATGTAAAGTACATAATATCGCTAGGGAAGATAAGAAAGCCTTTAAGCAAGAACAGAAAACAAATCTATTTTTGAATATACACCATCATATTAACTTGCTTCAGTGTGCCAATTACCGCTCTTAGAAAACATCAGTTCAGCTGTGCCCTAGCTGTTGAGCTATTTGTTAACTCAGTTATGTCTGTCTTGTTCCCACTACAAACCACAGAAAAATAAAGCAAAAAAGACAGCCAAGGCAGGTTTCAGCCCCTTCAGATGTCAGATCAGTCCAGAGAGAAGTCCCCCTTCATACTCCGGATTCATTAACCTTCTCAGCTACCAACACATTTTGCTACATTAAGTTTAACCCCCTGCAAAAAAGCCTCACCCAAGGACTTACTTACATCCTTTTTATTTATTTATTGAACTGTTTTAAAACTCTCATCAGGAAGAGCTATTGTAACCTGGGTTTCACTACAGCAGAGTGGATCAAGTCAGTTCTTTAAGCCTTCCCTCTCTCTCAATAAATTACAAATTACAAGCCTTCTAAATTACAAGCCTTCCCTCTCTCACACAGATAGCGCTTCTCTCTAGGAAAAAGAGACTGCATCTGTTCAAAGACCAGACCAGTACTTAGGAGACTCAGAGTCTCTCCCCAGTAGTGAGGGAAAGCGGTTACAAAGGCCCAACTGAAGGCTGCGTGAAGAAGCATGACTTGAAGAAGCGAGTGCTCAGCCAACTGGCATCTTACACGAGACACACACGTGCATCCACCCACAAAAAAACCCACCTAAGCAACCAGTCACTTTTAGCTTTCACCTATTCAAACGTCAGCTATTTCTGTTCGGTGCCTTGTGAATCCAATCTATGTATCAAGAACAAGAGTTAATGCTAAAATTTGTTTTCCGACCTGTAATATTGTTATAGAAGAAAACAGAAACAGCGTGAGGAGAAGCAAAGTAACAGGACAACAATCATCCATTTAACTTTAGTGCTTTATAACCTGATCCAAAATGGAATTTGTGAATAGACTCTATTAGGCATTGGATGGTGTAAGTGATATTACATCCATTCCCTATGCACAAAAGTGTGACTTGTCTTGCAGAGCTGGAACTTTTTAATTGATCCTAATGCTTTTACAATTTAGAAATGTAAGATGGTCCGCAGAGGAAATGGAGTTTCAAGCCCCCTGAGCTGCTTGCCTTCCACCTGCCTCTACGTGATCTTGAGTGGTTGACATAATCTCTTCCTTTGCCAAGATCTTAGCAAAGCTCGGGCAAGGCATTTCGCTTTCAAACTGGATCATCATCACGCTGGCGGTGGGGAGGCAGGCACTGGACGAGGTTTATGCATAACACGCAGCAGACTTCACTGCTGTTCCTCAGAGAGGAGGTCCGTATAACCACATCAGTACCACATCTGCTTATTAGCAGCCTCAGAGTTACTAATTAAGCACAGAGCTACTAGAAGCTCAGGATGGGAAGTCCATGGGTGGATTGGCTTTACAGTCACTACAGCTTTTGTCAGATTGCTCTGCACACTGTGCTGCAGCATCCTTCTAAAAGCTGGCAAATACATTCTTTAACAACTGTTACTCTATACACCATGAAATTCCTTACAAGCCTCTCATGCTCTGGTTTAAATCCTTCCAGCATTCCCATTTAAAAAAACACTACTTTTCAGTGGTTTATAACTCAGCTGGAAAAATTTGCTTTAAGCTGAAACTTGGTACCAGTCATAGGAATCCACCAAAAACACTCTTTTGCTTTATGAAATGCAAAGCAAAGTCAATAGAGCCATCTTTAAACTGCAAAACAAAACAGCAGGGAACTGTACTACAAGGGTATGCCTTGGACAGGAACGAGTGCTGCCCTAGAGCACGGGCGATGCAGAAGAACTGAACTCCCGTTCTCACTCAGAAACAGTAAATAGAAAATGGTGCATAATAAACGTCGGTATGTGAGCCTCGCTTTTCTGAACAGCCCTGTCAGCACAGCAGATCCAAAGTACTCATTATGGTCAATTCTATTTTACTGTTACATTTTGTAGTTTACTATTTCTCATTACAGCCTATTGTTTCACTGGAGAGTTTGTGCATGCCTATTTACATGAGAGACCACAGAGGTTCAGATTAATAATCATCATTTTTTAAAAACCCTTCAAGTAGATTAATTTGATAGAAAACAAAGACTCTGAAGTGGTTATTGGCTGCTCAATGGCAAATACTTTTCAAAGTCACCAAACGTGCATTCATCTGAAGACCTTCTCACAGCCAGAGTGCCAAAGGAGATTCATTTCCCTCGAAACCTTTGATTTTGTGGGGCTTCCACTGCTGAGAAGAAACACTACTGGGAAGACAGGGGGTCTGGGGGGTGGGAAATGCATACATACACACATAATGCATGGTCAACAATGAGTTAATGCTAGTATTCTTCATCACACAGTGTGGCTAAACATGCATCAACTTTCACAAGGTTGCTGGTGAAAGCACTCACTAAACCCAACAGGACTCTCTCTCATCTTGGTCACACATTCCAGGTAATACCTGTGTATCGCTGAGTAACACCTTTAACCTGAAATGCACACCTTTTGCCAGAATTCAGCCGTATTTTATTACTGCAGCCTTCAGGTTTACAATTGAAAATCTTTTTTGCAGTTAGTCTATTGCAGACAGATTAGCCACGGAACATCCACTGTGCATGGAGAACACTTCTCCTTCAAATTCTATGTATACAATATACTACTTGGGAAATAACACTTAAGCTAATAATTTAAACTGTTGCCTAATTGCTTGGACTTTCAGTCTGGAGACTTAAATCACCATTAACTTGACCTCGGCATATACCTGTGGAAATTTCTTGGTAGCTTACCAAAAATAAAACAATAACTGCAATGACAAGGCTAAGGTTATGCTGCTTTTTCCTACACTAAGGAAAATATCAACCAAAGAAAAACATTTTCTCAGGCAAGTCATTCAAGCTTAGTTCCCGAACATGAATAACCTCTGTCAAGCCAATGTTTACTATTGCGGACAAGGTCAGGTTGCTGAGCTTATTAAAAATGTATTAGCTTATTATTGTAAATAAAATTTCACACTCCAAGTTGCTCAGGTTTTTTGGTGTTCTTTCTCTCCTTGAGAGTGTTTATCACAGGTTTATAGAGGTCAGTCTCACACATTTGGCTGCTGGACAGGCTGAAAGCAATGGCAAAACAGCGATACGTAACAAGACAAGAACAGTTGTGAGACGCATGAACTGCTCCTTCTCCTTCTCCCTCTCCCGTCCCTCCAGTTGTTGCTGTGGATGAGTTCAGCACAGCCAAATTCGCAGCAAAAATGAGAGCCGCGTTAAGGTTCTCAAAACAAGTTATCCTCAACAATTCTCCTGACATTCAAACAGTCCAGCATGTCTGCCTTCTTTCCCAACCACTCCGCTACCACAGCTCGAGTCTCGCTATGCCCCTCTGTCTCCAGACACCATTCGCACACAGACTTTTTGGGGCACCCACTCCTCCATGCACAACTGAGACACAAACACCCGATGTTGTACTGTAGGAGCAAGGCTAGCAAAGGACTCGTCCTTTCTGCTTTCCTTCTCTGCAGCACAGCAGTCTTACTTTCGTGCTCCGAGAAAAGGAAAATTAAACAGAGAAAAGCTACCTTTCTCTGAAACGCTCCCGGGCATAGCCTGTAAGTGAAGAAAGAAATCCCAGGTGCTGAACAGCTGCTCTACCAAAGGTGAAGTGAAAACCACACTCCTCTCCTATACGAGGCAATACAAGTGTAAAGGGTTGGGAAGCAGCAAGTGGTAAGGGGAAAGCAGATGTGGTTTTGAGGCAAGTCTCATGCCTTAAGGAGCCAAGGAAGAAGAGTGCCTTCTGCGGAGGAAGGAAGGTGAGCGGGGGTACCCAAAGAGCGAGCCCTGGGAGAACGCGTCCAGGGCTTGACGACCCCACCAGAAAGAGAGAGACAACAAGAAGGGCGGGAGACAGAATGAAGGAGAGAGCCCGGGAGGAGGAAACGGGAGATGGAACAAGAGAGACGGGGAACAGGTTGTGACAGCTACGTTACGGAGACAGAGGTGGCAAGGCGCACAATAAGACGAGGGAGGCAGGAGAGGAAGACGCTCCCGAAAGGAGCCAGCTCAACACAGCTCGCACCGGCCAAGCGAAGCGAGCGGGCAGAACCTGTGGAGAAAGTTTGCCCGGCAGACGGCCGGCGGTTTAACAACGCCTTTCGGCTCGGCCCGGACCCCCCACGGCGCCCGCCCAGCCCGGGCGGGGATCCCTATCGCCAACGGCCGCGACCGTCCCCGAGCCAGCCCCGCCAGCTCCGCCGCCGCCTCAACTCCCGCCGCGGGACGGCCCCGCCGCCTCACACCTGCCCTCCGCACCGGCCGAGGCGCGCTCGGCGCCCCGCGGGCCGGCCCGCCGCGGCTCCCTGTTGCCGCGCAGGGCAGGGCCGGGCCGGCCGCGGCCCCGGGCGGCCGCAACATGTGTGCTCGGAGCCCTCCTGCCCGATCGATGCGCCCTGCGCGTTGCATAACCCCGCCGTGCCCCGTGTGGGGCACGGCCGGGGGAAGCGGGGAGGAGGAGGAGGGGGGGGGTGAGCTACTCACATCGTCCCACTTGACGAATTTGATGCCTTTCTTCAGGGTGTCGGAGACGCAGACGGGCTTGAGCTGGAGAGCGTGCACCCCTGGCTGTGCCCCGGCCATTTGCACCGCATTGACGCGCTCTCCCCCGGAGCGGAGAAGCCGCGGGTAAGCGGCCGCCTCAGGAGGGACGCCGGGGCGCCGGAAACGGCCCCAGGAGAGAGGCCGGCAGCCGCGTTCGGCGCGCCTGGAGCGGGCAGGAAAGCGACTGCCCAGACGGCGAGGGCGAGAGGCTTCACTGGCGCCTGAGGAGAGACCTGGCGCGGCAGCGACCGGGGCAAGCCATGCAGCGGCACATCCTCTATATACAGCCGGCTCGCCACGCACGCACACGCCCGCTCTCTCACACACACACACACACACACGCACGCAGGGGCACGGAGCGAACGGCGCTGCCCGCTCCGCTCCCCTCCCCTCCCTCCCGCCCCTCCTCCCTCCCTGTCAGGCTCGGCCCCCGAGGTTCCCCCGCGCCGAGGTCAGCGCGCCGCGCCGGCGGCACTGCGGCGCCACCTGCCGGCGGCGGCTGGCGCGGCACCCGCTGCGGGGCCGGGCGCGCCGGGCCTCGGGCTCCTCTCAGGGGGAGGCCCCCGGCCGAGCTCCCCCCGCCCGAGCATAGCTCGGCGGGGGGAGCTCGGCCGGGAGCCTCCCCCCGGGGCTCCCGCTTCCCCCAGACCTCGAAGCGCGGTCCCAGTCATCCCTCTCAGCCCCCTCAAAGCGAGAAGGACAACAGGGAGACGCTTGAAAACGCACTGAGGGAGCGAGGCACGCGTGGGTCTCTGCTAAGGCAGCGTTACACCTGAGGAGAAAGCAAAGGTGAGTGTCCGTGTCGCTTGTCCTACCGAGAGACGTGGCCGACGAGCGGTACCCCTCGCCCACGTCAGGCTTCAGAAGGGGTGAGGGCAGGGGATGCCGAGTGCGATTTTAGGAAATAGTTATGGTAAAAGCAGAGTGGAAGGGCAATGCTTAGCCTGCAAAGCAATGAGCGCGATGCCAAAAGAGGAAAGGCTCTTCATTTAAAGAGCGTGGCGCATACAATTCCCATCAAAGCTTGATGCTTTAACGACACAGAAATTGTTTTACCAAAGCTTTTTGCTCTCATAAGATGAAGGGGCTTCCTCAGACCTAAATATACCTAAAACTGGTTTTCCTCAGACCTAAATATACCTGAAACTGGTATTCCTCAGACCTAAATATACCTAACTGGCTTCCTCAGACCTAAATATACCTAAAATATACCTAAAACTCCTCAGACCTAGTACACCTAAAACTGAGCACGTGACCTTAGCTCAGTTTTAGGCATACTAAATTCAAAAGGCATAAAGATGGCAAAATGTCCTCTTGCCCAGCAAAATCCTAAATCCAGGGTTTTTAAGGAAAGGTTTTTGAAGAACAAAGTTATATGTGCTCCATGACGACCACCTCTCTGAGAGCCCCTGTGCAGAGATAAAGCATCAGATGACATAGCACATGAGATTCCTAATTTCTCTGTAGATATTGACCCTTATGATTTAGGGGCAGCAGGTCAAACTTCTACTATAGACAAAGCAAACAATGTAGAAAGAACATCTTTGAGGAAAAATTGATTTAGTTGCAGAGGAATGATATTTCAAAAAATTATTGGGTAAAAATATATACAACCTGAGTGGGGAGATGTTCTTTTTTTTAACTAAAAAGCTACAAAACTGGCATATTGGACTCCCACTTTGCTCTTACTGTTAGTTACAGAGTTGTTAAAGCTCTTCCTCTAGGCCTCTTCCAACTACTTCCCCTCCAATAAGAAACTTTTCGTTGCCTTTAGTGGGAGCTGAATCTGCTCCTTTACCACAGTCCAGGCAGGCAGCGTACACCTTCCAAGGCCAGTTAATCAATCTGATCTATTTCTTATTCTTATCAACCTTCCATTCAAATACGGGTGTCACATCAGTCAGGATGAAAGTCTGCTTTCTCACTGCTGTGCTTAAATTTCCATTCGTTTGCCATGACTTAAAGAAACAATAACAAATTCTGGGTTTGACTGCACTGATGTAAGTACAGGATCGCTCTATGATGGGCTAAGAAATTTTCAGTACCATTTTCACAACTGCCTTTTCATCCCAGTATACAGTATACAAAAGAATAAAAATAAAAGAATAATAATAAAATCCCCCAGAAAATAAGAGCAAAGAGCACTGATGCTACCGTACTTATCCATGATCCCTTAAGCACTTGTATTCACAGCAGTCTACTGAAATTAACTCTTTGGAAGATGTAAAACCATCATGGATGGTGGCACCTCTGTGGCGGTTTTCTCAACAAGTCTGTAATACATTTTCACTTGGCCTAGCCTTCTTTGCAGTCTTTGTTAGGGGAAAAACAATCACAATTCGCGATGATACCTTGTGATTCCTGATGATATACCATAGACTCCTGGCAATCCGTTAGTCTGAACATGGAAGAGGTGATCCTATAGATCAGTGTAGGCTCTGATACTGGTATCTGGTATTTCAGATGTGAAGTATTGTTTGGAGCAATTCTGTGGCTTTTCAGACTTAAGTATTTTAATCCAATGGTATTTGGCTGAAGAGAAACATGCCTTTTATATGGAAAATATCTAATGGATTTTGCATCGAAAGGAGGAAGAAGCACAAAAGGAAATGGCACTATGATTGTGCCTTTTAAACAACAGTTCTGGAAAGTGCTTGTGATTCAGCCTTTCCTGAAATCCTGGGCTCAGTGAAATCAGTGGGAATTCTAGTTTCAACCCAGATAGCTGGCTTATGTGTTATCGTTACTGCTTAACTGGCATCTGCTCCAGCTAAGAATACAGTTCTTGGTACGTAGTACGTATCACAAACACTTAAATTCAATGCATGTCTAAATTCAAGCTTTCTTTCCCACAAAGCATGGGATCAGTGACCTGGACACCAGCTACGCTCAGCAGGATCGCTACACCTGGAAAGAGTATGAGTATCTTATCATTAGATGATTGGACCAAGTCTGGCACAAGAAGAACAACCAGACACCTTTCTCCAAATGTGCAGTAAGCCTCACTAAATATCTAAAGTATTACGCATGTCTTCTATTTCTTCTTGACTCAGCCCCTTTTAGTTCCAAGAAATTAAAGGAAAGATGTACTGTTAGAAATGAACTCAGCAGAGGGCTTATTCAGGTAGTTATTAAAAATTGTACATATCAGATGTGATACACGCTGGTCTTACATTGCTGCAGGAACTGATTTCTGGATGTTTTAATTTTTGTAGGTTCAAAAATCTCATGCTGGACGGTAAAATGATTGCCTTGTGTAAATAATTTATGGAGTTATTTGAATGCAATATACCTGTAAAGCATTATTTTTTTATATAACGCACTTAGGCACCAATATTTCATCTCCAGGGAAATAAACCGAATACACATTATGTTTTAGATACACATGTGGAAATGTACATAGACAAATATAAAGGAGCAATAACTGATTGAAATAACAGATGGTGTTGATCAAAGTCAGGTCAAATGAAGATAGGGCAAAAGCTATACTGAAAGACTGTATCGTGAGGTGATATGAGAAATGCATTAAAAATAAAATTTTCTCTTTTAAATTTGATTTCAGAGAAATATATATGAAATATCTGGGTGTTACTTGCTATCCTGAGTTTATTGGTGTAAGTCTGCATTTTGAAAAGAAGCAGTGGCCTCAGCCTTGAAAATGCTTCAGTGCAACAGTGCACCTAACATACTAAGAGTTAAACATAAGTGGCAGTGTTTGCAGGATTTGGGATTAAAGATAAACTCAGCTTCACCAGAAGTATATCATCCTAATTGCATTTTAAATTGGGCCAAATTATACTTTAATTATCAGTGGGAACAGGATCATTAAGTTCTACGGAACAACTCTCCAGAAAAGAAATGTAGAAAACTTGACCCTATCTTTCTGATAAAAGCTCAGTCGTTCTGACAAAAGCACCCTTCAAATAATGCAGACAGTAGAACTCACATCTTACCAATGAGAGACAAGTGCCACAAGGTCTAGTGAAACTGCCTTGTGTGTGACTGTTGTGTTAAGGAATGAAACCTACCAAATGCGGTAGTCCCAAAAGAGATCATAATTATTCTTTTTAGTCACTCATTTACTAAAAGAATTCACCTGTTAAATTAATACTTCCATAAACTCACGGCCAGTGGTCACTGGAATATGTTTATGTTTAATTTGATCCATTTACTAGATGTCATACGCACATAACAGCAGCAGTCAGCTATACCCTTTATCTTTATGAGTGAGACTGATAACTTATGTGGCACAGCCACTCAATCAGGTGACTCTTCAAGAGTGAATATAAAATTCTGGCACACAAAACACCACCATAGCAACAAAGACAGCCTGGCAACAGCAGCTGCTGCACAAAAAGAAATTGGAAGGGGAGGGGGAATCTTGTACAAAAGTCCATTTCCTGTCAAAATCATTTTAATTTTTTTTCCTTCATATCAGCATCACAAACGTCTTTAAAATGCTGGGAGAATAAAGATTAATGCACAATGTTTGAAGTAACGACACAAATAGTGTCTCTGTATGTATGAAATGACCCAGTCACTGCTACACTCACAGGGACCATATTTTACTCTGGATAGATTGACCCGATACACAGCTGGCAGGTGCCTATGGATCTCTGTGCCACAGGAAACGGTCCACACTTCTCCGTACAATGCCCTATATGAGGAAGAACCAACCCCTGATGGTTTGGACAGAAGATGCTGCCGAACAGCATTCCTCACCCACTGGCACCCGAGACCTCCACCATGACTCTCTCCATGTCATGGTAGGATTAATTCATTACTGTGGCAACTAGCAGAGCTCTGTGCACGTGCTTTTCACAAGTGCATTTCACAGGCAGAATCAGAAGCTGGAACTGATCTGGATGGAAATACTTACCTTTTACTCAGAAACTTTTCTCCCCCTCACCCTGTCACAGCCCTGAGGGCCCTAACAGGCTATAATGGCCCTGATCAGTTCCTCCCTGGGGACTGTCCCCATCCCTGCCCATGGCTCAGGACCCCATTGCATCTCAGCCTGGGGCCGTCAGCCCCTGCCCCAGTGATGTTGCAGGATGCCAGTCTCCAGCTCCGCCGCAGCCCTGCCTGGCCATGGGCCCGCTCCCCCGGGCCCGACCCATGGACTGACATCCTAGCCTGGCCTTGGCCCAGCCCCATCCCCATGGCCCTGCCGTCCCAGGGCTGCGTCTGACCCTGCTTCTCCTCGCTGGGCCTGATCCTGACCCCTATGCCCAGGCTGGCATCCTGCCCCAGCCCCATGGAGGTGCCTGACGCCCTGGGCTGGGGGCTACCCCCTCAGCCTGCCCCGCTCTTTGGCTGGGAACAGTGGAATGGGCCCCGGCTGGCGAGGTCCTTCCCTGCTGCCCCTCCATCCCATGGGACCCCCCCACGGCCCTCAGCATCCTGCTGCCCTGACACTCCCTACCTAATTAACCTCTACATTAGAAAAAAACCTATTACCAGAAGAACACTAAATTAATGCAAGACTTGCACAGTTAGAATCACAAGTCAAAAAGTCAGTAGGTGCGTTCCCTAGAAAGCGTTAAAATTAAACCCTTTTTTATGTAATATAACCTGCTCTTGCTTCCCTGTTAAGTTTATAGCATAATACTTTTTCGCAGATTGTTAAGATGAGTGCATAAAACATACAACGCGTTTAAGAATGCCGAAGTTAACTGCGAAAGACTTCACGGCCTACCAGATTTGTTAAATCACAGCTGGTGTAAACTGTCAAAGGTCCACTGACTTCAAAGCTGTGCATTTGTTTATACCAGTGTAATGTCTGCACCTTTGCTTTTTTTTTCCTCCTTCTAGCTCTTAACTATTGTCCCAGCTGTATAGGCAGATTAGAACCAACTGGAAAGCAGACTGTCTCACCTGCTTTTATTTATATCCAAGTTTAGCTGCGAGTTGAACTAAAAGACAAAAACATTAAATGGGTTGCAAAGCAGAAATTGCCTTGAAAAAATCCCCAGTGCTTTTGGAAACCAAAAATTATGTGCGCTGGACTCTGTAGCTGCCAAACAAACAGGACCTCTGCGCTTCATGCAAAGAGGAGACAGCCCGGTTTATGCTTTTCTTGCAGTGCCTTAAAATTACAGAAATCCTTTTATGGTATCTTTTGGAAGCATAACGCGAGAGTCAGCGCACACTTTCTCTGGATTCCCCTCCGTAATTCCCACAAAACTATTATGTGTATCGCTATGACAGAACAGTATTCTGCTTCTAGGAAAAAGGAAAATAGCCCTCAGCTGTATTTCCCATTACCATGGTGGACTCATGTCCCATGGAAGCTAATGAATTTAGGCCTAGGTTACAAGTTTGGTACAGTTTTAGAAAAATTAATGTATTAAAGCTGGAGGCAGGATGGTTTGTCTTTAGAAAGGATGTGAGATTGAGAGTCTGAAAAAGTGAATTCTGTTCTCAGATCTGCCCCAATCTTCTTTCCTTAAACTCAAATTAATTACTTAATCTTTCAGGTCCCTCTAAATGACTCTGTTGCCCATGTAGTTCCTAAAGGCAAGCAGCCCAGCATATCCATGATCTGGATTTCTAGAGACCACCACAGCACAAGGGCTTGGTTTAAGGAGCTTAAAAATTAAGTGTCTGTATACCAGCAGGTGTACTTCATTCCATTAAACAGTCATAGAAAAGGGTTTTACAATTCTTTCAGATGATGAAAGTTAAGGAGAAATTTTGTGTTGAGTTTGTTACATTGGAAATTTGACATATTTCCAATTTTTCTTTCTTTTTTTAGATTTCCCAAGTGCTGTTGTGTCTTTTCATACTCCTTACAAATTAAGCCAAAAAGATTTTGATGGTATACCTTATCTTGAAGTAAAGCAGCTCGTTTAAAATTTTATGTCTTGCTATAACCCACTAACATTTTTCTCTATTCTCTTTTCAGAAGTATTCTTATAATACACTATTCTGAATCATCACAGACTCTCATTCCCATTCTGGCTATTTTACAGACCTTGCAGTTATAAAGGGTGAAATTCCACAACTGACAAACCATTAGTCACAAAGCAACAGAACACCATTTACGTAGTTGAAAATTGTTGCTCTCAACTATATTTCTAAGACTTGGAGGAATTGTGTTGTGATGTAAATCTTGAGCCACAATATCTCTTAGAATGAATTGTAACTCTTAATGGCAACAAACCAACTCCCAGTTACATTTCAGAGAAGCTGATTTAAATTTAATTCAGTTCTTAACGTTGCTAATCTAAAAAGAGCTCTGGTCACTAATAACATGTCTAATGGAGGAGAGGACTAGTTAGTCTCCTACAGTCTACTAGCAGCCTAAGCACAGCTTCCCAGGTCAGACTAACTAAGGACAACAGTGTCCTCCATGACCATAAAGCTCAAGGTGAACCAAATAAGCTAAAAGCTATTATAGCCTATCCAAACTCTTATGCCGCCTAATCATAATAATTTTAGGAAGAATTTTTCAAGATTTAGTGCATTCTCTTGAAAAAATAGAGCATCGTTCACCAGGAACTAACAATAGCTGCTGCAGTAAGTCTAGGATTTAGGTAAAAGCTATGAAGCTAGAAATACAGGTTCAGTGAATGGTTCGGTTGATGGTACTGTCACTCTGTGGCAAGGAAAAGCACTAACAGGTAAAGCACTTGGCTGTCTGAGAGGCAATCTGCTCTAACAGGATGCCTGCTGAGCAATCAGAAACAACATTTACCAACCTCCCAACCAGAAGACATTGTTAGAAACGTAAAGACATTGTCAGAGAAAGGTAGGAGGTTAAATGGAGGAGGAAAAATGCCTTTTTTGAAGACGACCACTGGCTACATCTTGGTATTTATGACCAAAACATAGCTAGCAGGAGGAGGAGAAGAAGAAACAGCCAATGTCTGTCTATTCCATAGCAGTACCAGATCACCAGACAGTGCTGGTTGCCTTACTCCCATTTTCTCATCATATTTTGTATCAGACATTAAGCTCCACAATACCCAAAGTCCTCTTGTTCCAGGAAAAGAGAGACGAAGAGTACTAATAGGTCAAACTGAAAGGGCCCGATCACATTTCGGTTGAAGTCATTCCATCAGCTTTGATGGGAGTTCAAACAGGCCCTTTGAAAGCAAATAAAATAAATTATCTTGCAATTATCTTTTTATGAGATTATGCAACAGTTTTGATGAAACAGCTGATGATTAATTTAGGATTCCACATTCATTTTCCCAGTAGTCTTGTAAATATATAAAAGGTCATGACATATAATTTCAAATAAGGAAGAGCAATTATTGTAAAGAAATCCCAGGTTTCAGAGCAGCCAGCAGATACAGAACTGCGAGCAAAACACAGCTAAAAGTGAACATCACAGACTATAATAAAGAATACCTCTTGACTTCTCTAAACACAGTGAGATTTGCAGTAGTCATAGGGAATATCTGGTGCATGCACTGATTTGAATTAATATTCCCACCATCGTTGTTGCCAGTATTTCACAGATCATCTGCACACAGACTGTCTGCTCACAAAATTAATCTGAACGTAAATGCCGATTAAAGAAAGTATATTTTTTATTTATGCAACAGAAGAACCAAGCACAATAGACATTATTTGCTTTTACAGTGCCAAGAATATGTTAACTTATTTATAATCTTGTAATACACCAAGAATTCAACCATGAGTATAGCCTCATTTTGCACATACACATTGTTAGCTGTTTGGACAAGGGCTGTTTATTACTATCTAAGTCAGCGACATAGACGAAGAGAGGAAGTGTGTTCAGAGTGAATATTATCACCCCCCTAAGAGACCACGATCTTACAAGAAGTCTTAAACAAGCTGAGAACTGAGTCCAGATTTCCAAGAAACCTAATCAAATACTGTTTCTCTGTTCTCCTACATGCCTCACAGCACTGATAAAAAAAACACAGATGTTTTGGATATGATGCAATAGCGAGAATTAATAGAGCAGCATAGGGTGGGGGAAAGGATCTTGTGATTAATGTTATATAAGCATCAATTGATGGTTAGCATTCCATATTATTTGGTACCAAGTTTGTCAATAAAATTCTGAACATTGATACTATCTCAAAGCTAACATAATAGGAGTTATTCTTGAAGAAATATTTGAATTAAAGCGTCGCTGCCTTGCAGACTAGTTCAGGAAAAGTGCATAAAAGCAGAGGAGAAACACAGGAATGTGACTTCAGCTTGACATTTCAAACAAAGTCACCAAAATTTCAATAATGCGAGCTCATCACTACAAAGCCAGAGCAGTGTCAGTCCTGCTTCAAGAGAGCTTCAAATCCAAGTGCCTGATCGTACACAGCACTGATCTTCCTTGGCATTTCACTGATTTCCACTGAGCTGTGGGTACTGATTTCTTGGGATCAGTTCATGAAAGGTTCATTTTCACAGACAGAAATTCAGCATGGGAACTCAGGAGGCCCTTAGCATGGAGGCTGCATCTATTTAAAAATCCAGAATTTTACATGCAAATTAATGATAGGCATCTATTTTTGATAGGAGATGCAAAATGCTAACATATGACTGTATTTGCACAAAGGTAGGCTCTATATTCTATGAAGCAGGCATTTCAGAGTCAGAGCTCCTTGCTTCTTTCCTTTCTATACCACTATTCATCAGTGAAAACCTCCTCCTACCTCAAAGTACCGATCTAAAAAAATGGACATGGGTATTACCTCATAAGCATCTTGCAAGCTCTAAGTAATATCTAATTGCACCATAGAATGTGGCTAAAAAAATGCTAGCTTTATTGTAGAAAAATATAAAACACAGTAAATGTTGGCAGTAGAGACGCAGGCATTGGTTTGGGGCTAGTTTGTTTCCCTAGCAGAAGACTGTTTCCCTCTAATCGTTTTGTGGAAATAGGTTGGGCCTTTTACTTAAGTAACAAAGGGGAGTAGGAAGGTGAGGAACCCACTCCCCAGATTCTATGCCCTCGGTATCAGCTCTGTGTCTGTGTCTCCACTATAGAGAAATTCTCTGCACCTAAGACCTCCCTAGGTATTTTTTCAGCATCTTCCTACACTGGGGAAGAACATGTATGTCTCGGCCCATCCCCATGCTCCAGTATTTGGCATAAGATCATTTCATTTTGTACTAGAAATGTTTTAATACCAGACTGTTAATACAGGTAAAGAATTCCAGTTATGTGTGTGAGCATGGAAAAACTTTGTAGTCAACAGAAAATGCAATGCAACCTGCAAAGAAGACGACAAACTGTGAATCTCAAAATATTATTGTGGTGACTGTAGAGAAAAGTTCATGGATGGATAATGGTTTCTTTTTTGTAGTGTATCTACATGCATCTCAGACTGCTGTAAAGTTACAGTTACGTTAACAGGTAATACAAAACATGATCAGAGTTTATGAATGCTGTGGCAACACATGCAGAAGGGAAGGAGTTTCACTAAATGGAAGCCATAAAATAATAAAACTTGTGGCATGCACGCAAAATCTGGAAAAAACAGAACAAAGATCTGTAGAAACAGTTTCACAGAGCACCCTGAAACATTTATGATGACTGAAAGACTAGCAAGTTCAAACCAAACTGCAAAGATACAAGAATGCCCAATTTCTGTATAGCCTCTAGCAGGACACTCCAAAAGTGCTCCAACATACTACCACTCCCAGGTAGGAAATGGCTGACTTCTGATACACCATGGAGGTGCCGTAGCCTTCTCGCTTTCCTTCCTGAACCGCTTTGGAAGATAATGGATCTCCACAGACTTAGACAAGGTTGGAAGAGCTGGTGGGCTTTGAAATCTTCCATTCTCATTTGGTAGGCAAATCACTGTTCCTCCGTGCTGTACCAGCCTGAGCAACTTCTTACTCACATTTCCTGCCAGATGGGATTTGTCTCCCTGGGTGGGTAGGCATCACGTCCAAGAAGCTTTAGGGACACTGGTTTGCAGGCACCACGTACAGTGGCCCAGGAGGGCCGGGCAGCAAATTGCCAGTGTGATCCCTTGCTTGTTTCTGGCAAGACGGTGTATTGTGTACTCTCAAATACCTTTGCGTGTTTCTGAGTGGTTTCCACCAAAGCTAAAAGTGTAATTATCTGAGAAATACAGTTTATTCCTCCATAGAAAAAGAGCATTCCAAATAAGACTAAGCTGTGCTCCTGTTTAGGTTGCCGAACAATTTTTTTTTCAACCCTCTGTTCTCATGCACACATCTTCTATAAGAATTAGCATTTTGGGATAGTATTTTCTCAGCATACTGGTTTGGGTTTTTTTAACAAGAACGTTGAATATGAGCGCATTTTTAGGTATTTTCTGAGGTATGAGAAAGGGAATTGATAAACCTTTCTCCCTTTATGTGGATAAAATAAGTGATAAAGGTATGTTGTCTATGCATGCACGCATCCCTACTTATATTAAACCGTAAAAATGTTATGCTTGAAACATGGCATACAGGTATGCATTCATGGAGAACTAGACCTCTTGCTGTGGTTTTTTCCTTCATTTTCTAAATCTAATTATTTGAAACATTATGAGTTTTCAACAGAAGGAATACTTCTTTTCCTCTCTGCAACACTTAAATCCTCAAGCCCAATTACAGCTTCTTTTGCCAGCCTCTTAAAACTCATTTCTGCCCTTAAAGAACCAGCCTACTAGAATGCAGCATGGACCAATAGATAAATCACAGCTGAGAGCAGTTTATGAGGCTGTTAGTTTAGGAAACCACTAGCCACCACTTCCCAAATGAAACAAAAATCCATCAGTTCTTCATTTCCCTCTTGTCTTTAGGAGGCAGCAACTAACCCTTGCCACGGCCACGTCTTACCTGTGGCCCGCACCTATCACCTCTCAGGAGGTGATAGACCACAATGCTATTATGAAAAAATGGAATTTATATGTGGCCACGCTCTAGGCATAGTTGGGGAGGTGCTGGGATGAGTTGCCTTCTGACAGTGCCACTGTCTGCTGCACTTAGCTCAGTTCCACTCCACTTCACCTGTACACTTGTGGCTAAAAAAAGCCATCGATCTGAAACCATGCGTGCAGCAGGCTAAGGCTATGCATGTATGTCAAATATTAGCCTGGCGATCAGAAGGCACGGCTGGCTGAGGCACATGGCAAATTGGCGAGGGACGGAAGGTGCATCTTCTTCAGGATTCTGGATGCTGCTGCCAAAATGTGAGTTTGGCCCCAAAATACAAGCAAGATTTGGTGACAGGAGAAATGAATTGGCCTTGCCTTTTGGTACTTCAAGCTGAGAGATGGAGAACAAGGCTACTCTCAAAGTCACCAGGAGGTAGTTTTGTAATCATACCAATGCACAACTCTTACATTTTAAAAGTTTATGCTGTATTCCCAAATAAAGGTTTTCTTGTTTGACAAATCAAGTTAAAGTTTGAGTGGGAGGATGCCTGTTAAGATAACTGGGGAATCTATTTGGAGATACTTGACATTTTGGCAAAAGGGGAAGATTCATGCTTGGGTAGCTCCTACTACATATAATAGCTATTTGAATTTGGCCCGTACTGTTTCCAACAGTTTAGCTTCGAGAGGCTTTTCTTCATAACTCATTTTTTTTAAAACATCTCTAAAAGCTTAAAAAACAGGAGTTAGCTTTTTGCTTGAATATATAAAGTTGTGTACTCTAATGAAGAGTCTTAACCTCTGTGGAAGACTTCCTTCTTTCTAAGAGATAACAGATAGCCACAGCCCACCTCTAATGGTAGCATTTCTATGGTCTGAGAAAAGGCTATTAGGAAGATACTGCCTTACAGTGCTATAAAAATGAGTTAAAAGCCATTTTGCTGCTAGGTATTTTATATCTACAGCTCCTCAGAAAGAAACCTGTAGTCTGTTATAAATTTGAGAGAGGAAAACATGTACAACACATCTTTATAGGTAGAAATTGAAAAAGGAAAGGTTGTTTTATGTATAATATATAATTATATACACTGGCAGTTTTCAGTGTATGAAAATACTATTCAATATTTAAAGGGGTATTATGTGTGTCCCTTAATACCAAGTGATGCAAGATCAGCTGTGCATGAAAAATAATGACATTAGAGTGAACTGGATCTACCGAAGATATTGTGTAACTGTAATAGAGTTGCTGCACTAACGTCTTTGGAGATATTTTCATTCTAACTTCCTGATCTTGGGTGTTCAGTTGTCTGCAATAAACACCCTTTAGCGTGACGTTTCTCTGCCTTTCCCGAAATTAGACTTTCAGAAATGGGCGTGCTACATGCATAGAGACTGTTTTGCTCTCTGGTGGATTTGTTATACTGCATTATTTAATCTGTGAAGGCTCTCTAGGGCTAACTAGGTTCGACACAGTGGCAAACAGGGGTGCTTTGTCTGTGCCATGGCATACAAATGAGTTTCCCCAGACACACGAAGAAATTGCTACATTGCATTCGTGATCATTTCCCATGGCATTACTATTCCTTCTTGATTAGCTCTGCTTGCTGTACCTGTATCACACATATGAGTCAAAAATTTTTCATATTTCAGGTAAGCAACTTTGTGGATAGCTAAATATTAGTGAGGTGTCTGCAAAATATACTCACATTTGTAATTTAAAAGCCAACCATTCTGGCACAGTTATAGCCCACATGGAACAAAAAGAGGCTACCAAGCAAAGTGCACATGGAGCGCTGCCAGAACCTCTAAAGGAAATTGTATAGTATCTCTACACATCCATCTGCCCATCTCCACACCAGTAAGCAAGAGAAAACTTTATGTTCTTCTGTGGCAACCAGTATAACCCACCACAGTACACAGAAACTGGTTTAGATACTCACAGATAAAGGGGAGGTTGCATTTTGAAGCCCTTACCCTCTTATAAGCTAAGCTTCAACTGCCCCAAAGGCCCTCTAAACCATTGTGGCTGGCCGTGCTGAAACAGCTCTGGTGCACTCCTAAAATACATCCAGCTGACACTGCTGCATCAAAACCTAAAGAGCTAGGTCTTAAAGCTGTGCCTGATTGAGCAACATGGTCTAACATACACTCTGAAGCATGGGAGTAGTCACCCAATGAAGGCAATTCACAGGCTTACTAGTAAACTGTTAAATAGCCCAGTGATTAAGGAGCAGAGTGATCTGCAAATCCTTGTGCAATAAAACACCCTAGTATTTGTCTAAATTCAGGAATCTGCTTGTTATAAATGCAACTGCCATGGTTAGTGATCCATTAGTGAACTATTTGATATAAAACACCACAATAGCTTTGTGATTTACACTCACTATTTAACACTATTCCTAACAGCCGTATTTTGGCAGTGATTTGCTTGTTGTAAGTGTTCAGTAGAGAACAATTTTCTTGCAGTCAGTAATTGCCATATCTCAAATAATTCTAGCCTTTTAGTATCAATTTTAAGAGAACTTTATGAGGAGTTACATATGAATATTCAAGAAGTATTGTATTATAAATATAACTGGTCGAGCACGCTACGTCAGATTAAAAGAGAAAGATCCTTACTCATTACAGTATACTTCTAAAATACAGCAATAATAATTCCTTTTCTATTTCAGAAATAATAGCCAGGCTCCTAGCACTGGCACTTTGATATAAATCAAACTTGTTCTCAAATGATCAAAGTCTTTGCAGTATAATTCTGGCATGTATTATTTTTAGGTTGCATTTATAATACGTGTTTTCTTTACTCCAGCTTTAGCCTTGATGATTTTCATAAATCAGTTAGTCTTGCAGCTGAAAGCTTCCTTAATGACAATAAAATCAGAGGCTAATGCATATTTGCTGTGGACAACTTGCTAGTCAACAGGCATTTACAATAGACAAGTCTTTTACATAGGAGAACTGGGAAGTGCGAAAGCAAAGATGGATAACCAGAGCTCGTTTCCATTAACAGGACGAGTTTCTCAACTGTTTAATCAGGCTGTACCCCAAGTTCTGTGGCTTCCCATGACAAACTCCTGACAAATGTATTATTTTGAGAAGCACGGGAAAAGTGCAAATATGGTGTTTGTAGAGCCAGAACTTGTGCAAAAGGACCAACTTCAGAACGGTAGCTTCCGCAATTTGCAAGATTATGAGAAGAGCAAAACCCCAAAGGGATACTGAAAGAACTGACTATAAAAATGTATAGTGAAAGCATGTATAGCAAAGGCCTGCTGACATATGTAAAGCACATACAGCCTTCAAAATTTCATACAGAGAGGAAAGCAAGGGGTGAGAGTATGAGCATTTACCACAAGCCTTCTCCCAGTAATATTTTAGATCTTTCTCCATTAAAATTAATTTGCCACTTAGAAGTAAACCAAGATCCTCCAGTGATATGAACTGGTACAAAGCAACAGAGCAACACTAATTCATAACCCCCAGAGATCCAGAAAAAAAATCTAGCTCATTTTAGTCAATAAAAGCTAATATTCTTACAGACAGACTAGTCCCAATGATTACACAAAAACACCTTCTGAGACAAAACATGACGGTTAAAAAAGGCAGAACCTGAGACTTAACATTTATGGCAATAATTTGGAAAAATGATTGAACAATTGTGACCAACATATGAATCATAAATAGAAACACCATCTGTTATTAGGACAAGGACAGTAGAAGGACCACAATGCTGTTATGACAAGTTCTAGCCCATCTTTTACTGATTTATTACATTTGGAAGAACGACACATACTAAAGGGTATATAATTATCTAAGGGATAATTTGTACGATATCCTAAAGCTATAAACTTATATGCAGAGAGAAAAGAAGATATCTGTATTGATAAACAACCTTATTTGGAACAACATTTGGTAACTGATACTGCTTTGTCAGAGAGATGTCATAAAGATGACAAATAAAAAAAATGCAGGATATGCCTCTCAAGGATCCATGCTTCCATGGAATATCAAGATATTAGTCAGTGGCTAATCCTATAAAATACTGCTTCTGTTTAATGCCGTTTATCAGAACAATATAACCAACTGGCAAAGGAACATCAGCATGATTACAGATATTCCTGTTCTACTGTCAGCTATTAAAGATACTAATTTTATTCCCTACTTTACATGTTTATGCTGACGTGAATAAGCAATGCATTCTTATATACACCAGTGATTTAACCTTTCTCCTTCTTAAGCAAATAATTTTAAGACATAATTACAAATAAAGATTTAAAATTTGCTTAGAGTATAAACACAGTTTAAATGTATAAATACACAATCAAAATGTTTAATGGTTCTTTACATTAGATACTTCTGAATTTATCATCTCACAAAAAGTAAAACAAAATTCAATTTCCTAATCCATTTCAATGTTATTTAAGGAGACACAGAAAATTTTCCTCTAAAATTTGTTCACATGGCATGGTTTAAATAAGCACAAAACCTGCTGTAATCACTGTAAGACAGCTAAAAATAGTGCTCTGCCTGTGTGTAGCTAAGTGGGATTAAGTAAGCACTGGACCAGATCTGCACATGCTCTGTGCTTGTAACTGGATCAAGACTTTCACAAGACCTCTGATACCCAGTTAGGGATTCCCTCAGAGGTCCGTATCTTCATGAACACTCAATGCCGAAACGTCCATTGGGAAACATGTCCAGGTATTTAACTGTCTAGGCTGTATGGAGAAATTTGGCTCTGATTTGGATGCTGAGCTATTCTTTGGAAATGGAGCTCAATAAACTATTCAACATCTCTGATGTAACATCCTACCCGCCTCAAGGACGAGAGCAAGTAGCTATAATGGAACTTAAAATTTGCTTTAAAGCTCTCTGGGTTCTAGAATACTTTTCCTGACTTTCACATTCCAGTGGCTGGGTTCTAGAATTGCTTTCACAGAATCGTATAGGTTGGAAAAGACCTTTAAGATCATCAAGTCCAACAGTAAACCTAACGCTACCAAGTCCACCACTACACCATGTCCCTAAGCACCTCATCCAAATGTCTTTTAATTACCTCCAGGGATGGCGACTCAAGCCCTTCCCTGGGCAGCCTGTTCCAATGCTTGATAACCCTTTCAGTGAAGTAACATTTCCTAATATCCAGTCTAAACCTCCCCTGGCGCAACTTGAGGCCATTTCCTTTTCCTGACTTTCACGTTCCCGTGGCTGTGTTTTCATTAGTAATACAACAACAGAAAACCACAATACAGTGCTCATGCACGTGCAGACATGCACGCACCACCCCAACCCAAAGGGTGTCCCCGACTTGCTGCCCTCTGTACTGACAGTGGCCTACCTAGACGCAGGCTACTCCTGCTGTCCGGCACAGCAGCTGCTCGGCCAGGCCCAGGCGGAGAGGTCTTGATGCCATGGGAAAACTTCTGACAGTGCTAAACCCAGTTCTGGCAGCTGCTCTTTCTGCTTCAAGGTCTCTTTGCCGTTGTTGGAAGTTTTTTTGCTTTTTTTTTTAAAACGCTACTTTTCAAGCTGATGCCTTCTTTATTTCAGAAGTCTCTTGATAATTCTGCCCAATGGTTGTCTTCCACTTTCCTATGAGCAGTTTTGGGACAAATGTGCTCACACCCTTTTGTGGAGCCCAGTCACACACCCTGTGTACCCTGCTGCTCCTACCTTGGCATGGTTTGCCATGGGTAGGCTGAGCCAGCACACTGCCTTCTTTTAATTTTTGTGGACACAGACATTTACAAACCTGAATGAGTTGAGGTGACTTATACTACATGCAAGAATAGGGGAAATAATTCTGATTGATTAGTTTAATTTTTTGATAAAAAGGTACAGTTTTTGCTCAGTGACCTTTCTGTGTAGCTCAGTCTGTTTTGAACTGCTCAGCATCACCATACTCCGTATCAGGTTTATTACACCACAAAGTTATGCCGCCTCCTGCATCCACGTGGTGTTTCAGTATCCAAGGATCTATTATTGGTTCTGACAGCAGAATTGGAGCTTTTCTTTCTTTTCTATAGAAAATCTAGTGACCATTTTGAGGTTTGACAGTCCTTTTGTTCTACAGGTATGCAAAGCTGAGAATCCAGGAAACTATCTTCCCTTGCAGCCATGCTTCAGTTCTTTCCCCTCCTCCCACCTTTGTTTTATCTCCTAAAATGAATGTACGCCTTGTTCTCAGAACGCTTGCTCCTCACACAAAAGTGCATGAAAAACTATGGGAATGATAAGTGGCATCTGAGATCATCTTTGAATAAGATTGAGCCTGAAAGCTCTCCAGAAGTTCAGACTTACTCTTATAGGAAAAGAATATGAAATATGTCAGCCCCAGCTACTGTGACCACTCATTTATGCTAATGGACTTTGATGGGAACTTCTCTCATCAACAATTTTTAATGCCTCTTCAGAGTGTTTCAGATTCTTAATAGGCCTAATAGTGTGGGGAACTGAAAGACATCCAGATGAATTATGCTTTCACAGTAACATTATACTGTTATTCTCTCATTGTTATAACTTTAAAACAGTACTTAGGGTTAGAGTGACCTCAAATGCACATCAGATCCTAAGCCATTTTGAGATCCTTTTAGCTTTCATTATATCTTGGTTTATTCTGCAGACACAACTTATTCTAAAAATCTAATCTGTAAGGAAACAGGAATTGGACTTTAATGTGAATATGAATAGCCACAGCAATGTTGACTAGAATAAAAAGCATTTATGAAGAAAAGACATTCATCTTTTAGAAGAGCCAATGTCCTCCCAGGGTGAAGACAAGACTGTCTCAATAAAATGTTGAGAGAGATCCCCATATAGTTGGCTTATGCTGCCCCATGCTTTAAGAGGGGAAAAACTACCCCTTTGTAGGATTCTTAAAACGCACAAAGCAGCACATAGGTAAAGACAAAGTCAACAGACCTAAACTGTACTCCTGCAAGGCCATGCTGGAGTCTGGCCAGGACTTACAAAGTTACTCTGGGTCTCTGAGCGAGGGCCAAGCAACAGCTATACAGGGATGGCTGCTTCAACTTACCTAGGACCGTACCAGGCCAGAGCAAACAAGTCTGCAAGCTAAACAAAGCACAATTTATCCACTTGGGCTAGTATTTCTGCCTTTCTTTATTGATTTTTTTTTTTTTAATTATTGCAGAAGTTGGGGACGAGATTTGTTTAGGTTTGGGGTGGGGGTAGGTTTTTGTTTTGGTGTGGTTTGGGGGGGGGTGTTGTTGGGTTTGGGTTTTTTTTTTTTTTTGCATCTTCCTCTGGAGTATCTGCCTGTTGCTTGGTATGGGGGATAAGATAAGAGCATCCCAGTTTTCCAAAGATACATTGACTTAAAAGTGAAACACAGACTCTAAGAGAGACTTCCTGAAAAGCTCTTTTCTCACACAATTTCATAGATGAAAAAGGAGGAGAAAAGTTCAGAGGAGCAGGCACAAATGATATCATAACACTCACCAATGTTTACAAGTAAGTAGAAACCATTAGAGAAACAGAGAATGACAATGTATGTAATCTCTTAAAAAGCAATAATAAGGTCAGAAGAATCCACACAAATCAAGATCTCTTAGCCAGAGATTTTTTTAAATTAAAAATCAAACTAAACTAAACCCTTGAGGGAAAACAAGCTTTCTGCTTCCTGAAGGCAGAAAGATGCTGGTGAAAAAAAAAACAAAAACAAAACCCCAAACAATCCAGCAGTTATGAAAAGTTCAGCAAAAGAAGCAGATATAACAGTATACAAAGGACAGGCAAGTGATTACCTCTATTCCTGCAAGCTTGGACATGCAAAGAATAGATGGATCAGAGATAGGTGACAGTTTGTGACACACAGCAGCAGAACCTTACCAGGCTGGCATTTGGCAGCTAATTCATTTGAACACTGAGAGAACCACGACATGCTGATACACAAATGTTACGGATCAATACATGCCAATAGGGAGAAGGTTTGAATCAAGAACATTCAGGAAAGAGCCCCTTTTAATACACAGAGTTGCAAGCCATGAAAAAACAACAAACCAGTATGCTTATCTATCATATACATACTAGCATATTGAAATTCTTCATAAGAAGGATGCAAAACCTAGCATTAAACGATGTTCCAGCCTGAGTAACAGAAGCCACAAAGTAACTCAGATTCTATGTGTAATGCAGAGAACATAACTAAGGCCTAGATGCCACTTAATTTATTGTGTCCGGTGTTTCTTACCGGTTGGCTCTAGCGCTTCACAGCAGCTTGGGAAACACTGGGATTTAGCTATGGGTTAGATCAGACAAATCTGTGCCATCAGGTCTAATCACATTCATTCCGTTCTGGCTTACACTGAAAATACACCCTGCAACATTGAAATAGCAAATGAGAATACCAGTTGCAAGTGCAATCGGCCAGTGGAATCACATGGAAAGAGGAAAAAGAAGTTGAAGATTTTTATATCCATGCCAGTTCAGAGCCTAGAGCATGGCAATTTTGAGAAATGCGTTGTTTTTAAGTAAAAAGCTTTAGAGGGTTTTCCAAAAGGACACTCTCCCCACTCCCTGAAAAAGGCAGGTCTGCTGGTAGCAAGCACAAGAAAACAGAGCCATGTAGGATCTTTGTCTAAAGCTGTTCTTTCACACTTCTGTAGTACAGGGCTACAAGTTTGTTCATTAAAACCGTAACTGTTTTTTTCCCCAAGAAAGAGAAGAGAAACTGGCTTTATAAGAGGTGCATTCCTACAGTCATAGGTAATTAGCAAACAGAAAACTGTCAGAAGATTCTGGCAAGCCCGGGCAATAATGACTCACAACAATTTTTTTAGCCAACAAACTTTTTCTGTACCTCTTCAGTCCCTCCTTTCTGTTACATTCAGTGTGGCTTTCAACTTTTCACTTGGTCACCTGCAACTGCGTGTGTCTCGTGTTTGGGGAGCACAAAAGTCAACCGAGTGGGGTAAACTTATAAAGAACAAATAAAACTCTACTCCCCTGGCAGCTGAGGGTCCTTGCTAAGCAACAACAGGGTGTTCTCAGTGTAAGACCTGATAACAGGATGCTTCTATTTGATATTTACCTGCTCACCTCTGTCAAATAAGCCAGAACACTCTTGGATTCTACTAATCCAGTCCTTGTTTTAGCAACTCTTTACTGGAGATAAGGAAGGCCTATTAAATTGATCACAAGACAAATAGTAAGCAATTTGAGGTTTAATTCTGGCTTTAGTATTAACTTTGAAAAATCACTTCTTGCAACTGTATTTCACATCTGTGATAACAACTGTGCTCTGTAGATGTGCAAGGGTTAATTAGTTATCATTCCCCTTGAAAAATGTAAAGTGCTACATAAGTGCTAAATACCATAAATTTTTCCAATAATAAATTGGCATAATTCCTAGACCTGATTACAACTTGTCCTAAAACCATGCATAATGCATATGTACACAAAAAGGTACATCATCCATTATATATGACCTTGAGCAGCCTTCAGAAAGGATATTAGCCTAAGTAATCCACTAAGTATTTTGCTTTCTCTAAAATGGTCCAGAATTAATAGATTGTAAAATATGTATCTCTATTCTCCCCTACCTTTGCTTGCAGTTAGTATGGTAATAAAAGTTGTTTCTTTAATATAGTATGAATTATGGAAGGTTCACATGCAACAAAATTAAATTGGCATTCATTCAGTTCGGACAAAGTGCAAAAATAGTTACAGAGTAATATTGCTGTTCTGATTATATAAGTAAATTGTACTTGGATACCATATAGCAATGCAGCTTGAGAGCCTTATAGGAGTTAACAGATTACAACATCCTTATAAAAGGGTATCATCCCCATGTTTACAAAGAGCAAAAGAAAAGGATGAAGGGAATTAAATGAATTGCCCAAGATGAAATAAGGGCCAGATTGAGCTAGAAAACTTGGTCAGTATCTTAAGTTGTTGGTTGGCAGTCACACCTCCAGCTCTGTTTTATCAAAGGATTTCCTGTCTGATATAGCTATTGTTTTATCTTGTTATTTGTCAAGAATGAAAATCTCCAGAATGGTCACATGGAGATACATAACTCTGAAGGAAGTAGCTATTAGCATTAAAAAAAAGCAGACAATGTGATGGAAGAGAGGTAAAGGAGGCAAAACACACCAGACTGAATTTGCAACAGAGACATAAAGGTTTGTGGGAAGAAGTCCCTAACAGTAAGCTCCCTGGATTGTCAAGACCAATCAAAAAAAGCAATCCTGGACGAGAGGAAGCATAGCCTTGGAAGCCCTGGTTTTATTTCACTTGCATAACAACACAAGAAAATCTGGTGCCTCAGTCATGCACAGAAACTTTTGTGTTTATAATTGCAGACAATAAGGACTCTGGCTGCTGGGAGGGACTCTTAGTTTCTAAAATAAGACCCGAGACATTTGTGGAGCCACGCAGCGGGTATATTTCCTCAGCCAACTTAGATTTCTCTTCTTGGGCAGCTAGCACTGCTAGTAAATTTTGGGGGAGATTTTCCTGACTCAGCTCCAGCTCTGGGCTTGCTTCAATGAGTGATAGTTCTTTAGGACTCTCATCAACGCTAGTTGTAACAAAAAGCACAAGGTGACAGAAGTCTCTTGCCATCTTTGCCACTGCAACTCAACATCTCCTGAATTTCAGAGAGCAAGTCACTCTCCGTCCCTGAAAAGGAAGAACAGGACATGGGAATCCTCGTGCCAACCTTACACTCCCATACCTCCACGCACACTACCTCAGCTTGTAAAAATAAGAGAACAGCAAAAATCTGCTTGCCCGTTTGCTATCCTGTTAGCAGAAATGGGTTGGAAATGAAACTGCATGCCTCCTACATTTCGCTGCTCATTAGTCCCCACCTCTGAGTTTGTTACTGTAATTAACAGCTGCTACGTGCTTAGACTGAGGGCATTAAACCGTAAAGAGCAGGCAGTAATTGACTTGGACATACCTGTCTCAGGCCCTTTCTAAATTACAGCTGGACTGGTGCAACTTGCAAGCTGACCTCTGTCTGTCTGCGCCTCTTAAAGCTTTGCCTGAGCTGTCAATGCATTTGGCAAAGTAAGCGTCACTCCAACCTGACTCCTATGCTCAGGAAAGAACATTGATCCTGTTAGTGTCATGCCAACTGCCCAGAGCACCTTCGGCAGACAGGAACACCACCTTTCCCACCTTCTTCGGGCAATGCATTGCGCCCTGACCTGGACACGGCTGCTTGCCATGAAGGCAATTAATCCTTCACGACTATTTGGTCCTTGGCCTCTCTGAGGATTCCCCAAAATGTCAGGTAATGCCAACTACACAGCTCTTCTGAGATATGCCACTTGCCAGCTAAGAGAAGGGACTTGATTCTCACCATCTGCAGAAAAGACTATCAAATAATACTTTAATTTGCTTACAGCTTGCATCGCAGTTCAAACCAGAGATAAGAGAAGACATTGGAGAACTCTGCTTACCCTGTTAGCAGCTCTGAGTCACTCAGATTGCTCTGAACCCTGCATCAGAACTGTTTATAAAACCCAGCTTTATTAACATGCATCTGGTGAGAACTTGGCAGACAACTTTGCCCAGTGGCAAAAAAAAAAAAAAAAAAAATCTATTTAATCCTTGGAACATTTGCAGTCTCCAGACAGCCGACCAAATGAATACTTAGCTGCTTTTCCTGAATATGCATTTGTTGGCAGTTTCCAAAGGGTTAAGGGCTAGATCTAATTGTTAATAAAGTTGAATAAAATATTCTCAAAGGCATTAGTGGGAATTGTTTCAGGCTCTAAATCAGTTAAGCCAGTTTTTAATTAAACAATATTTAATAAATAACATCTAAAACAACTGAGCTGCTATCTTAAGGCTTACTAAGGAAAGGCTGATTCTTACAATTTTTTTTTTTTCAGACTCTCTGGCTGCAACATACAGGACATTGGACTGAGCTTTTATAGTAGAATAAAACATTTATCTTAGTGAGATCAACCTTGCTGTGATAACTGATTTCAATTGAGTCATGCCAGGTTTGCAGCAGATCAGAATATTTTATTATTTTATAGTAGTCTGAGCTGATCTCAGTGCAATAGTGTGAGAGGCTCTTCCTTACATACAGACTTTCACATTTGTACTTTTTCAAATCCAGCATGTTGAGACTTTTAAGCTCTTGGAGCTGGGACTGCCTTTGTTCTGTTTGTGCAGCACCTAGCAGAGTACAGTTCCAATACACAAACAGGGCTGATGGGCATTCCACTAACACAAACTGTAAGTGATTTACTTCCATTTCACACGTCTTCATGTCACAAAACAGATGCTTCTTCTGTCACGTGCAGAGGGTTGTATGTAATATGCTTCTGACTAAGCAAATGTGAAAGGCGTCAAAGACCTACCTGACAAACCATATGGCAGATTTATTTATAAAGTAGCGTACTTTCAGATGTACTGCCTGAGAACATGCTTGTCAAACACTTGCGTGGTCTACAAACACACGATAGTCTTAATATGGTGGGAAGCGTAGATAAAATGCATCCAGACTCCAGTACCCTTGCTGGCTCCGAGTCCCTTACTTCACCACAGTCCCACTGAAATTAGCTATTCAGCATACCCAATAACTGTATCACCAGCCAGCTGTTAAACGTGCTAATTCTGATACCACAGCATAAGCCATCTTAATCCACTTGCCCTGGTCATACTTGCTGGTATCGGTTTGAGTCACTGCCATTCTTAGCTCCACTCTGACTTCCCTAATTATGACAATCCCTGAAGGAAACGGGATTATCATCTTGGAAGCCAACATGCTGCCCAGGCCATGCGAGCTGCTACCATTGACTGGGACCCGCTCAGAGCTCTCAGCAGTGATGAATGTCCTAGTGACAATATTTCAGTTAACATTTGTCAACTAAGGGATATGTCTTTTTTTAAACTGTCACATGCATGGCCTGAAAAGGGTACTAAAAACCACCAAAAGAAGTTAGCAAGAAAAGAATTCTCTTCACACTACAGAAGCAGTGTAAAACTTCCTCTTCCCCCATAATATGTTTTTCCTTCTAATAAATTGTTTATTTAGTTCTGTAAGACACACCAAATTTAATTCAAAAGCTTTATTCAACCATGCTAAGTTTTCATTAGCGCAAGTAAAACAATGATTTGTATATATTAAATACCAGCAAAGCAAAATTCTGCAGACCCAGTGCATACACTACTGGATTGATGACTGCTCTGCATAATGCGCAAGGACCAAGCGCATGGCAAGTTAAAAGCACAGTGGAATCCCAGGGATTCTCTTCTTTTTTATTTTCTGCCTATTTACACAGGTTCTTGGTGTCAGGGCCTAGAGCATATCTCTCCCCACAAAACTTCTAAAGGCTAGTGAGCTGGTAAGCTCTGAAGCAAGCTAAGAGGAGTTGCCTCAATAGTTCTGCTAAAATATCTTGGGGGCGGGGGGGCGTTCCCCCCTTCCTCCCTTGTAAGCTGAAGCTCTCGCCCTTGTCCCCTGCCCAAGCTATGTCTCAGCTGTGTCACACAGCCATGCCTGTGCCTGGCCACACATCCCCTTGATCCAGACGCTGATGCGTGGACTGGCTTCCCAGCTGACCTTGGCCTGTCCCCAGAGGTGCCTGATGTCCTGGCCAGGGCTGTCCCCCTGCCCTGCCCTGCCCCCTCGCTGGGGCAGTGGACAGGTCCTGGCTGGCAAGGAATGCCCAGGAATCCCCTGCAGCTCCTGGTTCCCCAGCCAGCTATCAGCCCACGCTGCACCCCGATATTTAGTATTCAACAGCTGTATGTCAACTTCTTCTAAGTCCTAGGAAATACACATTTCTTAAATCTCAAAAAATACGCTGAAAGCATGAAAACTAAAAAGCACCCAATACAGACATGCATAGTTTTCCAAGGGGCAGGGGCACGTACCTTTTTTAATTGATATTTTAAACTTCAAGAATGAATTAATAACCCGATTACAACTCTCTGCATCTTAACACTTTCATCTGAAGAATTCAAAATTATTTCCTATCACCTAAAAAAGTATGGAGTATTTATTGTTTCCAGTTGAAATCTATTGTGATTTGCAGGCAAAATGTAACATCCATTCCATCAACCATCCTAACTGCAGGCAGAAACAGTTCTATTCCAGAGGAAATCATCTTTACATCAGCTTTAGCTGTGAGTGGCCAAGACACTCTAAAATAGCATGCCCTTTCTGGTGCAACAGGGTCACAGCAGAGGTTTCAGAATGGAGAAGACATTAATGGGGCCATTTCTGCTTGCCTTCCTAACAGAAAAAGTTACTCAAGGCACGTTCTGCGCAAGAAAAAAGAAAATTGAGCAGTACTTTACCTAATGCCAATAGTACTTTTTCTCCTGCTCACAGATTTAGGCAGTTAGCTTGCAACCTTCTTAAACAATTTCTACCCCCGGAAAGAACAGTGGACATTCAGATCTCTCCTATCACAGACTCACTGGGAAAGCACAATAAAAAGTGAAGGTCAACAGTGGAGAGTATCACAGAAGCTGCAGCCTTCGTAAATAGTGTCTAAGGGACTGCCTATCACTGCTGGAACACACTTTAATTCACTTGGGAAACTGAAGCACTTGTTCCACATCTAAAATAGTCGATATCCTCATAGCCCTTCAGAGAACACCAGCTAAATTCCTATTCATGCGTTTGTTCTGTTCACACTCAATGCAGGGCTAGATGACAACCACCTCGCACCAGTCAGCGTAGCAGTTTGCTCAAGAGAGACCTGCTTTTTCAGTTCTTTGCGTCCTAATAACATCTACACAATTGATGGCAGAGGCACCCATCCCGTAGAGAGCTATACTGAAACTATTCCCTGCTGCCGCTAAGCAGGCATTGTTTGACTCCATGTTAGTGCCTGCACACAGGCACTTGTCGTCGTTCGTGAGTTTTTGCCTCTTACAGACACTCACCCCGTGGCTCTGGTTAGCACCTACCCAGCAGCAGGGTCTGATCACTGGCAGCCACACATGTCCAAATGAAACATCTGCAGCCACCCACCAGTGTCTGAATGGTGATGGCTGCTAGACTGAAGGGAGCTGCTTCTCCATTTAGAGGGGTAACGAGGGCCAGTTGCTGCAGCAGTTGCTGAATGGTATATTGGACATTTTTATCAGTGGCAATCCTGTCAAACTGAGTTTGGCAAGCCCTTTTTTATAGCACCGATCCTCTAAATCATGGAGAATATATTGCTAAATCATATACAGGCATCTGGATAGGTAGCCTGAATTTCAGTGAAAGGATGATAAAGTTCAATTCTAATGTAACATCCATTGAAGCTCATGGAAAGGTCTTCATGAGTTTCAACAAGTACTAAATCTACTCCTCTGTCACCTCCACACTCAGTCTGTTAGAGACAGATCTGAACAAACACTTACAGGTGTGAGAGCTGTGCTGTGAAAGTCACCACGGATGCCAGAAGAGGAATGCAAATTCCTCAGTTACTGGGCTTTCACCACACCATTCACACACAAGCCTGGGGATGTCCTGGGTGCAATACCTAAGCACTGGATAAGGGCAACCAGTGCCGCTAGAAACAGGTCAAGAACACCCCAAGAGATTAATATCAACACCTTGAAACACATCAGGCAGCAGTCATGGGTTGATTGTGTAAGTACTGAAAAGTTTCTGACTTTATGTATAGAAGACATCACAGCAATTCAATAGTGACACGACAGAGAAATGAAAAAATGGGGCCTCAACACAAGCAAAGACAGCAATATTTTTCAAAGCCCCATTTGAACTAAAGGCTCATTAAAAAGGGAGAAAAAATGTTTGTCAAACCTAACGGTAATCTGGGAGCACCTTCAGATTGGCTATCTTTCAGAAAAAAGCATAAAGAATATTTGAAACAGTCCTCAGAGCATGCACCAGGAACTATAGGGATAACTTCATTTCAGAATTTCTATTATTTGCTAAATGTGCTACATCTTGGGAATTCTCTTGATTCCAAATGGTGATGTTCAAATAAAACTTAGATAACCATTAATGCAAATACTCCAGATTCATACTCTATATTTTTCTCTAACTTTTCTTGAATGCAGTTAATGAATAATCTTATGTTAGGATGGCTACATACACGTTTTTCACAGAATATACTTCAAGTAGTTCTAGAACAAGATTTCTCCCCCTCCTGAAAAGACATATGGAAGATAAGCAATTTTATAGAAAGTCTCTGAAGAGTAAGCTTTTTTCTTTTCAAAGAACTTGAGATCTTAAATCAGATGAAAATTAATTGCATGCAAATGTGTGATGCAACTCCAAGATTCGGCTCTGCCCCCTTGTATACAGCTGCAGCTGATTTTTGTCCCCTTCTAGGTAGTCACAAAATTAGTTTAAAGCCTGCTGCTAATACTTCAGTTGGGATTTTAGGATTTGAGGTTAGCAAGTGAATATGTCTGAGGCTTGATATATCAGGCAGGGGGCTTGAATAACTGGAGGGATTAACTTTGTCCATCAAAGCAGCCCTAAGCCTTCACACTGACCTTTTAAACTTGTGGAATGGAGAATCAATAGGATGAAATACTTAACACATAGAAATAATTGGTAATACACTGACAGCACAAAACTTTGAGTCAACACACCTCTCCATGATTCACAATAGACGTCTCTAGCTTTATTAACTGGGTTAGTAAAGTCATGTCCTGAGAGTGAAGACTTAACAGAAGTCAAGCTAAAAATTGCCAGTGCCTAGGAACAGGTATGCTAGAAAAGCTAGGCAAGGTCTCGGTGGTGGTTTAGCTGATAGGACTGCGCATTAGCAATTGCACTGTTGTTCAGCAGTTCTGAGCTTCTAAGAGGAAATTCTAAGGGGAGAGGGCAGCAAAGAGGATAAGGAGGATTAATTTAAAACGCATATTTTATCTTTTTACTCAGAAAACCAATGTTCAAATAATAACATCTGTGCTTAAAAGATAGAGGTAAAGCAGCAGAGAAAAGCCGAAATCCATTAGTACAATGAGTACTTCCAATTTTAGTAGTAACAAGCAGAGCCCGTTCATACAGAGGTTAGCTAAACAGTTATTTTAAGGACTCACTGTCCTTAGTGGAAAATTAATAGAGCAAGTGTCAAAAGCCTTTCACGATTTTAAAAATTAGAACAGTCTGTCTCCACTGGGTATCTGTCCTGCATAGAGAGCTTTCACCTACTGAAATGTAGAGTGTGATGTTTATTCGGCTCCTAGAACTTAGCACAGCTGTCCTGAAATCATGATATCTATGCATCTCAATCACACATGGCATACAATGAGTATACTGGCTACCTAGAGCAACACAATTCCTCTGCTCAAGTCATTTACGTCATTCACAGCAGTGGAAAATTTAAAATACAGTCACTTGGAAACAGAGAATCACAGCACACTTCAAAAACCTCCCTTTCTGGAGGGAAGAACAGGGGGCATAAGCGGTTATTAAAGCTGCAGAAGAAAACAGTGGCGGAAGGAAAGTGAACAAGGCATGAAATTTGCCAGATTGGAACTTAAAAGCAAAACCCCAAACCTGAAGTTTTGCATTATGTCAGGCATTGAAAGTTTTGCTAATCTTTTTTGGGGAATCACACAGGTGTATTGGAAGGTAGACCTAGGTTTATAACATCCATGGCTCAGAGGATGACTTGATGCTTGCTTCTACACATGTCATTTGACTTTTGCAAGAAGCTGAGCACACTTGTCAATCAATCCCCTGACCTGCAATGGCAGTTTTCACTTGCTGTTCAGCCCAGTGTACATAAACTTATTTTTGGAGTGCAGCTACCATCAATTCCCACTTGTCTGTGGGTGGTTTGCCCAAGTTATAAACTAACAGTGCCACCTATTGCACGTAGGTTCTGATGCAGACATGAGATTTGTCTCTGGGTAGGGCTAGCTCATGTTCGGCACGATCCTTTAGTACAGGTGCAGTGCTGTGCCAACAAAGTACTTTGCTTCCAAAGCTGGCATGGGCTTTGAAGTGGAACACCAGTCATGGCCCCAACTTAGATCTAGCAGGGTTTGTTTACTCCAGTTTTAACCAATTCCACTGGTCTTGCATGGGTTTGGGAAGAAGCCACTCAGTCCCTTTATACTGCTCTTCCCAGCACATCCCCTAGTGACATGATCACCTAGTTATAGCATTCTCCCCTTACATCAGGCAACAGAGAAACACACTGCACACTCTTGCCAAGTTTCTGACACATACTTTGCTTTTCCAGCAGTCTATCAGAGATGTGAATTTAAAGATATGAGAGATAAAGGAATGTTGAGCCCTTCCAGCATCTTCTGCCACAGGGCGAGCTCAGCTGGCTTTGTCCATTATTGAAATGACAGAAAAGAAGCAAGAAGCCCTTTCCTGGGCTGTGGCAGACTAAGAAAGTCCTGCTGTCTCCAGAACTGTCCCCTGATGGCTGTTGCCCCTGGGTCTGTCACACTTAGTGGCTGCTCTGTCCCACTAGGCACTGGCAACAGTCCAGGGACCATAATCCCCCCAAGCATAACACTATGCACAAGAGCCAAACAGCAGACACTAACGGGGTCCTGTTGTTGGAAAGCCAAATAAAAAAAAATTCAAGTTCTCTCCCTTATGTACAGTCAACCACTTTCTTTTACACTTTCTCTCCTTATACTCTTCTACTAGCTACTGTCACATATTTCCTAGTCGTTCAGTTACTCGACCCAACCAGAAAGCCTACTCACAATCACTGTTCATGAGCAGTAGCAATAGTACAGCCATGTGTTTAATTGATGCTGCACATTTTTAAGTGCTATACCTTGACCATTCCTATCCTGCACATCCTCATGCCACAATATTACAGGTAGCTTGCATGGACCTCTTGTCTTATTTCTTCAACAGACTAGAGATATTCTAGTCTATTATCGAGCTGCTCTCAGCTGTACTCTCACATTCTGTATTACACCATCAACAAAACTGCAATAACATTTATTTTTCAGGCCTACCCCAAGCACAGCTTTAATCCATCCAGATCAGTGTGAGAAAAGGCCAGAGCCCGGGTCCCAGCCAGTTCTGTTCCTTTCAGGTCTGGGCTCTGATACGTATGTACATGATGACAACAGAGGAAAAGAGAAGAAAGGGTGATCTCTTGCAACATTACTAACCTCAAGGTTGCATCTACTGTCCAATATTAAGCAGTTAATTTTAACACAAACTTATGGAATTGTATTTTGGATCTTAATTAAGCTTCTCTGGCAGAATGAAAGGTATATTGAATCTTTCTCTTGCCTGTCCCTACCCCACAGCCACTGACAGTAGTCAAGATTGACTGGAGACTGAACTGGAATTGTTCATTTTAGTAAAAATTTGAGCTAATCTCTTATTTTGACAAATCAATACTTGCCGAAGTTCTTTACAACAGGTTCCAAAGTGTTTTTCAGACTCCTGTATATATTCAGCTTTACTCAATGTTTATAAGGAGAAACAAACAGGAATGTTATATGACAGTACACGCAACTTTGCCCTGGTGAACATGACTTTATAGGTAATCTGATTACACAGATCAGATAACAAGTGCAAGCAGATGAATGTGTTATCATTAAGACTTTCTTGTTCCAACATTCAAAAAAAGCCCCTTTCTCTTTTAATCTGCTTGAATCAGCACTTATCTGTCACCCAGCTTTTGGTAGTAAGTAGTGCTTCATTTTAACCTCTGATTGGACATAAAGACAAGACTTTTTAGGCTTGATTTTCCTTAGTGAACCTTTTATTTGTTTTTGTGCATCATCTCCACAATACCTGTAGTTCTGATATTCTAATAGCAAACTAACATTGTTGGCATAACTGTAATTTAGCTGTAATGTTGTTGGTCAAAGTGTATTTCACAAGAAAGTGACTTTTCAGATATCATAACTATTTGGATATTCAAGCCCAGATGCCAGTATTATTCACAGCTGCACTTCAAACCCATTTTGGTTTGATTACTCAATTTAATTCTAAGACAACAAAACCAGCAAAATCCCCACTTTTTAAGAATAAGCCTCAAGAATTCTGGTTGAAAGTTACCCTTGAAAACAGTTTTACAATGAATTTGAATTAGATTTCTATTTAGCAGCTAAAATAATTTCCCATAAATTACGTTATGGCAAGTGTGGTCTCTATTGCCTTTCTAGCAGCAGAGAACTCATGACTATAAAATAAGTGAGAGATTCAAAGGCTCTAGTGTGCTGCAAAATGGATCCTGGGGGAAACTAATAACTTACTGTGGAGCTGGAAACTAGAATTTTTTTTTCCTCACTCCCCTCCTTTTTTCCCCCCATAGAACAGCAGTAACTATGCATCCAGGGGATGCTCTGCACTTGTTACTTCTGAATTAAAAACACAGGCTGGATGAGCACATGATGAAATTGCTCAACACTAAAGAACAGCACATACATTCTTCGGGTTCTTAAAATAATCGCCCAAGGGAACATTGTGGTGGTTCTTTGAGACTGAAGACTACATGAATGCCAAATAAAGTTTCCATGTACTGACTAATCCACTAGCTATCTATCATTCTGCCGGCCTGCTTCCAGTTCTAATTCCCTTTGTCTTTTTCTTGGCTTGACTCAACCACTCATTGTCCTTTGGAGTTGCTACATACACACCAATGACAACAGGTTTTCCTCTTGGGGAATCCCCCATTAAAAGACATTCTTGGGTGGCCCCTCTTCTACCTTTAATATACACATAACAGCCTTGCCCCCAGTATTTTCAATTTGAGCTATTCTAGACATTTAGAGCCAATTCTGTACTGCATTTCTCCATGTGTAGCTGTGAAAAGATAACTTAAGTGAGGTGTATGAGGCTCTGGAAAAACGCTTTCTAATTGTTCATCATATATATGGAATCAAATTTCTCCTATTTCTAGGCGAGACAGTTCTTCAACCAGAACTGTAACTGTAGTGGCTGAAGTAGTTAAAAAAATCCACACTGTATCATAAAAACATACAATATTGAATAGTCTCACTATTCAGAAGGAATAGATCTGCTATGACTCATGAGCTGGCAGAAAATTTATCAGAAGGTAATTTTTCAAGGGAAAGCCAGATCTTTAAATAAAATCTTTCATGGAGACTTTTTTGGCAGAAATGTCAGTTTCTGAATAAACACTGAATGCCTGAAACATGGTCAATATTAGCCCGAAATGAAAATACAAGAGAAAGTTCCACTACACAGCTTTGATTATATAAAGGACCAGGGAGAAATGACTCTGAGGCACTTTGATGACAATTCACAGCTGAGATGTCATTTAGGGATGACATGTTTTAATTTACTGACCTTCAAAGCACTCTACATTTTCTATGAAGTAATTTTTAAACTTTTTGAAGTTCATCATCATCTCTGCATGAACCAAAAAAACCAATAAGAAACTCACTCCCCCAAGCCCCACACAACTTTATGTTAACTGCCAGAATCTTTTGTTGTTGTTGTTTAATTGATTACAAGTTCAAAGCTTCAGAGCATGGCGGTCTTAAATGCTAGTTTTTAATCCTTTCAGAGATTGTGAAAAATTAGGAGAACTGTAATCTAAAACACTGGCAGGGCAATGGCCAATTTAACTGTGCTGCAACTGTTGCCCAACGGTTTCTGCCAGTAATATCCAAAATACTAAAATCTTTGAAAACTCTTCTTATACTAGTGTAGCAATTACTAAGAATTTAAACTGGTGTTTCTGGATACACAAACATAGAAGGCAGGAATCAAAGCAGCCAGAATATACTTCCGTTCTAAAAAAATACTGTTCCAAAATGTTGAATATTACCATGCCTACAATATTGTAGAAATTGTATTGTATTCCAAAATGTTGAATATTATCATGCCTACGGTATTATTGCCATACCACATCCAAGGTTCAGCAAAGTCAATGAAAGCAATTCCACTGGTTTCAGTTGACTCTGAACTGGATCCCAAGCACCATCAATGGCAAAGACTACTAAAAATATAGGCAGAAGGCAGTAAGCAAAATGCTGTGTTAATCTGATTCTACTGTAATCACCTGCATTCTGAGCTTGTGGCAAAGTACATGAAACAGCTTCACAGTTAACATATGTAATTTAGAAATGAAAGACCCAGCTGTCAGCCCAGAGCACATTCCCCTTCTAGGAGTGCAAATTGGGGAAATTAAGTAGTTTAGCTGGCTGAGTCCAAGGGCAGCTCCTTTGCTGATAAGAGCTGTTGTGAAGAAAGCTAGAAATGAGGGCCTGCCCCTCCTTTCCTTGGGAAGTGATTTTAAGGGGAGGCTTTACTGCTAGCCCCTGCCTCTTCTCCATCCCAGCTGTGCATCTGTGCCCAGACTTGTGTCTCCATGACTCTGACCAACCACCACTGCCCAGGTTTCTTGGCTTGGCCTCAGACCTGCTTCATCACAGCTGATAGTCACTGGTCTACATCTGACCCTGATCCCTCCTGGTCGCTCCTCCTGCCTGCATTATCATCATGCTCCACTCCTGGCTCCTCTTTCCCTGCAGAGCAGCCGGTTCTTGCTGCTCCCTCACACCAGCTTGGAATGGGAGGCTTATAACTGGCTTAAACTTTAACACTGACAAAAGTATAAGCCATTTGTGATTTTTAGACTCCTCCTCTATTTCTCCTATTGGAAATCTTAGGCCACTCTTTATGCCTACACACTGCTAACGTATTCCCAATACACAAGAAATTGAAGATGCCTGCTGCAAAAAGGAAAAAAATCTAGTTTAAGTAAAGCCTTGAAAGTCAAGAGTTGTAAACTTGTCCATGCTAGTGCACTGTAGACTGCATTCGCTCTCAAGAATACATTTGTAAAACACATTTTAAATTAATTCTTCTACTTCCTCCCCTCAAATACATTTCTCCCACCCAAACCTTCAAAAGTATCTAGTATCCAAAGAATTAAAAAAACCTGTATTACCCATGTGCTCAGAGCTTTAATTTTTTTCTACACAATTTGAGTCCATCGCTCCTTTTCCTAAAATAAATGACAGTCTTGCCAGAGTAGGGTTGGGATCAAATGCTTTAATTAAAACCAAGCATTTATTCACTTGAGTTTGGCAACAATTAATACTTTCATATTCCCATTTGTATGGGCTAAATAATTGCTTTGTGCACATAAATACATTAAAAGTCAAAATAGTATCCTATGTTCCACTGCCCTTTTCCAAAGATCATGTGATCTGTTCAAAAGAGCTATTGTTTCTACAGGAAGGCCTGTGACAGGACAGATTTTCATTGCTGGCTTTCATTTCTCCTTGGATGTTCAAAGGCAACACCCTTCTTTCCACCTCTTATTCATTTTTAAGTACCTCTCAACAGTTTGCAACTCAGGAACTTGTGTACATCAGCAAATCAAGTCAAACTGATAGTAGTGAATATGCAAAAAGTAGACTAAAAGGAAAAGATTAGCATTTTTCAGTACTCTTCATTTCAACATCTGCATACAGCATTTCACTAGAGTGGATATTTCTCTTTTTCTACCATGAGCCCAGCATTTTGCCATGACTATCAGTCCCAGATTGCTTGTGTACAAACATACTGCTAAGGGAACTAGTGACTATTTGTCTTTATTTAATAACAATGAAAATTGGATAGCATGGAGCGATAGGGGATGAATTGTGCCATCCATTTCCAGGAGAGAAGCAGCAGGAACTCATTACTTTTTACAAAAAGTTTCTGGTTTTCAGAAGATGAAGGGCCTAGCACACTGTCATTCAGTAAGTGCACTTTTACATTTAACCAAAAAGTTGTTTGCAATTTTAGAGAAAGCTGTTTTCATGAAATGCTGAATTTCTATATGGATGCTTTGAGCATTTGTATGTCAATGAAACAAAAGAGGAATACATAGTTTTCTTAGTATTTAAATAAATTTACTGTGTACTGAGGCTTTTAAAAATAATTTCTCATTAAGGTATTTCAAGAACTGAGAGTTAAATTAGGATGCTGTCTACAGACAATCACACTACTTACTTAAAAAACATACTGGGTATCTACCTTGAAAATGCCAAGTGACTGTGTCATTGCTAGTTAACTATACTCTTTCCTAAATGAAAAATATAAGATCCAAGTACAATGGCAGTAAAACCGTTGGGAGTGTATCACTGTTCTCTTATGTATCTTTTACAGAGAGCTTTTTATCTGTGCTTCTCAGTCCATTTGCAGACAGGGAAGCAAATGCACCAGGAAGCGAGGTGAATTGTTCAGAGTGGCAGAGAAGGGACCAGAACCCATTCTTCTCACCCAACTGGTAGCTTGATCCCCCCTGCTGCACACTTGAGACGATGCCAGCTCAAAGCAAGCATCTGTTCAAGTAATATCTTAGCAGAAGTGGGCTAATTTTATCAGTTCTCTTCTTTTAAAATATGTACATGTGTTCCATTGTACGAGCTGGCATTCAAAGCTAAATTATACAGTGGTCTTAAGATATTTTTAGTAACAGTTATTTTACAGCTGGAACATGCCTCACAAGTAGCCTGCAGAAGCTTTTCAGCTCAGACCTTATTGTAGTCCCCAATATTTTTTGGTTCCTTCTTACCCTTTATGGGCTTATGTAACATATTCAAAGTCAACTGTGTTTGATTTAAAAAAAATTTAAAACAAAGAATCCAAACTCACACAGGAAAATGCTTCATTTCTAATGCTCAGCCCGAGTACCTTTTTAAACCTGGCAAAGAGCCTAATTCTCTTGGGTTTCAATAAGATGCAGGATACAAAGCGCTCAATATTCACTGAGCTTTTTAAAAACAGAGATGATATCCACAAGAGCTTCCTGGTTGCTCACCCACTCTTGGGCCAGAGGGTAGGAGAGGAATTTGAAGGTCTGCTTATTACTATTACCTCCATGCTCCTGGAGCAAGAAATAAGCAAGTGTGCTTCCTACCATGCTTCCAGGCACATAGTGGAAGAAGCTGGTGGCAGAGTACAGGGGGCATTTTCACTCCTTCCACAATTGTACAAGAATTCAAGTCTCAACCTGTCACCATGCCTTGCACAGTTTTAATGTTCCTTTTTTAGCATCTTTTTTTTTCTTTTCCTTCAATTTACTGTAATGGAAGTAATGCATTAAGAAGCAATGTTTTGACAAGAAAAATCAAGACAGGACTATGGAACTGTTCCTTTTAAAGTAATTATCAAAGTCCAAATTCATTTTAGCAAGGAAATCTGAGCTCTAATCTGATAATTAATGGAGATTATTCCAGAAAGAGGACTCATTTTTCATATAGTATAATGACAGATCTTGTTTTCCATAAAGAAGTTGAGAAGGTTTGTGAGCATTCTGCTAGGTTTCAGCCAACAGTTTAACACAGAGGCCTCCAAGAAGTAATTTTATTTCCTATCTTTATGTGCAGCTGAATTTTCTCCAGGGCAGAGAATGCAGACTGACTGTCAAAAGCTGGGAGCTGTGAAATCCAGACACAGCACATTTTGCCATATTCAATTTATCCCCCTTGTTTTTAAAACAAGAGAAAATGTTGCTAAAGGTGCAGGCAGATAATCTGGTTTTGTTATTTTATTAGTTTTACCTTTAATTGGGATTGTCATTTATAATGTGTACAAGGGCACAAGGTGAAACAAATTCATTACTTCTGTAGAGGCAGCAAAAGAATATTCTAAATATACATTGCAGCAACAGCCATCAAGAGTCCACTAATGAGCTCACATATGTCCCAAAAAGAAAACAGCAGGCTATTAACATGCTATTTAGTTTTAATAAGATTCTTACATCTGTTTTTATGATGGAAGTCAATAAAGTTTAACTGCAATGCAAGACCCACATGGAACTGTCTGTTACAGTTTCTACTCTCCAGAACACACAAGTGGGTAAACAACTGGAAAAAAGCTGAGAAAAATTCTAGTCTATATGAAAATTCAGGTCTAATGTATCTAATGATACTGACCCCATTGCTTTGATGCCATTAAAAATGGGAATGTTAGAAACCAGCCCACTGCAATCAGTGGAGCTCTATCAAGGTAAAGTGTCTCTGAACATGGAGTTCATCAAGCACTCAGCATGACACAAAGATCATTCAAGTTGACACCTGTCCTATAGCAATTCTCCCTAGACTGAAAAAGTCCCATTCAAGTAAATTGCAGAAGTGATTTCTGCCATAAAGAACTAGGGAAGAGAGGGCGAGAAGGGGAGAAGACATCAGTAAAGTATTCAATAAAGGTTTCATTGTGTTGCATTCTTCTAAAGTGAAGAACCTTGAAACAAGGTTCACCACCAGATTTCTCTCACAAAAGCAAAGTTAAGACAGAAAATTTCAAAACATTAAAAAGCTCAAGTCAGATCTGTGAATGCTTAGAATGATACTGTATTTTCTGGAATCAATGGATCTTGCAAGAGATTTAGGGCTGTATTAGGGGTTATTTTATCCCTGAAGGAGACTACACTAACATCTGTTCAATAAGCTTTCATGTGGGCATACTGATTTTACATTTTTAGTTGCGTCATGCTAAGCTTTCTGAGCAAGTCTTAAAACATTTTGGGTCAGATCATGTGACCTCTTAGCATATTTCCCTTCAACATTCCCTCCAGCCTCTCTTCCTCATACTATTCCCTAACAAAAGCAGAATACAAATTGTACATAGCAAGCCAGGTAAAGGAGATAAGCAGCATGAATAGTGAAGAAATCAGACAGATGATAACCCCTGCTTCTGCCCTCAGCCCTGCAGAGTTGTGTGCATAAGCAGAGATGGAAGGATGGATGTGAAAAGGCTGTCTATGCAACTTGGCCTTGAGAGCCTGCCTGAACTCCAGCAGCATCTCCAAACTGGGATATGGGTTTCAGTGACACTTAGAGTTAAAGTTCACCATTCTGCCTCCAACCTTTGATCCTCCTTTTTACAGTGCAGCATATGAGGAGAGTCTCCATGGGCGGCCTTCCAGCTGCCATCCCAGTTCCAAGCTTGAGAAAGTTTGCTCTCTCCCACCTCTACTCTGGCAACATGGAAGAGAGAGCAGAAAGGTAGTGGACTCATCTTGAGCCTATGCACTCAATTTATGCTTGTGACCTACAATTTCTAGACAGAGGAAGTTGAGAAAGCCATCTTTGCTTTGTACACACAATCAGATAATAATGTTCTCACAGGGACTGATCAGACTCCCAGGCAGCCTGGGCACTTATGCATACCTGGAAAAAGCAAGCATTAAATGCTGCCTTTCTGATTTGGTAGTGGTTTTTTCCCCACTCTATTTTGATGGAAATGCTGGCCATAGAATTAGCCCAAACAGCTCTCATTGCCTTGCACTAAGTGCAGAAACAGAAATTTGTGGAGAGTCTATTACTATTTATCCTTAAAGCATTCTATGCTTCTATTTGTCTCTTATTATAAGCTAAGGAACAGCATAATCAATTGCCTGGTACCTTTACCTGGCAGAGAATTGAATCCATAAGTATACACTCTAAAATGCTACAAATAAACAGAAGATGCTAGAACACAGTTTGGCCACTTTAGAGCTCAGGCTGGAAAAAACAAGCATCAGCTTAACATTAGAAAATAGCTAAAAGAAAGTGTGAAGGGTCTCTAGAAATAAAGATATTTCTTAACAGAGATTTGGAAGCAAGCATTCACAATGAAGGGAGAAAGAGACAGTCATTTTACTTGCTGCTATAGACATGCCTCAGGTGCACCTTAAAGAGACAAGGCTTTACTTGGGAGTAAAGCCTTATGGAGACACGGACAAGTAAAAGTACTCAAAAAGCTACAGTTCTGCTAAAGAGAAAGCCCATATGCCAATCATGTATAAGCTTACACCACACAAGAAAGCTCAGTCAAGATCAAACCTCCCCAGGGATGTGGTGGAGTCACCATCACTGGAGGTTTTCAAGATGCAACTGGACAGGGTTAGATAGATAATCTCTATATATAATCTCATCTGTGCTCCCTGGGCTGAAGGGCTGGACCAGATGATCTTTTGAGGTCCTTTCCAACCTGGGCTGTTCTATGATTCCATGATGAAAATAGCCCCTTCACCTTCTGTGAAGCAGAGTATTTTTCCACAGTCTTACAGTGACTTAAGGCTTGATTTGTCACGGAGACATTTCAGGGCCAGTGTTAATTCCTTGCCGTTGTGAAGCAAAATTGAGAAAACCTTCAGAGTCTCAGAAACTGCAACAAAGCTGCTGTTCAGACTGAGGCTCTGCACAGCAAGAGGGGCTAGAAATACCAGCAAGGAAACCAAGCTCAGCCTGGAAACAGAATGTCATTACCAAGGTGCCGATATCCTAAGAGAAGCAAAATCTACTTAGCAGGAGGTGCTATCTTAATTTTGCTATCCTGTAATCAGCTGTTGACAAACTGTTAATTGACTGAGCACAGCATCCACCAACACAAGCAAGCGTTGAGGAGGACATGGGTTGTCCAACTGGATGCATTCCCAATCTGTCATCACATTTTCAAAAGATAAGTACGCAACTGGTTCATCACACAGAAATGGAAATCACACCTGCTCCAAGCTGTCATTAACATACTACAATGCCAAGTAACAGGGAGAGAGGTAGGAAATGCAACTTGCATTTGCATCTAGAGCAAGCATTTGCCTTCACTTCATAAATCAGCAGCCCAGATTCTACCACAGTCAGTGGAGCAACACTCAGTCTACAGAATGCTAAAAAGAAGGGGGAAGGAAACAATAGTTATCTATTTCTTACAGTACTAGGTCTAAGGGGCAACTCACTGGTTATGAGGCCACAGGTCTTCAGCAAAGAAAGGAACTATTTTTGCAATACGAAGCATGATTAAGTTATGGACCTGCTAAAGGATCCAAGAACTGTGAACAGGTTCTAAGAGGGGATAAGAAAATTCACAGAATTCCATTGCTGACAATTAAAGATAAATTAAATGCTCCAGAAACCCTTATTAATGCCAAGTCTTTCCAAGATAGAAAGGATGGTATGCACAGCCTGAACTTGTACTCTTTCCCTAGGAATATGTTGTTACCCAGTGTTGAGACAGGACACTTGGTTTGACAGAAATTTGTCTGATCCAGCCTTGCAATTCTTATATTTAGGTTTAGTCAGATGAGAGAGGAGCCCAGTCTCAGAGCCCATAAACAGGTAACTAAGGGAAATTCCACAAATTCACTTAATCTTAGCAACTTTTTTTTCTTTCAGATCCATAGATTCAGGATGAGTTGTCACATGGTATTTGCTATAATTTCCAATTTGTAAGCAAGTACAGCAATAATATCAACATCCCTCACTAGGGTATTCTGATACATAAGTGTTTCTAAAGGCACTCACCTGTACAAAGTGTTAGTGACCAGCAGGAATGAAGGGGACATGTTGGAAAAAACCCTTAGCTCACTTTTAATATCATACAGCTTGTCAAGTACATCTGAACACAGAGGTTGAACACTCCCCCAAAAAGCCAGTGTGTTTCAAACCAAACTCCTACATCTGTCAGGAAAATCTTTCCTGAGGACAAAATAAAAAATAGGCTGCAAAAATCCTATTAGCAAACACAACAATATAACATTTGTCCTTATATGAAGAATGGCTACTTGGAAATTGAAGAGCAGTAGGCATTTGTTTTGTCCAAGTAAATAAAACACCAAGAAGACATGCGAAAACACAGCTGAGTTCTTAGAAAAATACCATGAAGGAAGCACATTTAACTCTGTTCTACTCAGATGAGCTTGGTGACTTTGGGTTACATCATTCTCTATCTGCAGTTTCACTAGCCTTACTGAGATATTCAGGATAAAAATATATTTAGGGTGTGCACACAGTATTATGTGCAAGAGGGCTTACACAGACCTTGTCAACCTCTTAAAACCAGAAACTACAAAGGAGTGTTTGATTTGCCCCTTTATCTTCATCAACATTAAACCCCTCACAATGCCACTCTCACCTGGATGCCTTGAGAAACAGACAACTGAACAGGGACTGCAAAGCAGCTCAAAGATAGCAAGACATACTGCAAACTGCTACAAAACAGCAAGATGTACTGTAAAATGTGCTGGCAGAGGGAAAGATATTTGTTTCAAGTCAGAGAGGAAGGAAATTTTGATCTGAAGAGACATTTTTACTGGGCAGTCATCCTTAGAAAGTAGAGAAGACTTACACGTTCCCATTGTTTTCTCATGCCTCAGGAAAGGTCAGAAGTCCAAACATCCCCTCTAACTTTTTTCCTCCTTCCAGCTTGTATTTTAACAAATAGCCTTTACATTTCTTCAGAACAAAAGTAGGTTGACAGTTAAAGCTATGAAAGCAGCATGGCAATCGTAAGTATGCCAGGTTTGCTATGCTACCCTGCAGAAAAATACAGAGTGATGCTAATTAGAATCTAACCATAAGTAGCTGAGTGAATCCAATTCAATGAGCACTGAAACTGTATCACTTTCAAAAGCTTTAACTGCATCTGGCTTAAGTATAGCAGTAAATACACATTTCTTATCTGATTTCTCCAGGAACCTGCTGCTGGTCGTTCATGGAAACTAGATACACTGCAAATGGGTGTTCAATCTGAATGACACTTGTATTCATACCTTCTGGTCAAGCATACAAGACACACAAAAAGCCCTGGCTATAGACAGCATTAAACATCTCACTTCTCAGCTCTCTTCTCTTGAGAAACTATCAGTAATCCCCATTCCTCTCCAGGCTGAAAGTAAGTAGGTCCTTTCAGAAGATTAGTTTAGCATCCAATAATCTGTTTCTCTAAACAGCCTATTCTGAACTACAGAAGCAAATCCCACTCTCTGTAATCCTGTTGGTTTCATTGACAGGAGTCTGTAACAAGCATACATCCTATGGTAACAAAATACCATGCAGCATTTGCCATTTGAGAAATACTACTTTCTTCCCTTGCTTCTTAGGCCAATTAAACTCTAAAAAATTTAATGAGGGAAATAGTACATTGCCCATTTCTAGAGATTTTCAAACCAAGACTAGATGCTTCTCAGTATTACTAGAGTCTCAGAAAACTCCAAGTTTAACTTTTAAAAATGACACTAGCTTTTGTCCTCTGTAGTTTCATTCCATTCCTAGTCTATCCACCTTCCCACTTAGCATATCAGGTAGCAGCAAAAACAGTGCAACCCCATGAGTAGGGCTGAGCCAGGACCTGAGGGTGACCCAAGCACAGACGTAACCAGAACACCATCCTGCAGGACCTGAACATGACACACAGGACCAGTTACAGATAACACAATCTCTCAACAACCCCAGACACTGGAGAATAACGAACCAGACCCGTGAGCCATCCAGGCAGCCCAGAGAAGAGCAACAGGGGACAAAGCTGCAATCTAAGTAACAGAAAACAGCCATAAGACACAGCTAGAGACTAACACCCCTACAGCACAGCTTAAACCAGCATATAGTGCCCAGGCCTGAGTTTAAATGGGGCCCAAGGGCCTATGGGAAGGGTTGTGGACAGGGGTCCCAGGTGAGGCTGATGAGGGCCAGCAGAGGTTATTAGTGCCCTCAGGGCCCTGACAGAGCTATTTGCAAGAGGAGAACTCTCTGGAGTAGCCAATTGTCATATAAGTTTGTAAGAACATAGACCTAAAAGGTTCTTTTTATCTGGGGAGACAGGCTTCAGGTATGTAGGAAGCAGTTCAATGTATGGTGGGCTGTAGCTCACAACAGGTTTTTAATATGTTTGGTTAAAATGTAATTAAGCTTTGTTTTTTCATAGCTGTGTTTGCTACTGTATCCAGCAAACTTTTACCTATTCAGTAGCTATGAACTCTTGCCAACAATCTTAGTTCTTGCTGTCGGTTGTATGAATGTGTAATTAATTTTATAGCTCCAAGTAGGAAATTGCTATTTTCTAACTGCCATGGTTCTTCACTGTATTTATTGCAATGGCTTTTAACGTTGGGGTTTTTTTCAGCTTGTCCACCTACTACAACAGTCTCTGCCTTTCCATGGAGCCTGGATTAGCAGATAATGCTCTACACATTTGGAGCCTGTAATTCTCTCTACCTAGTCAAATAGACTTCAGGAAGCTAAAAGTGGTGGTTGGATTCCTTTGTTCTTAAGCCCCTTCTGTAACACACCTTTTTTCTATCTATAGAAGGTTCTGGTGGTTACTTTGCTGATAAGCAAATAGAGCCCAGAATATGTGGACTGGTTCTTTAAAAGCCATCTGTACTTCTACCAGCAACCCTTGGAAAATAAGAATAGAATGTAAAAACAGCAGAAGATTAGTGCTGCAGTAACCTCAAGAGAGGGGCTACACCTTCCCTGCAGTCCCCAAGCATTACTGAGATTTGATATTTTGTTTGATATTTATGTTAATGGATAGTACTGAGCCTCAAAAGAAATTTTGGGCATAAACCCCACAATCCTTCTTGGGCAGAGGAAGCAGTCAGCACCTGTTAGCAGCCAAAAAGTTGTTCTAATTGTCTGGCCTTTTGTTCACAGAACAGATTTTACTGGGAAATAACTGAACTACAAGTAGCAGCAAATGGTAGGCTGACAGTTAAGAGGACTTACAAAAATGTCTGTTACATTTCCAAATGGCAGCCCTCTGTTTTAGAGAATGGCAGCAGAGCTCATTTCTTAGGGTGTGGTGGGACTTGGGTGACTCCCTGCACATTTTTATGGCTTTTTTCTGCCTTCTGCAACAGAAATCATATGGTTACATTTAAGAAATTGCTTGGAGGGTTCAATAATTTAAAATAATTTTTACTGTTTTCTAAACTGCAATAAAGTATTTTTTTCTTCTACCTCAATGAGGCATGTAATTCAGCTTCTTCACAAAGATGTGCAAAAGGAGGAACAAGAGTGCTGTTGTGTTAGAAGCTGTGATTTAGCAGGGCATATTCCATGCGTATGGATCTGTAGTTAGATCAAAATGAAACAGGTAATTTATAGCTATATCCTAACAGTTTGCCAAAAGTACAATTCTCTATGAAGCCAAATCAGAAAGTAATCTTCTTATTATTATGGCCAAGGGTCTGTCAGTGTTACAAGTATAAATGTCTGCTCAGCCATTTAACATGGCTGTTTCAAGACACTTTTGGCTTCAATTGCCTTCAGGTTTACAGTCTTGGTGGTTTTCTTACATTAATGCATCTCTGAGACAGAAGCAAAATGTCTGCCTGAGGGGTTTTAGATGTAAACCAAGAAGTCATATTAGAAGGTCATCATTGTCTTATGCTTTCCCATTTTTACCTATTCATTTATCATGGAAAAATTCACAGAAATGGGAGAACAAAATGTAAAATATCAGCTTAAAGAATATCCATTGCTTGTGCTACAGAAGCATTTGGATCAAAAGCTGTTTTGCTGGGCGAGGCACAGAAATACGAATTCCACCCTTTCCCCGTGTTTTGAGCAGTGGGACAGTAACATTCCCACTGGGTAAGAGTTGCGACATGAGCTATAATTAGGGTCAAGTATGCCAAGTGGTATACTTGCTTGAGGGACAGGCTGTAGGAGTGACCAGAGAGTCACAGGACTAGAATGTAAGACTGGGATCTACAGTCTCCTTGCCAGAGGCAGGAGGGTCTAAAACCAAAGCAGACTCACTTTGGCAGTTGCTGCTTAGCAGATCTCTACTTTGGAAACTGTCTCTGTTCTCTGTGCCTAAGTGTATGCCAACAGCAGTTTATTATAGGGTCAGGTCTGGGTCCCAGAAAATTACCCTTCAGTAACTTTGATATAATAAACTACATGCCATTTGCAAAGCAAGATAACTTGTTTCTTACTCAATCAGTTGATACAAGTGGAAAAAAGGTGTTTGAGGATGTGTAAACCTTAAAAAGTACACAATGTATTTCAGGTTTCCCTCAAGGGGAAAAGGCATCCAGGAAAGTCAGGTTTAAGAGCTTATGGATGAAGCTGAAAGACCAGGAACACTTTTCATGAAATGGCTGCCACACAGAAAGCTGCACCATGGCTAGAAATATTTCAGTGATAAAAAAGAACTTTCAGTAGAGGGCTCTTCTGGAAGAAGCCATTTAAGACTACATATTTATATCCTTAAAGCATCCTTTAGACTGTTACCATACATAATCCACTTATCGATTATATCTGTTTTATGTTGTCCACTTGTGGATCTGAACAGTACTTAACAGGAAAAGGCTGGCAAATAAGACTCTGAGCACTTACAAACTTCAACATTCATATTCCGTACAAAACATGCTATTTCTAGATATCTGCTAATGCATTCTTTGGCAAAAGGGTAGCTCTGAAAGAAAGTTTTAAATAAGCCCTATCATCAGCCCACACTTCAGATAAATGTGCACCCCCTGCAGTTTTTCTTCTTTCTTTCAAAAGAAAAATATTATCTTGACTTTGTGCCTGACACCCTTGTATTCTAGGGCTGGATCACACAAGTGCTCTGCACAGGAACCCCCCCCCCCAGAGAAAAATCAATAATTTTCTTTATGCTGATCACCTTAATTATCAAACCACATGTCTGAAAGTCGCAATAGGCTTAAATATTTATGGACACTTTGGAAGTTGCATTTAATCAGAGGATGATAACTGGTTGCTGATTGTCTTTGTATATTTGAAGATTTTTGTGGCTTTAGCAAATAAAAGACTAGAATTTCAGCTTCCTGGAAGCTTGAGTAGTCTTTTTCTCAGACAATTTGCATTTGAAAAGGCTTCTGCTTTCGTATGTTCCAGCAACAAGATACAACTTCTCAGTCTAACAATCTGTAGCCTAATCCAGCAGTAACTCTTCAAGCAAAACTCCTGCCAAATCTAACAGAGTTTTTCCTGAATAGGGATTACCACAGCAGGCCCACGATCGCTGCCCCACTACCCGAAAGGCAATTGCAAGCCCCAGATGACAAAACTGCCTAAAAGGGTCTTTTGACAGCAGCAGCGTATGGGCCTCTGGCAACCATCACATGCAAGCAGCTGCACGGTGAGCTACGGGGATGCTCTGTACCGATGGAGACCAGACTGGAAGCAGAGTTATCTGGGTGGCCCATTTTCTTTGGCACCTGTAAGAGCATTTAGTCCACAACAGCAGAGGCCCATTCATAAATACGTCCTTGCAGAGGCTTATTGATCTATATGCCACCTCTTTTTGGAGCAGAGAGAAATATTTCTATGGCCACATAAATTCCTGTGAAATGTAAGCAATCTTCTCATTCCATTTTGTAGCAATGCTGCAGAGACAATCCAGCCTGTCAATGGTAATAAAATCACCTTGTTTCGGCTCTTCATTCATCTGGATTTTTGGTTATGAAAAAGACAGTCAGGAGCAAGAATTCTGAACTCAGCCTGCTTTACATTTCAATACAGAATTTCTTGGATCGCATCAAATTTTCATTCAAGTAACTACCCTCTCTAAAATCAGTGGGGTGATTTTATGACTGTAACTGAAAGTGATCTTGTTCCTAATATTCCAGGAACAATTTGAGATCGTTGTCCAAAGAATAAATGGCCTGAAATGTCTATTGGACAGTAGTGATGCAAGCTGAGTGATGAGATAAACTCAGATCATATTGCTTGTAATTCTTTCAAGTGACTTATTTCAAACTATTCCCGGGAAAGGGAGAGCAAGGAGAATTACAGTGGCAAAGCTATGGCAGAATATAGTAACACAATTACATTTCTTATCTTCATTGTGCATTTCAGTAAGTTTCTCTGTCTGGGTAGATTTTTCCAGGGCCTTGCAATGTCTTGTGTAGTTGTTTACCTTCTTTAAATGGTTGCCGGGGGAAAAGAAAAAGACTGAGCATTACTTGTCCATTGTCCTTGGTCTACATAATGCGCAGGTCAGTGGGAAAGGAACGGGAGAAACATGCCCAGAGTTGTAGGTAATCACTGGTTAAACAGGAGGTCCGGGATAAGGATTTTATACCTGTTGTGTAATACTGAAGGAAAGAGATGAACATTACTTTATTAAAACTTGAAAATTATTAGAGAAGACTATTCCCACAGAAGTCTCAGAAATACGGGCATACACATCAAGCAAACACACCCATTAACTGTTCAGATGGGGGCCAGAAATATTATTTTTCACTGCATTTAGATGAAGATGTTATTGTCTTACTGTGGGAGAGAATGACTACAAACTCTGAAAAGGTAATACAGACACAGCAATACATTGGAAAATATTTCTTTTTTGTTTCATGTTTATCCTGCTGCTTTCATCAGAAGTTGCTTATCTCAGCACTAAATTCAGATTAATATATAACGATATTTGCAAAGGTTGGAATTTGTGGAAGCTTGGCTTGTGAACTACATGCGATGGCATCTGGATTTATGGCTCTGCTGCAGTACGTCTTTGAGACGCTTATCCAAAAATTGACTAGAAGCAACAACTTAGCTTATGATATGACAGTTTTCATTTTCTCGAACATGCCATCTTTTCAGGTGAGCTTTTATTCTTTTCACAGGAAGTCTTGAAGTATTGCGACCTTTAAAAAAAAATTACAGCATATATTTTGTGTGTTATAGAGTGCACAGTAGATACTCTGCCATAGAACATCTGTGAGCTGAGCCTGGGTTTACATCTGTGCCTTTGGGCAGCCTGCTTCACTGCTGAGCTCCTGCAGCATTCAGAGCAGGTTTAAAATGAGTATGACATACTGTGAAGAGAGCTGCCTGCTGTTAGTGAGACTATCACTCTGCCTGGGAAATGGAAAAAGCACTTGCTGTGTTCGCAGTACCCAGTGCAGCTTTCAGATACCAGATTCTTGTGCAGTCCCTGCTAAGTCAGTAGAAGATCTCCATGTCTACCTGACTTTCACACCATTTGATCCACTACTTTAACACAATATGCAGCTGCCAGAAAGGAGCTGAAAAAGGGTTATTTTTGAAACAAGAAGTCACTGATGGTAAAAAGCCACATATAAATAAATATCCATGCCATATCTAACAAATCTTACAGTCTTGTGATAAAGGCCTGCATTTTGGATTCATGTATTGTATAAGGAAGAATAACTCCTTTGCCTTTAATAGCATTATTTCTGATTTAATTTGGGAGCACAATCAGAATTATTCTATGTCAATGACTGTTTATGTTGTAAATCATGCCCTGTGTACGCCCATGCCCTTCTGACAATTGATGGAAGGGAACCAGTATCACAGTAGGCAGGAATACTGACCACAAACAGCAACATGTAGGAGAGCAGAATTTGGCCACAGATGTTTGCACTAGATTTACTGGCTGACAAACCTAGCCAGCTTGAGCTTGCATCATAATCTAATAAAAACCTAATAATACCTTTTCATCTAACTCACTCAGCCACATATATCAGGCTTTGGAGGTGTCAGGTCTAAAAAGAGAACTGTACTTCTGCCTTGGAGATATTTTTATTGCTGAGGAAAAATATATTGCAAGAAACAGTTCCTTACACAGCAGGAGAATTCCACTTTGGAAAAATGAAAATTACAGAAAAAGAAGTCAGGCAATAAAAATTCACATTTCTTATCAGATCTGTCCTGATCTGATGCACTCAAACTTGAAAGCTTCTTCTCCTATCTCTTGCGACTTCTTTCTTTAAATTCTGAAGAGGCTTGACAGGCAGAAAATGAACAGATGCACATTAGAGGTGGGAGATGATCTTGTAGGAGGTCTATACTTGAGTTATGCAAAGACAAGGATGTGGACGCATGCCTGCATGGTGGAGCGCTGTGTGGGTAGAGGAATCCCCCAGCATGCACCTCTTTACAGGACTGGATATTACATAAGGCTTGCAAATGACTTCCTGTCCCTCCATTTTGTACCTTGGAAGGTACGTAAAGTTACCAATACAGAGACGTTTCACCAGAAATGGGCTGCCCTTCAGGTTCCAAATCTCATTATTTCTGTCTGTTTCCCTGCTGAGCAGTCGTCTTTTCAAAGCCAGCAAGCATGCTGTTCCTCTAGCTCCCACGTAGGCATCGTATGCTTCCTGCACCAGGTTCTCTCTGGCATCTCCGCTCCCTGGAGGTTATAGATGCTTCTGGCTGCAGGAAGTACACTGAGCACTGTTGTACTCTGGTGCACTACTGTTCCAGTCTTTGTATGACAAACTTCACCTTGGTAGCCAAGTGTCTTCTGTAGTTGGACATGCAGGCAAGATGCAAAAGCATATTTTTTTATATTATTTAATAATACAAGATCAAGAGCAGCCATGCAGGAAGGTAGGGCAGAACAGTTAGTGCCCACTACTGTGTCCATAGTGGTGCACATTAATTTCCCTGTATAAGAAGCATAAACAACAAATGAGAGGTGGGGTTTTTTGATAAGAAGATAAATTTTTCAGTGCTGAATACCTTTGATAACTTTATCTTCAAACTGGAGTGCTTGACAGGACAACTCTAGCTCTTCACATTTACACAGGACAGCAAAACTCAAAGTTAGTCAGAGATGTTCTTGAAAACTACATTTAACTAGAAGCATTATGGATACAGTACCCTGACTGGCTTTCTTTATGAAGGTGCAAAATATGATTTCCTCTTGTCATTATATATCTACCTTTTGGTGGGTAGTCATTAGATTCATATGAACTTGATTCATATGAACAAGAAAGCTCTTGATATATTTCTTTTAATATTCCAATGAATTTTGTAGTCTTATTTAGGAAGGACAGATATGAACATTCCTGGTCAAATGTCAAACTCTTGTATAAAACGTTTTGTTCCTATTAAATAGACATCAAAGGCAGAGCCATGGTGAGTTTTCAACAGTTACAGTGCTGTGTATTCACTGATCTATCTATTTTAAACTACACCATTCTCCTTAAATATAACAAGCTTTAAGGTTAATAAATCCCTGTTAGAACATGCATGGAATACTTATTTCTGGCCATATATTCTTTATTCTCTACTACATTACTTGTCTGAAATTATAAACCAAGTCTTAAACTCTTTTTACCATTCACATCGTGAAAAATATATTGCAACTATTATTTTGTTAGGCACACGTACAGATTAAATTAAAACTGGAAATATCAACATTGCTATAGTCTGCATGATAATAACCTCTTATTTTCTAGTTTTACAAACAATCCATCAAAAATTCCATCAAAAGTTTAGGGGGGTAGTTCTGAAAATCCAGTATAGAACTAAAAAAATTACATAGATGGTGATATTAGGCATATTTTAGGAAAATGAGTGTTACAATAGTTTATTCTGCTCTAGGCAGTGTCATGAGTCCATCATGGCACACAGTGAAAGAAAACACATCAAGAATGCTGGAATACCTTTCTTTACCACGAGACACTCACTCAAATTAATAATAGGACAACATTCAATAAAGTAGAAAATAAACCTACTAGAAACAAACTTACAGAAAAAGTTTTCTAACTATACCCTCTATACCACACACCTAAAATCAAGGAGTTTTTAATTCCTTTCTTTTTCCAGTGGAAAGCCACATTCTCACAGGAGGCTAAATTTTAGTTCTGTGAACATAAAGACTCGACACAGAGAAAACACTTATGGAGCACAAAGCACAGTCTTCCTCATGTCCTTCAAGAGAAACACTGAAATTACTGCTAGGGAAGTCTAGGAAACGATGTATTTTGGTGGTGTCCTCTGTGCAGGGCAGGGACTGGTCACCAAGGTAAATTATCATTCCAGTATAGAACTATTTGTGACATGAGTGCCTGCAGTATCACACAACAGCAGAAAGATACGTTGTTGGCATCTCTCCCTTCATTCAGGTTTACCACTATTACTTGTTCTTTCCATACGGTAGTTGAACTTTCCATTTTATAATCAGGATTAAAACAAACAGCTACAGAAGTGAACTCCTAAATCTTTTCTTTCCAAATTCTGTCCAAAACTTAACTGTGGTTAACGGATACACTTCCATCAACAGCTATCGAAACCTAAACTGACAGCTTGATTCCTAAACCTTTTCTGTAACAGCAGTGGGAACATGGAGTTGGAAAACTGTAACTCTCAAGTTCTATGCAAAGCCAGCAGAGCAACACACACATACAGGGTAAAAGTTGAAGATGTACAGGTTTAACAGAAGCCCAGTGAAGCTAAAGGAGAGTAAGTTTTGTAAGGGATAGAGTAATTAAAGTAATCACAAAAGTAACAAATGGTCTGGCCCACACAGTTGTCTTCTCTAACTGGCCCTCCTTGTTTTCTCTTTTTATCCATTTCTCGCTTCATGCTCCTAATCAGGTTCAAATGAGGTGCATCTTCTCCATCTTTGCAAGCCTGACCTACTTCAGAGGGATTAGCAACACCGTGACATGTCTCCCCTGTTTTAGGAACGCTCTGTTCTGTTTTAGGAATGAAAGCAACTCTGCGTTGTTCCTGAGCAGACTTTGCCTGAACTGCAAACCTTCTCTGTGTTGAATGTGGCTAGAAATTACTTATAAAGTACTTATGAAGTAAGTATTTTGCTCTTTTCATCCTCAAGTCTTTCTTTCCTGGTCCTTTTGAATGCACAAGAATACTCCCATATATTTGGAGCCATCATTTTACATGTTCTTTCTTAGCCACTTCATGGAGCTCTGTTTTGCCCCCCCCTTCACTCACATGTTCTTTGAGGACACAAATATAATTATTCAGCACCTTGTACCACACCATAAAATGTTCCTCAGCCTTTCCTTTTGCACATCAGCTCTTTATCACATAAATTCTCCTAGTTTGGCTCCACCAGATCTCAAACCTCTCGGTTTTGGCCAATCACTCCCTCACCTCTCCCCCAAGAATCTATACAAAAACTAGCATGTTTCCCAGTTCTTACTGAGCAGCACAAAAAAGTCCTTTCTGTACTACCTCCTCACAAGGGAACTTCAGCCAAGTGTGTGTCTTCTCAAAAGATTTCTACCACTGTATGTATTTCTCTTCACTACATATCTCAGGTCTAAACATTGCTAAAATACCACATCCAATTTTCAAACTATCTATTCAGGAAGGGCACTGATAAATTAGGGAAAGATTTTTTTTTTTTTTTTTTTACAAACCACAATAATACCTAAAGGATTAGAAAAATTGTAATATAGAGACTTTAAGTTCAGTCTATATGTATCACATGGAAGATATTGGAAGATAGATATGTTCCATGAGGCTCTTAATTAATCCTCAGCAGGCATTAATTGCAGTGGCAAGAAGCTTACAGCTTAGGAAGGCAAGGATCTCTACAATGCTGGGAAGCTGTCGACAAATCTTCTTTGGTAATGCAGGTACTATTTGAATACCTAGTGAGGAGAGAATATCTGAGTCATTGGAAGAGGTGACCTACTCCTGAGAAGTAGCAAATGAGGAAAATTGCTGTCCGCTGGGACAGTGGAAACCCAGAGCTGCTGCTAAACTCCTCCTGACTAGGAGCAATCTTTTGCTTCTGTCCCCAGATGCTAAAGCTGAGTCCACTTCAGTGTCCATAAATAAAGGCCAGACCTATACTCAGGCTTTAAGGAATGGTTTGATCAAAGCCCAGATTCCTATGGAGAAATACGGGAGTGATGTAAAGGAGCCTCATAAGACAAACTGGCCAAGTGTGACAAAATCCAGAGGTGGTAAGATCTACTGTTTCCTCTACTGGGGGAAAACAAGTGTGTAAATGTTTTAACAACAGGGCTTATTAACTTTTGGAGTAACTGTTAGAAAATTCTTCATCACAAGTTACTTCCAAGCCAAGACAGTCTTCAGCAAACAAAAACTAATTTCTGTATCAGACAGGAAGGCAGCTCAGACCTGTACAGTGATCTCTTCTTATTTTGTCTGGTCGATTTACCAGACTAACTAAGGAAGACGACTGTCCTAATTACCATTGAGAGTGCAATCATTCCACTCAAGGGCAGGGCTGCTGTTGAGAGGAACCTGGACAAGCCAAAGGAATGGGGCTGACAGGAATCCCATTGAAGTCAAGGAAAAACACGAAGTCCTGTGTGTGGGATGGGCTAAACAATGCATCAGGATAGACAGGCTGCCTGCCTGGGGCAAACGGTCCCTTGGGGCCATAGTGACACTTGATTAAACTTGATTCTGCAGTGCAGTCTGACAGGGCTGGTGGCTAACAGCATCCCACTGAAGTGATTATCGCATTTTATTCAGCACTCATAACATGGCACCTTGAATACGACACCCCGTTATGGGCACCCCAATACAAGAAAGACTCATAAACCTGATCGAGAGCTGTGAAGCCACCGCGATGGTAGGGTCGGAGCACCTGCCCTGTGGCCCTGCTTGGAGCTGGAGCTCGGGCTTGAGGCTTCCCCCGCGCCTGTGACAACGGGGCCCTTCCCCGTGAGGGGAAGGGAACGCCACCGGTCCCGGCACAGCCCGCCTCAGAGGGCTCCCGCCCAACGGCTCCGGCCCAACGGCCGCGCCGCGCGCTCCCTCGCGCCCGCGCAGGCCCCGCCCCCGCGGCGGCCGCTGGCGCCCTCACTTCCTGGGGCGGGCGGGTTGAACATGGCGGCGCGCCACTGGGCCGGGCGGCGGCTGCTGCTCTGCGCCGCGGCCGCTCTGCTCCTACCGGCGGTGCTGGGTCCTGCCGCCGCCGCCGTCTCCTCCTCCTCCTCCTCCTCTCGGGCGGGCAGCCCCGGCGAGCCGCGGAGCCGCGTGCAGGTGTTGGGCGGCTCCAACTGGAGCCTGGTGTTGCAGGGCCAGTGGATGTTGGAGTTGTGAGTAACGGCCGCTTTTCCCGCTCGCCTCAGAGGCATCGTGCCGGGGAGGGGGGGCGGCCTGAGGGGGGGCTGCCCTGTGAGGGCGGCCGGCCTCTGCTCGGCGCCTGCCCCGGGGAGCGAGCGTGGCCGGTAACGCCTGCCCCGGTGCTGGTGGTGGTTGGGGGGGAGAAGGGCCGGGCGGTGCCGGCCTTCCCACCCCGTGAAGGGAAGTGCGGGAGCAGCCGCGCACCTTCCCCGCCCCTGCAATGGCTGGCCCGGGGAGGGGGGGCACGGGAGGCAGCGGCCGGGCCGCGTCCACGCAGGGACACCTAATGCCCGTGATCCCCTCTTCCCCCAGGCGTTGTTGGCCCTGAGCCTGCAGGCACAGGCTCAGCTTAATTTGAGATGATCTGATGGAGGTGGCTTTCCTTCAGGTTCTGGTCTGGGGCGGGCATGGAGTGCCGGAGTGCCCCAAGGTTAAACTGGGCACATTTCGTAGATCATATTTCAGCGGTGTTACTCGAGACAGCTGCCTTCTGGGGAACAGTGTCAGGCACTGCACCTTGCTTTGCTTACCCATTTGGGGCTTTCACTGGATTCTGTGCAAGCTAGGAAGGCTGAATTTGGTCGGTAATATTTAGCAGGAGGAGGCTTCCAAAACGGTGTTACATAATATCCCGGTACGCCCTCACTTCTAGCCGCCTTGCTCTAAAGTTCTTGTTGCTCAAGGGAGATGCATCAGATTTCATTAACTTCTCAGTGCCGCTGTTGCTTTATCCGGGTGACTGCCAGAGAGGTTTGCCTATTGCCGGCTAGGGCTTTAAGTGCTTCTAACTAACTGTAGCGGTGTCATGGCTTCGCTTGTGACATGATACTGTTCTGGAAATGCACATGACATTTTGTGCTTAAAGGCCAGCTCACCTGCTTGTATTTAGAAGGGGGAAAAGGAACTTGAGGGTTTTTTTTTTTTAAGAGAGCAGTTTAAAAAAAAAAAAGTACTTTAGGTTGTCTGCTCATATGTGTGGCTATGAAATAGGATTTTGTTGTGGTATGTGTGCTACTCCTCTATGGGTGTGCTTGAGTTTGAACAGTTTGAAACGGACTGGGTAGCCTGTGAAACAGGCTAGGCTGCCTATCGACAGCTGAACTCATGCTCTCTCATAAATACTTACCCACCTGCTTTAAGTTTTGTTTTAGTATTGAACTTGAGTTATCTGCAGTCTCTTATTAGGGGGAGTGACTGTCCCTTCCCCTAGGGCCTTACTGCTCAGGATTCTACTGGACACCTGGTGTTAATCAGCGAATAGATGGGAACAATCCTGAAATAGCTGATTGAGAGACCCATGGATGCCCACTGTTGTGACTAAGGCTTTGGGTTTGATTTTGAGTCTCTTTTTCTTCCCTTTTCATTTATTTTGTTCTAACAGGTGGGGGAAGACATGACCTCGGAGTGGGAGAAAATAAACTTATTTTTGAAATTTTTCCACTTCTGACATGCAAGTCCTATGTGGAAGCTATTGTATGAAAGTTACCTATTCGTATGTGAGTTGGTGAATCTTATGGAGGAAAAAGGTTATTTGTGGTGACTCAAAGTTTTTATTTCTAAGAGAAAATATTTAAATAACTACTGGTGCATGCCTCTGAAGAAGGAGGAGTAGAGGAACTGACTGAAATCAGAAGTGGTTGGGATAGAGAACAGTTAAAATGCTTTGTGAGTCTTTACTCCACTTGAAACATTGCACTCTGGTTTGGAGTGACAGGTAGCTGACAATAGCAATGGTGGCAAAGTTAGCTTTAGTGCTAGCTGAATGTGGTACATGTTGCTACATGGCTTACATAAACCAAAAATAAGTCTAATTTACAGCGTTCGATGTGTGAAAGATCTTTGGTTCTCCATGCTACTTTCTGTGGTACATTTCTAGTGCTTTCTGCTTTTCTCCTAACTGAGAAGGAACCTTTGCTCTATTGAGGATGCTAACTCAATGCTGCTGTTCTTGAATTAGTGAGAGTTTGAGATTCCCAAACATGTCTAAACAGGAGTTTGAGATCTAGTATTGATTTCTTATGATTACTGCAGCTGTTCTCATGCTGATGGATTTTGGCTTCTACTGGCTGTTTTCTAGTTTAGAGCTGGGGATCCAGACAGGAGTCCTGTGTGTCAGTTCATTGATTCCTTCCATGCTATGGGGTAGGTCTCTTGGCAAGGCTGCAATATCGTTCATCAAACCCTCATTTGCTTGAAGAACCACCTGTTTGTTTGAGACCTTTGTTTTCCAAGCAGTACTTATTTTTATTTTTTTAATGTAAAAGTTGTTATAGGATCTCTGTGAAAAAAATATTTATTTTGGTCACCTGCTCTAGATTGCTGGCTTGAGCCGTCTGCCCTGGTAGGAACGGGTGCTACTGCTTCTGTTTAATGTCAGTTTTTCTATTTGTGAAAGTAGTGTAGGCGAATTACTGTATGCTACCACTTTTTTGTTGTTCTCAGGAGCACCAGTAGAGAAAACTAAGTCAGAAATTACTTGTGTGCGGGATTTGTAGTAGAAATAGGATTTTTCTTCCTTCATCCCTCCTAGCTGAAGTGTGTGTACTTGGCTGACTTTTTGTAGATATTTGGTAATTCGTAGCTGGCAAAAATGCAAGCAACTGGAAGCACTGCTGCATTTCATTGATAAAAATGTTCTTGATAACTTTGTGGCTCTGAAAGACATTGCAACACTTTTTGCTTACTGTTACTATCGCAGCACACAGATTCTCGCTGAAGTGCTGCAAGTGTGATGCTGGAATGAACTGTTATGAAACATTTCCTTATTGACTTATTCCTAGTCTGTAGCTGCAAGATAATGATTTGTTAATATGAGGAACTTTTTTTTTGTCTTTATTTTTAATATTGTATCTGTTAGGAATATAGAAAACTAATTTCTGGTCTGTTTATTTAAAAGTGTATCTTGCATTTGTAAACATAGCTTGTTCCAAGCTTGATTGATCTTAATTTAACATCCTCCTTTCTTTGAAGTAGATTAAAACAAACACAGACACACGCACACCCCACATCCCCCCCGACAATAATAAACTTGTTCTCTTTATCCCTCTGGTTACAAATGAAACTATTTAATATGCTCCTGTTGCACCTGCAGTACTTTAGGAACTTGCCCATTGGGAAAATCTCTAGTTTAGCTCAATTTAACAGCATGTTAAATGTTTTGGTTCCCATTTGTTTCAGCAGAGACTTAGCGCTGTGTGTACCTAAAACCCAATGTCTTAATTTTCTATTTTAATTCTAGCCAGGTGAAAATCAGGAGAATAGTGTAACTAATAGTCATGTTTTCAAGGCTAGCTTATCATGCCCATAGCATAGGCCCGTACTTTATTTTATCATTATCATTTATCGTTAAACATCATCTAGTAGGCCACATTATCACAAGGGTTCAGTCCTCCCACTAGCACTTTTGTCTGTAGTTTCAAGGGAGTGTGCTAAAAATCTAGCTGAATACTTTGATATTTACATGGTTTAATGCTTTTAAACAGTTGGCTTGAAACCCTTTGTGTAAATGAACTCCTGAAGATTTCTGTAAATGATTTAACAATGACTGTAACTTAGATTGAGAGTTCAATAAGATTGGGAATTTTCTGTCACTTATGAAAGTATAGTCTCTTACTTCCTCTTGATTTTAGTATCCAGGCTTTTCTTTGTCCTATTCTTAAAAAAAAAAAAAAAAAAAAAACAAACCACAAAACCAAAAACAACAACCCAAAACCAAAAAAAACCCAACCCAAAAGCAAGGGGGAATGAAATCAAGTTACCAAAACTCTGTTTTGGTTCTGAAGTTTCTGCAGCCTTCCTGTCTGACTTCAGAGGAAGTGACCAAATTATCTATGGACTCTTATTAAAGAACCAAACGTGTGGCTGATTACTATGCCATGCATTGGCTGAACAGAAACTGATAAGATGTGAAACTGAAATATCCTTGGCAGCAGATGCTTCACTATTATAGAAGGGGACAACAACATCTGGAATGATAGAAGTTAATCTGCTCAAGTTCTGGAATATTTCAGATCATTTTTCAGTGATTGATTTGCTTTACCTTTTAAAAATCTATTCTCCATCTTTAAAAAAGAATTGCTTGTGAATGGAAAGTTTTGGGGTCTTTCTTTTTTAGTTGCAGATAGCACTCTCTTCCTTTTCTTGTTTTTGAAACTAGAGAGCTCAATAATTACTATATACCCTGCTTTGCTTCTCATCTTGTTCTTGGAAGTTTAAAACGCGTTTCATTACTGAGCTGTAGAACAAGTGGAAAGTAGCACTTGAAATGTTATCTTAGAGAATACAATTTGTTTGGCTCCTAGTGCATCACACCACAACGGTGTGCAGTTACTTTTCCACTGTATTCAGGTATTATTGGAAAAGATAGGCATGTTGGGTTACTGAAGTAGATACAGTAGAATGGGAATTCATAAGGTTGAGCTTGCACCCTGAAACAAATTCCCCAGAACAGTGTCTCGGTGTATTGTCACTTCAGCAGACCTGTCTGTGATTTAAGGCATTTGAGTGAAGCTTGACAGGCGAATCCAGGAAAGAAACCTCCTTTGTTTGCTCTTTGAGATAGCTAGGGCTTTGGCAATTTGTAAAAAAACCTGTTTAACTGTTGTGGAGCAACCGTTTTTGAGTTGGGAGGTCTTGTCTGTTTTGAAAGGCTTTTGGCACACTGGAGGAAACTTCTTGTCAGCTTCCAGAGCCTGTACTATTGTGATACAGGTATTGGTAGATTACGGGGAGTAACTTTTGTATCTTTGGCTACCACCTGCTCACTTGAAAAGCAGACTAAAGCCATACAGTTGACTTCCTGAAGCTTATCTTTTGTTGAAATTACGACAATGCCTATTCTGCCTCAAGACCTATCTGTATTTAGGAACAAGAACAAATCAAATGATAGTCTTCAGATAACACCCAAAGACATCAGGCACTGTCTTGGGGTTTTTTTTTTGTATGCTTATGCACTCTGTAGCATTAAGGCAAAACTACTTAAATAAAAGTAATAATTATTTCATTCTGATACTGTTTTTACCATTCTATTAATTAGGTACTGTCTCAACATTTGCACCTCTAATAGTACTCCCCATCTGAAATCCAGCAAATAGCTTGGCTTACTGTAAGCAGTACCTTTTATAAAAGTTGTGTTTTGAATCGAAAAAAAAGCTAGACTAAACGGGGAAACTTTAATCTTGCCTATTTCGCTGTTTTCCCTTCAGCAAATCCTCTCCTGCCTATATCTGTAAGCTGTTTTTCCTTTGTTCCTAGATTCTTGCAACTTCCTGAAGTTGCTATCAGAGCAAAGTGTAGAATGGTATTTGGGTTACATCTGTTCAACACTGATAGTTACTGATAATGGTAGTCAAAAAGCAGACAAAAGGAGTCGGTTACATTCATTTGAAAATGAGTGAATTGGTGAATTCCCTAGCCAAGCAGTTACAAGAAGAGAGATTAGTGACTTGGAGTTGGAAACTGTGTGTCAGTAAATCTTAGTAAAGTCATTCTTTGTTTACCAATCAACTCTGTAGTGATATGGCTGAATGGCACTTTTGCTCAAACTGGTTTTAACTTGTTTTCTTTTGTTTTTTCTTGTGTATTGCAGCCATCGGTGAAGTCGCTGGTATTGGAAAGCCAAAGCTTGGTCTTTTATGCTTTAGATCAGAGATAGACCAGACTTTGCTTTTGAGTTTTTAAAAGCTTAAAATTTTGCTTTTGGATTGCTTGCTTTATGCCCTCTGAAAAAACTTCAGGTGTTGTAATGGATTGGAGTAGCAACTGGTAAACACCTGGCTACTTTGAAGTAGTGATTTTAATCCACTTAAGTCAATTGTTCTTCCAATGGACCTGACCAGTAGATAAATATTAGTTGCCTCATTTATGGAGGGTACAGAGCGCATGAGGCTATTTCAGTTGTAAAGCTTTGTGCTATGTACGAGGTCTGGTAATGCCACAAATGAGGTGTATGTTGAGAAATGTGCGATACCTGCTTGCAGTGAGTAACTTGGCAATGCGTAATTTATAGGTATGTGGTGTTTTCAATCTGACTTTTAAATGGTGGAGATCAGTAAATTGCTTTTTAATGTGTAACAGACTACTGAAAACTCTTTCCTTAACCAAGTGCCCAGGTCTTGATTTAAGTTGCACTGGACTTTGATTTTTAAATTGCAAAGAACTTAGTGCTGTTTTCTTGGCACACTTGTAGGGCATAGGGCACAGGGCAAACAAGTTAACAGCTAAAGGTACCCCCTTGGGCAAAGGGAGAAGCTAGAGGAGTAACAGCCCTAAATTTGGTGCTGTTGACAAGGTGCTAATTATTTTCTAGTCTGTCTGTGGAGTATGGCAGAAGAAATTTGGTTACGTCTGCTTTTGTAAGTGACCTGGTCTTGCATCTTGTGACTTGATGAAAAGTAATGAAGGCTGGTTTCACAGCACACACACGGACGTGCTTTCCTGCTCCTACGGATTTTTTTCTGGGGAATACAAGAATGGTAGTTGTACCATGACTCCTATAGAAATACGAATCGGCCACAGTTCTAAAGGATTCATTAGAAGCCTACGCTAAAATAAAGTACCTCCTTAAGCTTCAGTTCCTCAGGGTGCAAAAAGTTTTTTGAAACTTGATAAAGGCGACCTAAGTGTGAAGTATTTTACTCTTCTGTGTCTTACCAAAAAGAGAAAGTGTAAGGGGAGGTATTTTAAGACTGAGAGGGAGACACGATAAAGCTTTGGCAGTAGAATGTTTTTGTTATTTCCAGGAGGCACTCCTGAATTTCATAGTGCTTCAAATGCTGTATAACAAGTGCAGACATTAAAGCTTCAGAAAAGCGAGGATGTTGAAGTAAACAGCAGTGATAACTCTTGCAAAAATCTGATGTCTGTTGCAAGTTCTATCTTGTATACGTGGGGACAGGGTGTTTCCTGGCTGGCAAAAATTGGACGTGTAATTTCAGGAATGTAAAGCAAATATTTTAATCCTGATTGTGCCAATGTTCAGCTTGAGTGGCTGGATCTTGTAGCATCGTTATGTGCCTGTTGCCATACCGCATCCAGTATTGGTAATAAAAACTAGGAAGCCAACAACTAAGACTTTTTGTGAAGTTCATTGTTATGTTCTGTCACTACCAGACTGTGACACGGGTGGATTTTAATGCTGCTTTGAGCTAAAGAAAATATTTATAATCATATGAATATTAGCCATGTGTATTGAATATTCCACTTAACTTCATTTAGAAGAAATGCTCATGAATGTCAAATGTAAACATAAATGTTGTTAGGGCCCCAATTTCTATTTCAAGATCAGCTAGTACCTTAAACAGGCTAAAGGGTGTATTAATCTTGAAAATCTCATGGCATGAATTTGACACATCTAGAGAAGCTGGGTTTAGAAAACATTCCAACTTCTGCCCTTAATTTTAGAGCAACATCAGCAGCATTATCTGATGGGTGTACACAGTTTCTTACTTATCGGTCAAGCTACTGTAATAATACTGTTTGTAAAGTACAGTATCTGTCAAACTATTATTAAAACTCCTCTATAGCCCAGCAGCACAATGGAAAACAGCACTGCATGTGAGACTTGTTTCCAGCATCTTTTTAAAAGATACTGAGGGGCTGTTTCTTGGCAGGATAAGATTTATGTACTTTTTTCAGATGCTCTTGCACAGATGATGTTGATTCAAAAAACCCAAGGTATTGGCTTTCATACTTAGAATCATAAATTTCTAGTACAGTTAAATACAACACATATTTTTAAACTATATCCTTTTAACTTCCAAATGACAAGATTTCCTTTTTTTAAAATTCTTAGGTTTCAAAACTACCATGAAGCCCGCAGAGTAAATTTGATTCTACCTCTTCTGTGACAAAGTACCTACCTTAGGTTCAGTCTTATTTACATGAAACATCTGTGGGTGGCTGGGGAGATCTCTGTCCGCAGCCACTAAGAAAGTAAGCATTCCTGATCAGAAGACAGCCAGAGAATAGGAAGTGCCACTCTTTAGGTCAGCTAGTAGTACTGGCAGACAAACTGAAGGAGTAAGGGAACCTTCTAGAGGTTCCCAGTTAGAGTGTAGTGGTTGTGTGGGCTGTTAAGGATGTTGGACTCTGCCCATGAAGAAATTTGTTTCCATTGTTAACAACGGACGAGGAGCGTGATAGCATATATGGAGTACGGTGAGAAGTAGTGTTTATCTAGACCCACTACTTTTGCTATCAGAAACCTGCATATATACGTTTTCACCCCCACCCCCCCAATAAATTAGGTTAAACCATGTAAAGGTCCCCTTTTATTTGTAAAAGGATAAGTATGTGTATGGGCGATTGCTAGGGCGCAGTTACACGCTATACCTAGCTGTTCTGTGTTACCTTAATTGCGTGTATGAGAGACCATTGCAAGCTGTACAAGTTTGACGCAGTTTGTCAACCAAGTTAGGGTAAAATACATAAAGATGGCAGATGGGGTTTTATCAGCATTTAAGTGTTATCTGGTATTATCCTTTCAAATTAGCTGGTTTGTCTCCATATTGATATTATCAATAACAACTGCAAACTTGGTTTGATTATTCCAATTGGTAGTATAGAAAACTCAGCTCTTGAAACATGCTTTCTTATTTTGCTGAAATTAATCCTGGGAAAAGACAAGACTTGAAAAAGACAATCAGTATGAGCAGTAGGAATTTGATGTGCACTCTTTTTAAATCTCTAAAGAATGCTATCAAAAAGGGCATACTTTGATGTATTGAGGAGTGGGCTAAAGCAAATGTAATTTCTAGAAGTTCTGAGGTGTGGGAAATCAATACAAAATGTTACATTGAAGGATACTGCTTCAGAGGACAGCCTGGCTTCAATAATTCAGATAGCTGCCATGGAAATGGATTTATTTCATATGTAAATAGAACAAATCACAACTGGTGAGGTGTTTGGGTATGAATTTCTCAAATCTGTGGAGATTTGTTTTTGTTTTAGTAACAGCAGGAGGAACATAGGGATTGATAAAAAACTACTTGATTGTCTTATTCAGTAGACTTGATTAAGAAAAACTAGGTTTTTTTCCTTTGTGATTGATGTGTTTGTATTTTCTCTGTATGGCAAATCAATTTGAATGTCTGTAAGTGTAAGAATATTAAAATATTTAACCTGTCTTCCCCCTTTAGCTATGCTCCTTGGTGTCCAGCTTGTCAACAGATTGAATTGACATGGGAGAGTTTTGCAAAGGAAAGCGAACGTCTAGATATCACTGTGGGAAAGGTGGATGTCACTCAAGAACCAGGTATAGTATGAAATAGACTGTTTTACTAAAAAGAATTATTCATTGTAAATACCACTTAGTATCTGGGAGTGTGCTTTATTTTACTGGAGTACCTGGGATACTAGCCAAGTCAGAAAAGAGGTTTCTAAATCAAAATAACGTTATCCACATTTTGTTTCTCCATGTAGTTCACATCTGTGAGCCTAAGTTTATACACTGAGTTTGAAGGATTAAAGAATTGGGGGAGTGATCTGGCTTAATACTGTATTAAAAGGGGCTTATTCTCTCTTTTAATCTACTTCACTGAAAGCTGTTGCCTGTCTCATTTCTCTCTCCTCCAAACTGTCTGCAGAAGAATCCAGTTCTGTGGCTTCCAGTTACCGAGAGTTTCAGGGTGTGGTAGCATTACCACAGTGTGAGCCTGCTTTAATAAGTTCTTAACTGTTTCCATGATGGTGCTGGTTTATTGTCTTGTTTAATTGTAGTAGTGCTTTAAAGTACAGTAGTGCTTTAAACCATGAATACAATCTTATTTATTCCTTTAGTGACTCCCTTCAAAGTTTTGAATGTGTGTTTGTGTAAGCAGTACCAATATTGTTTAAATCTCTGCATCTCTTGGGAATGCTTCATGCTTGTTTTGGCTTTGAGGGGATAAAAGATTTTTATGAGCAGTATCAAAAGACTGACAGTGTTAGGCAGAGATGTTGCTAGAATAAAAAGGCTAAACTTTACGGATTTTTTTGCCTTACAAAGCGTGTGGAAAATGTGTCCATTTTGTTAGTTGAAAACATGCTGAACAAGTTAGCTTTATCAAATTAACAGCGGGTCTCAGATACAGCAGATACTGTATTAATTCCGGTATCTCAGATACCAGAATTAAACTGTGGTCTCAGATACAGCAATTTAGGTTCACAAGAAAATGCTAGCTGTTCTAGACCTCGTGTAGGTTAATGTTTTGTTAAAAGTTTAGAAGTATACAAAAACTCTTATGCCAAAAAGCTGCCGATGTGGGGCTCTCCTTTAGTGCATATACTAATCGTTAACAGTTTATTAAACAGATGAGTTTGAATATTAAAATTATTTTCGTAGATGTAAACTTAAAGCCAACTTCTTCATATTAACAAAGTAATGGTTACTGTGGAGTTAAGGCTGCAAATAGGGATCCATTATAATCCTGTCCTGCTATTTTCTCCCAATTACAGGGATTCTTTTGCTTATGCAGTGTTCAAATAAAAAGACTTCAATCTTGATTGTGGCCTTTGGATCTGACTAACTTAAATGCACTTTCAGAAGTGAGGCTGTAAAAATAAAATACTTGAGATGTTGCGGGAATTATTCTTCCTGGTAAAAAACCTGAATGGCAGTGTTGGGACCTGAAGGGGTCAGGTACTTGATGCTTTCTTTTGGTCTAAATTTTTCTGACTGCTGAGTGATGCTAGATTCTTAAGACGTTGGATGTGACTTTTAACCAGAAGTTCCTTAAATATTTGAATTTCTAATGTTGCTGAGAGTCTTGACCTCTGAGGATGTTTGACTTCTGCAAGTTGAAGGATTGACCCAAAATGATGAATTTGTACCAAAGCATGCGTAATATGTCTACAATATCCAGTTCAGCACAAAGCATGAAAACTGTAGCTGCTTCTAAACCTAATGAATACTCAGACTGGAAAACAAAGATTTATTACATATTTGACCTTTGGTGCTGATGTAATTTTGAAGGTGTATGAGCTCCTTTGGAAGCTTTCCAAAGTTATTGAGGTATTTTTAGTATAGGCTTATGCTTCAGCCCTTTCGGTTGGTGTGCTTAAGTGCTCTATCTCCTGTTCTTGCTTGCACAGTGCTACCTTAATTAGCTTTGGTTATGTAACCCCTTCATCAAATTGAAAGTAGTCAAAATGCGTTAAATTAGGGGAAAACCACTAGATGAGTGCAGAGTTGTGTAAAATTGCACTTCCAAAACCTGCAGGAGAAAGTAGCCATTCATGGTGCTTAATTACAGCAGATGCCCAAAGAATAAATCCACCAGAGCCTTAATGGATTTACAGCGTATTTCAGTCACTTGATGTACTAGTCTTAAAGTGCCTATTCTTTCCTTATCTTTTCTATTGAAACATTCAGTATTTCAAGAGCAAGTAATGGAGATGCTTCTGGATCTCAAAGTTCTGTATATTTGTGGTGCCTTTCTTAAGCTCCCACTCACAATGTTTACCTGTGTTTTAAAACAAGACTTCTTGGATCTTCTGTAATCTTTGAGTAGTTGTTTGATGAAAGCAGCTATATTTTTAGATGGCACCTGTATTCTCTGTGTATTTTGGGGGGTGGTGGTGGTGTGTGCAAATATTGAAGTTTTTTTCCTATTCTTGATTAGCTGTTGACTTCATAATGGATGTATGCCAATTTTTGATTTGTAAACAGAGAGATGCTAAACTGTATTTCAAGTTAAACTATTAGCCAGTTCAAGTTTGTATTAAACACGCACCAAAACAATTTATTGTCTGTTCTTAGCTCTTTGTAGCTGGCTCGTATCTGGTTTTACTGTCTAAGGAGGTGCCTTTAGATAAGAAACAAAACCTCCAACCAAAGTTTTGGGGATGCTTAGATGCATTTTGGCAACAGATTTTATATTTTATAGATTTCATTGTTCGTTCTGAGACCGTTGGTACTTCCTCTAGGATAGGCTACTAAGAGAGATTTAAGCTAGCTATTCTGTTTTCTGTTTGCCTGACTAGCATTTGTAGGAACTTCAGAGAGTCTTTCTGGGTTCCAATGACTTTCTCTGCTCTTAAGCTTCATATGTTCTTTATGGCTCTCCACCTAGTTTTTCTTGTACAGCTGTGCTTTCTGCTTGATTAATTCTACTGTTACACTTGTGTTTTTGTTTAAGTTATATCTCCCTGTGCTGGCACAGCTTTTAGCTGTTTTATAAAGTTTTCCACCACCCTGCCTCTCATAGCAATAAAGGCAGAAAGCTGAAAAATTGAAATGAAGAATTCCTCTTTGGAACTTTTGAAGATGCTTGCACTTGGTTTGATTTAAACATCTTCAAAAAAAAAAAAAAAAACCAAACAAAAAAACCCAAAAAAAACCAAAAAAACCCCCCCAAACAACAAAAAAACTCACAACACTTTTTTGCCTATTCCATAGGGGAATTCACACTAGGAAAAACATACTACTAAAACTTTTAAAAATACCTGGTTTAGTTCAGTATGGCTCATCTCTGTCTCTAGAGGCAGAAACTCTGTTGCTACAATACTTTTCCATGGCAAACTTCCTGGTGCCAAAAGATATTTGCTTTACTGAAAGCTGAATAAGGACTTAGTTTCCCAAAAGATTTTCACAGAACTTTATAAAAGGAAAAGTTAAATAACTGATTTGTGCTCTTCACAGTGGTACTTTATATGACTGTAGCCATTACTAATGGAGTTAGATAGCCCTTACTAATGGAGTTAGACTGCATATCTAGGGGTTGATGATCTCTGAAGTCTGCTGTATTTTTTTTTCCAAAACAGACTGCATCTGCATTAGTAGCATGTTTTTAATTTCTGTAGTTTTTAAGTTGGATGTGTTGAATAGTAAATAATATTACTAAGCACTAAGGTGAGTTCTTTCTCACTTGCACGTTTTTGTAGTTGTCAGGAGGTGGTAGTGTCAAGTAGCCCTGACTTTTCCTCAGATTTGGAAGCAGAGGGGAGTGATGTCTTCACCTGACAGCTTAGCTAGTTGAGTCATACAGACAGCCTGCTTATGAGATGTTTGGGACCTTTATGCTTCACAGGTGACTCTTTTGCAATTAAGCCATACACTGGGAGATCTTCCATGGTGTACCTAACACGGCAGTGAAGCTGGAAGCACTTGCACCTATCACTCTGTAGCAGTACTGAGTGGAAGGCCAGAGAACTTAAACGCCTTGTCCCCCACAAGCTGCTTTTCGATGATTTGGATAATTTCTCTGTCCTATGAGTTGCATTATGTTGTCACTGTCTAGGGTGATGCTTGTAAAAAGAATACTATGTATTTGCCAGTCAGTGAAACACCCACTTGCAGTATGGGGATCAATTTCAGTCAGCCTCTTGAAAGCCTACTTCAAACTTTCTTTGTCTTTTCTTCTCTGGTACATCTGATGCTCAAAATGCTGACGTGACCCACCCTTCTAGATGATGTTAAAAACGATTCTCGTGGCTTAAACTTGCAATATTTTACAGAACAGAATGCTGAGACATCCTAAGCTTTATTATCAATCTGTTAGCATACCATTTGCATTTACCTGGAGGGGAATGATGTATGGGAAGGAAGGATAAGAACCTAGAAACATCCAAAACATTGTCTTGCTACAGTCATGTTTGAGAGAGATTGAGCCTTCCTACAGGATATAAGAACAGACTGGTTGTGCAGTGTATGTGGATTGTTTGGAAGCAGCAAACAAGCAAATATAAAGATTAATTTATTTCATGACTTGAAGTAGCTGAGATCTGAAATGTGCGGCTCTAAACCATTTAAAATCAGCTAGAGGATGAATTAAAATCAGGGGCCAGAGTTTGTAAGCCATTGTTGTCATTGCTATCACTGTTAGTGGCCCAACTTTCTAGATGAAACAAAGGTCATCTGGATGAGACTGCACACAGACACAAGCACACAGCATCCTGGAATATGGGTGCATTTGTGTGACTCTTCTTTCTCTTGGTTGGAGGGGAACACTGCTCGTCTGGTCAAAAACTTCAGCTGTGTGCAAATATTGATTAGTGAAATCCAGGTAGAAAAATTACTGTGTAGTAAACATTCTTCAAGGTAAGCATGTTTCACTAATTTGTCAACAGTGTTTTGTATCTATTACTGTTTGTAGCATTTCTGCAGGCAAACTGTAAACCTGTATTTACAAAACAGTGGTAAAAGCTATGCAGTCGGCTGCTTTCTAGTCTACAAATACACATCTGTAGGTATTTATAGATAAGTGAGAATGCTGAGAAATTTCAGTTTTATTTAACCATTTGATGTGTTTTTTTTCTTCCCTTTCTAGGCTTGAGTGGTCGTTTCTTTGTCACAACACTTCCTACAATTTACCAGTAAGTGTGTCATGCTAGAAACAGTTGTCTGTTTCAGTACGTATTCTTTTTTTCCTGTCCTGTTTGAACAGTGGCATGGAAGATGTAATGAACAACTGGCTTATTATCTTTTGTCAATCTCTAAAACATTTCTCAGGAGCTCAATGCACTTAATTAACATAAAGTATGTATTTTTAACTTATGGTGGAAGGTTCTCCTACAAACAGTTTTGGACCCAGATAAAAGTAATGCTTTTTCAGTCTGGAAATGACATTCAATAGCATTTGTAAAAATTGGTGCAAGTTTGCACTATTGGCTTCTAGAAACCTGGCTGTGTGTGAGCAGGCACACGTGACCTTATATAAGCGTCACTAAAATTTCTCATTTGAATAATTGACTACATAGGTTGCATGTAAAACAGTACAGAAATTTTCCACTGTTCGTTGTACTGCTTCTCTTACTGCTGGAATTCTTCATCTGTTGGCTCAGCACCAATATGTAGCTGATGACTCTTATTTGTCACTTGCTTCAAACTGTAACTCTGAAATGCAGGTAGAAATGAAGGAATACTGACTCTTGATTTCGGTTCAGGTTATTGTTTAGAGCTTTGACTGTATTGATAAATTCCTCATCTGAGGCTTTTCTTTAGTTTAAGTGACTTTAAGTTCCTCTGTTATGCATACTGTTAAAAACAGATCAGGAAAGATGTTTGCTGTATCTCTTCTCCAACAAAAAGATGTCATCTTTTAAATATTGAACACTTAATAAAGTCATGGTATTGTGAGTCGTGCATATATATACACACATATATATGCACACTTTTAATTCTGAGTTGTGTCTAAAAAATTATTTGGTGGTTAACCTCATGTGCTTTGTATTTGCTGTAGTGCGAGTGAATTTTTATTTAAGAAAAACAGCATTTTTAATAAATGGCAAAAGTTCATGCTGTTTAAAAACCTGAGACCTTCCATCATGGATTACATGATGCGTAGGTGTTCCACTTTCTGAGGCAAGTCAAATCTATAACATACATGGATATTTTGGTTTTTTGGGTTTTTTTTAGCATAGATACAGTTTAAAGAGTATCTGTGTTAATGTGTATTTTCTGGTTTTAGTGCAAATGATGGAGTATTTCGCAGATACCGAGGTTCACGAACATTGGAAGATCTTCAAGGTTATGTTTTGGAGAGAAAATGGGAAGCTGTGGAGCCTGTAGCAGGATGGAAGTCTCCATCTTCTATAATGTAACACTTTGTTTTTCTTGACGACGAATGTGCTTTATAGCTCATTATTCATTAAGGCTGGTATGCTGACAGCTTAGAGACAAAAGGCCTTTATTCCCTAGACATGGAGGCTTTGCGGAAGCAGTCTGTGTTGACAGCCTGCTTTCCAGTTTCTCACCTTTAAAAGCAGTTTATTTACTGCACTCGCTTTTGTCCGTGCCTGCTAAGGCTTGTTTATATCATTTTTGGAAATATATAAAGAAAAAAAGTACAGCCACTGAGCATTATATAAGTGTCAGTTTCAATATCTGCTGAGTACTAGAATCAGATGCATGTTTTTACTTCATGACTTCTGGCCACTTGGGGCAGGTAGCCTTTAGCTTTAAGAATTTCTTGGTTATTTGTTTACAAGAAAGACTTGTCCTCCATTGAATAGGAAACAGTGTAGTGATTATACAGTATATCAGAATTTGTTTTCAGAGTGTTGGATTTGCTTTGAAATCGCGTAGAATGCTTGCACGATAAATGAACCAGAGATGTGAATGCCCTGCACTTCATTCTGGCTAAAGCTATTAAGTGTAAATTCATGTCAAAGATCCAGTGGGTGTCCCTATTTTTCATCTGAGGATGAGGAAGAGCTATAGGATATTTAGTATGGGGAGAGGAGCTACAGGGCTGCGTGCTGCTGTGAGTTGGGGAAAAGGTGCTAATGGCTGCACAGGGTTAAGCTGTGGAATTGGTATTTCTCGATTATGGTCAAATGTAATCTTTCAAGTCAGTGTTTCGATGCTTTGCATTGAGCTGGCTTACATGAACATAATACAGAGAAAATATATTTATTTGCAGTAAGCTCCTTCTGACAAGTACTAGGTGCTCAATGGCATTGAAAGTCCATAGATAGACTCTTTTTCTGGTTTCTGGGCAGTTTGCTGTGTGTCTCAACTCCTACCTGTCTTACAACCTGTTCCTTCCTTTTCTTTGTTTTCTAGGATGCATGGCATGGCAGGACTATTTCACCTCTCGGGATGGATCAGGGTAAGTAACTATGTGGTAGTGTTTTCCATACCTCCTCCTTGTGCTTGGAATAATATTCTGTTTAGAAGTCAAAACCTAACTGAGTATTTTTATTACCCTATTATGAGAGTTAAATTTTCCTTACATTTACTGTACATTGGGTGTATAGTATCTTTGCACTATAAATTTTTTTAGTATTAATAGACTATGCCAAAAATGGCAGTTTGATTGTAAAGATTATCAATACTGAAAATACTTACTGTTCTTATTATCTTGGTATAGTTAAATTGTTCTGTCAAAGAGTGCTAACATGATAAAGTAGTTTTTTGAGAGCTGCTGCAAAAATGGTTGTAAATGTCAGGAATACATTTAGTATCTACCAGGTTCTCTCATTTAATACTACTCCTAAAGATTATATCCAGGTTCATTTTAAGAGTTGTATATTATGCTCATCTGTAGTTCATTTGCATGTAGTGTACAGGAGAAGAGCGAGTAATAGTTTTATTCTTTAGTAAGAAGTTCCGCATCTGGATTTCAAACTGTCAACGCCATTCACATAGGAGCACAACAAATTTGGGCAGTAGAGTAATTATCAGAAGTAAAGGAGAAATGCTTAGCGTACACTGAAGTATGCTTTGAGCTTAAAAATATTTCAAGACGCTTTCATTTGGGAGCGATCAAAGTTTTTCCTGTGGCATGGAGACGCTGAGCATTTTCAGACCTTTCCAGTTATGATCAGGAAACATACTCTTTCTTAAAATCTTCAAGTGTAGCCAAGATGGAGAGACTGTATTTGATTGTAGCAAAAGTCTTAATACTGTAACGTGTGCTACAAAAAATAAATGTAGTAGTTTGAACAGTTTGTATCACTTCCAGTAAGCATCTAACTAACCCAGAATCAAACAAAACTTTCAGTTATTAGGTTTCCTGTGCGAGATATCTTTTTGATTCTTTCTTTCACTGGATAGTATTAACTTTTTATAGCCTTCTGGCATTTCTCTTCCATGGTTGCCGTGTAATGATGTTGTCTCTGTCTAGTTTCCTTCCTGAAAGATTAAATGCTCTGGGAAGAAACCGTCTCTAATTTGCTATCCGCTTTGATGAATAATTGAGCTGTACGTTTCCTCACTCTTCTTGCTGTGCTGCCCTTGCATATGCTTTAATAAATGTTGGAAGCTGTTCTGACATTAAAAAAAAAAGACGACCCTGGAATTTCAATATTTAAACTTTTGTAACTGTTGATCGTGGTTTGTTTTCTAATGGATATACTCTTGGAAGAGATCTAATGTCATAATTTACTTCCTAGCAGACTACCCGACTCTGATGCTTGGTTCAGTGAATTGAATTTGTAGGTTTGAATGACAGATTTCAGTTTCAAAGAAATCTTAATATCGTATTTGGATTATTCCTTTTAAATTTATAAGTGAAATCACTTATTCAGTATCTGCTTAGAAAAGGTGGCTCCTTTTAAGAACTGAAGAGCTTGAGTAAGAACTAAATGGCTCAATTTTAGTTAATGAATGCATTCCCAAATTTAAGTATGTATTTGGATCTTGTGCAACTTTGTCTACTGCTCTGCTTCCCAGCTGTAATTATAGGGATAAAGCTCTGTATGAGGTTACATTTTTGTCACTTGGTGATGCGCTTGTGAAGTGGGTATAAAAGGACACTTGCTTTTAACCTGACTTGGTTGCTTTTTTGTTTCTGAAATGTTTAAGTTCTAGGTTACCTTTTTTAAATACTCAGCTTCGTAGACTTCTGTTAGGGCTGAGACTGTCATTATTGGGGATGCTTTACTGTGTGGTTTCCTTCCTACAACAGAGGCCATAAGAACAGATGCACAGGTTCATGCCGTGGGTTCATCTAGCCCAATAGTCTGTCTCCAACAATTGCCACCTTCTTACAGAATGTAAGGATCAAGAAAGTTGTGATACTTTCCTGTATGCTCTGAGCCTTCCTCATGCATTTATCCACAGTAAGATTACTCATGGCATCTCTAATGCTTAATACCTTAGGAAGAAGGAATTGTGCATTCTTTGCTTAAAAAGCCTTCTAATGTGAACAACTTGGTAAAGAAAAAACAAGATTTAATGGTCTCAAAAGAATTATAGCATGACTCTTAAGGATGACTAGAGCTTGAGAGGGAAGACTTTAGTAAAAATACTGTTAAATGAAAGGTCTTAATTAGATATCAATTTATGTAACAGTGACAGCAGTATAAATCATAAGTGGTGTTAGGTATGAAGTTACTAAGTATCTTCTTCTCATTTTCAGCAAATTCATAGCTACCTCACTGGCACTCTTGGAATTCACGTTTGGATTTCTTATGCAATCTTCATCTTAGCTACCTTATTGATTGGCCTGTTCCTGGGTTTGGTAAGAAAGCATATTACTTTCTTTTTCTCAGTTACCTAGAACTTTTGCTTTGCAAAAGACTTGTGAGGAAAAAAACAAACAAACAAAAAAACCCCAAAACTTCATTGATAAGATATACTGAAGTACCTTATTTTAATGATGTATCTCTTCTCCCTGGTATTCAGTGATAGGATGTGTGGGAACTGTTCAGAGCTGTGCCAGGGGAGGTTTAGGCTGGACATTAGGAAGCATTTCTTTACCAAGAGGGTGGTCAGACACTGGAACAGGCTTCCTAGAGAGGTGGTCGATGCCCCAAGCCTGTCAACGTTTAAGAGGCATTTGGACAACGCCCTTAATAACACGCTTTAACTTGGTCGGCCCTGAATTGGTCAGGCAGTTGGACTAGATGACTGGTGTAGGTCCCTTCCAACTGAAATAGTCTAGTCTGTGCTATTCTCTCCTCTTAAACTTCTTAAGTATTCAGTACTGCAGATCCACTCTCTAGTGTTGTTACCTACTTCTGGTAAAGGTTAAGACTGGTTCATTCAAATAAGTTAACCTTTTTATGAAATTCATGCTTCAACTTGGACTTGTTTAGTCCATCCACTAAACAAGTGATTTTTATATTGGCCTCTTGTATCTAAGACTTTTGTACTTAATGCTTGAATGCGTGTGGTCAGAATTGTGTAAAGACTCCAACTTCCTAAAAACACAGACTTTGTGGAGAGATTTTTATTAGCTGGAGTGGGATTGTATTTGTGGGAGTTAGCCATGTAAGTATGCTGCTGCACTGTTACTCAAAATGAAAGGAAGAAAATGTTTTTTGAAAGGCTTTGAAGATTTGGGGGTTTAATTGATTTGTTCTATTCCAGGGCATAGCTTTGTGGTTACAGCTTGGTTTTAATAAAATCTGACTTCACTTCTTTCTCCCCCGTGATCTCTTGGTTTGAGTTCTCATTAGTAATTGAAAACCTGACCTCTCTTGTTACTAACCAGAACTGGTGCATTCATGTATCAATCTCCAAAACATCAGGAAGGTTATTCAAACAAACCTGTTAGCTATATATGTGAATGTTAAGGACCATATCCTGAGCCATATGTTGTTTCATCAGTGGAAACAGTTCAAAGTAGCTTTACCTGTGGAGTTGGGATTATTTCCTCTCAGAATATTTGAATGATGTGGCTCTATGACCTCTCCAATATCAATATCAGATGAGAAACTGAGCTGGAAAAGGAGATATAGATGGGAACAGAAGTTCTTTCAGACTGGTTGCTTGGTCCACAAGCATGTTCTGCAACTGCAAAGACAGTTTAAAACAGTTATGCCGATAACTGGTTTAACTAGCTGCTAAATCGCTATTCCATGTAGGAAGTGTAAAGTTTGTTTCTGGCACTTGGATCTCTGCCCTTCAGCCCAAATATTAGTGTTAGTGAAGTAAAGAAAAATTGCATGAGTATGTTTCTCAGTACAGGGAAGTGATTTCAAAGTAGTGTGCATGTATTTAGGCAAAAGCACATTTTTATACATAATATGTGTATAGAATTGGGCTATATGAGCAAATGTCTTTCATTATACAATTGAAACAGCTGCATTTTTCTAGATGGTAGATTTTCATCACCAAATGACTGCAAATCAAGTTAGCATAACTAGGAGCAAATGAATATGATTTTAAAAAAACTTTCCTTCTTCCTCCTTCACTAAAAAAAACCTGAAAAAGCTGAAAAAATGTAAAGTTAATCTCTCAGCTTTTTCTAAAAAGCTTTTCAATGATTGGAATGTATTTCTTTTAACATGGTATCATCTGTCTCTCTTCTTTCCTTTGCATTACTCTTAGCACATGACAATGAGACACAGATATCTTTCTTGCATTTTGATTGTATGTGTTCTACACTAGGCTGCTTTAAATAAGAACAACAAAAAAACCCTCTAGAAGACAAAATCAAGCACAAAAGGTGGAAGTATACATAGCGTATTGGGGAGTCAGGGGTAGGAATTGAATAACATCCCAAAGTAGAGAAAATCTTGACCAAGAAGGTTTCATAAGATTTAAAAAAGTAATTCCTCAACTGTGTTCTGGGCTTCTTCTTAAGATGCAAGCTGTTTCAATACTGAATAAATTTAGGTAAGTAGGAGGCAGAAAATGTGGAGTAGAAAGCAGAGAATGTTGGTTGGTATACACTGAGAACACACTTCTTTTCAGTGTTTTTATTTAGCTCCTTAGGACAGCTCCTATCTCCGAGCAAGATAATATAATTTTCTAAATTTTATTGTATGTCTATCTAAAAAGCATGAGTAGGAAAATATTTAATAGCGCAGGGGCTGCTGGGATCGTTTGCTAATAAATAGCTTTTTTCCCTTTACACAGATACTGGTTTTGATTTCAGACTGCCTTTGCCCATCCAAGTCAAGATACAGAGTTGAAACATCTGGTAAGAACTCTTAAGTGGGTAAGATACTGTGGGTTTAAATGTACACTTGTAGGAGGGAGAACTTAGATGTGAACCAATGTCAAGAAGTTCTTAGATGTCAAGAAGTTAGATGTGAACCAATAATCCAGGTATTCATTTTAGTCACACTGACAAGGATTGATATGTTGGGCTCTAAAATATTGATGTCAAAGCATCCACCTGGAGGACAGCAAAGCAGACCAAAAAAAAAAAACCCCAACAGTAATTTGTTCTAGCTTCCACAACTGTGAAGAGGCTAAATGCATTTAAAATGAGGAAGTCTTGAAGAAAGATACTGGAGTTTGTGTATTTTATGCAAGTGCACGTTCACTAGACCTGTTGCTTAAATATAGAATGGAATTTGCTTGGGCAGGACACTTCCACATCCTAATATGCACTCTGTATATTGATTAGGAGGTGCAACATTCTGAACCTGTAAAATTCTCTACATAACTTGTGGTTGGGGAAAGAAGGAGATAGAGGGCATCAAATGAATCTAGAGACTGCAGGTGTGGGGACAGGGGAAGGTGTTGCATCTGCTTCAAATAAAAGAAGAAAACATGCATCTTTCTGATCCTTAGTGAGAGGGCTTCTGAATAGTATTCTGCTCCCTATGAACATGGGAGGCACAAACTTACACAGGAAATAAAGTCTCTTGTCAGCACCGGATGTGTGTTAAGCTCCAGAACGCCTTTTGGTACGTTTGTGCTATTAAGTGCAGTCAAAACTTAACTGTAATTAAAAATTTATTTTCTGATTGTGTACATTTGTGTGTATTGGTTTGCTGTTGAAGATGCATCTGTGACACTTGCCAATAAGACTTTAGCCAAATTTAGAATTCATAAGTGTGCAAAATTACCATCTTCAAAATCTTAGATGTTCATCGCTATCAAAAGAAAAACGCACCTATGCATATTTGTGCAGTATGCTATCCAGTTGGCTGGTTGACTCAACAGCAGCTGTTACCTGACAGAGCTTACCAGTATCTTACCACTTTCCCACTGATGCGTTTGATAATGATGCCTCTTCAAGGAGCCAAGTAAAACTGATCTCTTTTTTTGTTCTACCAAGTTACAAACTATAAAAGCTATCTATGCCTGATATGCGAGAAAACCAAATGAAAATGGAGAGAAATGCTACTGAAGATTTATTTGAAATAATTGAAAAATAAGGAAAATAGTCCCATACAAGTTTTCAATAATAACGTTCATGAATATTTCAGAATACGTACGTGCTGATGTAACTTTAAAAGACATTGTTCTAAGATTCAGTCTAACTTCAGTATTTGAAACTCTTCTTTTGTTTAGAAGAAGCAATTACAAAAGATAATGTGGAGAATGCAGCATTAGAAGAACCGGAGGAGGCCGCAGAGCTTTCTGCAGATGATGCAGAAGAGGCTGCAGATGTAAAAGATCTCTCGGATGGAGAAGATGCGGCAAATTCAAGTGCCGATGACTCAGAGGAGGATTTAGCGCTTGGAAAAGAATCGGGGGAAGAAGAAATGGAAGACTTAAGTGAACAACCTTTAGCTGAATCAGAGACTGACAGCTCAGTAAGACAGCGTAAAAGTCAGGTGGCTGATAATGGACTATAGTTGTTTTGGTGGTGTATTTTGTACACTTGGACCAAAGAAGTATCAGACCCTGTGTCTGAAGCTGAAACTTACACTTGATTTGTCATTTCTGTTTACGCAAAACCTGTGCTCTGTCAGCAGGCTTCTCTTTTTTAAGCTATTATGTGCTCATTGGGTTTGTTTTATAAGCACATAGGCTGTGTATTGTATAACTTTAGCCATGACAATCAAAATAAGTGTATCTTATCTGTTTGAAGTCTTCTAAGAGAAAAGGGGTGTAAGAGTGTCAGTTCACCGGCTATAAAATGGTCATCTATGCTTGTGTTCCTTTATAAGTATTGACCTAAGCAAGATCAGGACTTTTAACTCTTTACAGTAGCTTGGCAGGACTGTGACTTTTCTATCTGAATATTTGTTTCCAAATGCCACAGAAGCACCAGATAAGTGATACAGTAGCGAAAGAAGGCACCTTACTAGTCTTCTATTAAAAATGTTGTGTATGGTGGGCTTATTTTTATCACTTTCAAGTGAAGCACCTTTCTCTTTCATTTTTATTAATTTTGTTTTGAAAGTTTATCACACAGTACACCCCCAGATTGTCCAGGTTTTGGTAATTCGGAGGCATGCTTCACAGCTCAAGCTTGTCAGCTGAGTTTTTTGACCCAAGGAGTTTGGGTAATTGAAAACCTCAGGCTGAGAGAGTGGCAGCGAAATATTTAGAATATGTTTGAACTTTTAAAAGGTTTAAAGGACATTATTTTGGTCAGGGGGGATTTTTGCCAAAGCATGACTCTCTTCTTTTTTTTTTTTTTTTTCTTTTTTCTTTCCCCTCAAGAGATTGTAGCAAGAAGTACTCACTTTGCAGTCAATAAGTTGTATATTCCTTGCCAATACAAGCTTGTCATATACAGCGCACTTCTGCTATTTCCAACTCAGAATACTTTTGGCAGAACTCAGACTACTTTAGTAATATTAACTGAAGAGGCACTTAAAGTTTTACCTTTGATTGCTTTTCTACTTTCTGTCACCGGAATTGGTGCGTTAGGAAAAGAGGGGCACAGGTGGGTAGTGGGGAGAAGCTTTTGGTTTTGCTAGTTGTATCAAGATAAACGTGTGTCTGTTGAACTGTGTAAAGGGAAAATGGCTTTCCAGGTAGACAGCATTAGGTATGGTTAGAAGACTTGAGTCATTGAAGATATCAGTATTTCCCTCCTTTGACTTGGTTAATATATAAGGCTTTTTTTTGGTAAGGAGTACCTACAGTGCGATCCTGTATGTTCTTATTTTGTTGATGTGTGATGTGCATAAGATGTGTCTTAATCTTGATTTTTTTTAATACATATATTGCATAAAGCTTCCTAACATGCATGAATTTCATCTTGTTCTTCAAGAATAGAGAGTAATCGGAGATGAAATTGTCTCATTAGAAGAGACAAGTTGCAAGTGCAAAATGCTGGTTTCCTTTGAGACTGAGATTAATAGGGCCAACTTGTGTTGAAAGTTGTTTTGTTTTTTGTTTTTTAAATGCTCATGAAGAGCATGTTTACTAAGAAAGCTTAACTTTTCCTGTCTGTGTCCTGTTGCATATTGTGTCTTGGAGCTATATGGTAGAAACATTGCATTTGTCTGTTGCAGCTGTGTGCAAAGAACAAAATTACACTGCATATATCGAATATGAATTTTCTTAAGGAACGTTCTCAGTCTGGAGCTTGAATTTCATATAGTGGACACATGTAAATATGCTTTCACATATGTGAAAACATACAGTTGATAATATATATACATTGCACTATGAGAACAGTTGTCTTGTGTTATTTGGGTGTTGTCCCATGTAACTGAGCAATTGTAGAAGCTTACAGACAGCAGAACTCCGTAGTAGTTGAGGTACATAGCAGCTTTTTTTCTTTTAAAACAAAAAAACCAAAACCCTAAAAACCAAAAAAACCCACCAAAAACAAAAAAAAACCCCAAAACCAAAAAAAACCCCACCACCCACAAAAAACAATCCCAAACTCAAGCTAAGCTTTTATTTGCAAAAATTAAGAAAACTTTGTGGCCACTGTCATCTGGAGGGAAGAACTGTGCACCTAAAAGCTCAGAGTACAGATTTGTTGTTTCCATGTTGTGTTTGCTTTTTTCATTATCCGTGCATCAGGAGCTCGTAAAAGTCTAAAAGAAAAACAAGACTTTAACCATGTTACATGAGACAAGCAGGAGTCGGTGTGTATATTCAGTTACATGAACTTGCATAAGATAAGAACAGACACATCCCCTCAGTCATGGATCCAGAACTACCAGACACTGAAAAATATGTGGGACCGTATCCAGCACAAATTGAGGGCGATGTTGACTTTGGTTATGTACCAAAGAGGATGTTTTACACTGTATAGGGTCTTGTGATCCTCAGTGTGTAGGAGGGAGCATGTTACTATTACATTTTGATGCAATTTCTCTTCACTTTTGTAATAACGTGGAGCCAGTCATCTAAAGTCATCTTTAGCTGTTTAAAGAGGTTTTAACTTTAAAAGATACAGAACATCCTTAATACCTCACAGTGGCTTTGTTGTATGCTGTTGGGAATATGAAGTATTAAAAAGTCAGATGTACCTCTTTTCAGAGCTCAAAATATGAGGTATTTGGGCTTTTTGATTGTTTAGACAAATAAGGTGTTCTCACAAGAGTTGGATTTCATTACAGTGTCTTTGAATTAAAAAAAAAAAATAAAAACACAAACCACAAGTGACGCTTTGTCCTACAAGATACATGGTTTATGAGATGCTGTGAGAAAGATCAGAAGCTCCTGTCTGTGGTGATTCTCTGAAGTCTCTGCTTACGTTTCGTCTGTTGTTGCATGTCACTTAAGTTTCGATTATTTAAAATGAAGTGGAGTATTTTCCATCATAATAGACCTAACTGCAAGATCATTCTCTGAGCAAGGATTAAGTAAGCAGGCAGCAAGTGACAGCAGTTCATCTCTTCATAGATCTGTCTTGTGAATCTGGAAATGAGCAATTTTAGGCTTCTAAGGCTTCTTGAACATATGTATGTCATTGCTCCTGTGTTTTCATGAATAAAGTAGGGAATATTAATGCTAACTTGGGTTTGACTGTATTTGACATGCGTTGGAATATCTGATTACAAAGATCACTAAATTGTGATTAAGACTTTAGAAAAACAGGTGCTGCGCAGCCATTGATATCTCCAACTGCGCTGAACATCTGTAGGAGAAATCTTGTAGCGTGATACTGGAGATACTCAAGTTTGACTAATGTTTGTCTGTAGTAGCAAACAATAAGTAGCAAACACTGTAAAGGCTAAATTGGTGTTACCTTCCAGAATGAGGGTTTTTTCCACTAAAACACATTTTAATTGGATCATGCAAGTGTAGTACTAATTCGGCTATTACAATAGTATTAAACTTGGTCTGTTTCCAAAAAAAAAAAGGCAGTGTCAACCTTCTGTGCAATCTGAGTGTTGTGTTATCTCTGTCCTCTGTTATGATTAATTTTTAAAAAAATGGAACTTTGTTCTTGCAATCTCAGGATAGAAGAATGTCCTTGGAGAAGCTGCTGCTAACACTGTTCAAAATGTTTTGGTTAAGGATAGGGCTGTAAGGCTTGTAAACTAGAGCTGTATGTCAAAAATGACTTAAGATTTTTGAGAACCGATTTAAATTTCAAATGGGATGCGTGCCACTCTGAAAACCAGTCCCTGATGGATCTGAATGTGAATGCTTAAAAGCAAGTCATTCAAAAAATCCAGTGGGTTACTTTTTTAAAGAGGCTAGAAATGCATACAGCCTTTCAAACCTCCTGTCCTCAAGATTTGTGTGAAACTTGTATGTGTGTCTGGGAATACTCTGTATATGCTGCACCCGTGCTGGGCAACACTTGTTATGTGGGCTTTCTTCTTGGAAATGTTATAGAGGATTGTCTTTTATATGAAAGTTTGCAATTTATACTATGGGTATTTTTACTGAAATTCCATATAAATTTTGTATTTACGATCTTCTTGTAGTTAGTTTTCATTTTCTCAGTGCGTAGATGGCTCATCTGTGTAATTAACAACAGATTATTTTTTTTTTAATACTGATCTTCCAGTTAATAATAGAGGTTGTGACTTGTGAAGATTCCTTAAACTCTTTAAAACAAACCTGTACATTAATGAATCGTTTCCTTACATGAGTGAAAGAATGCTCAGAAGAAGCACGCCTAGATGGAGGGCTTCACTGTAGTAACTCTGGGCTGAGCAGTACGCTCTCCAAGGCATAAAATGCAGCTGGGGCTCAAATGCAGGCTGCCAATAAAATACAAAATGGTGTGACTCGGAACCCTTGAGGGCTTCACCTCTATACCTCTACGTTAGGTTAGTTTCCCCCCCACCCCGATAAATCCACTAACTCTGCAAATCGTGTGCTAACCCCTCTGGGATCTGGAGGACAGCGGTACGTTTCTCCCTACTGATGTGGTCAAAAGGAAGCGTACAGATCTGAATAGCACATCTTCTGATTGCAGTTCACAGCAAGCAGTCGTTGCTAAAGACGTAGGCCTCGGGGCCAGGAGGGAGGAGTGACTACCAGGAGCCATTGCTGCAACGTATTTGGATGATGTGAACCACTACTGGATCCAGTACACAGACTCATTCTCTTCAGGTTAGTTTCCTGAACTGCCTTTCACTGCGCACAGAACTGCACACTGCTGCGTGGGTTGGGTGATTTGCCGTTCACTTTGGTTTTCTTCTTTTTCGTTGCATTGCTTTCCTGATGTAAAGTTGAAGGGGGAATGGGATCAAACAAAGCCTTTGCGAGCATTTTGTTGTTTTACTGTTCAGTCAGCTGCTGCTTGTTCTGTCTCATGAGAACATGAAATTTTCCCTGTGAAAACAGGCAGGTGGAATACTACAGGCAAAATCTGATCGGGTTTTGAAAATTACTCTAAGCAGTCAGACAAACATAAGCTCTATTGTTATAGAGGAAATATGAAGATAGCTCTCCAGTGCAGTAGAAAAGCTTGAGTTTCTACCTTGGAACTTCGAACTGGACCAGCGGTAACTCCCAGCTCCGGCAACAGGGCTGCCGAGTAGTGTGTGCTGCCTCCTAGGAGCTGCCCACGCAGCGAAACTGAAAAGCTGCATGGCTTCGCAGCGGGTCTTTTGGCTGCAGTCTGGTAGTGGGAAGGAAATGGATCCCCTCCTTTTCCCTTTCCTGAGTTTTACCCCCCCACGCGCAGAGAAAACACCAGGATGCTTGGCTGTGAAGGAAACAGTGCGTGTCCCTTGTGATGCTTTTGCAGCTCTTCCCAGGAGCTGCTTGTCTTTTCTCCAAATTTCTGCTTATCCTTCCACTCCGAACCCATCACGCACCAGTGGTTCATTTGTAAGCCCGCTTGCCAGGGAACCAAATCTGCTGATGCCTTTCTTTCATTCCCTTCCCTACAGGGGAATAAAGTGTTGTGTTTTACTTTTAATGAAGACTGTGGTGACTACTTTTATCCAAATGTATTCATTTCTTTCCCAGTAGAAAAACACTTTAAAAACTCCGTGTGCTTTACTTTCACTTTATCTTTCCTGAGGAGAAAGGAAAGCTCCGTATTTAAACATACAGGGATTTAGTAATCAAATATTTTCATTTAAACTTCGATTTTATATGGAAAGGCCATTTTTCTTGGCTTGTTAAAATTTCTCGGAGCCTGCTAGTACTTTAGACTTTTACATCTGTTAATCTGAATTCCAGCAGGGTGTGAGAGCTGAACCTAGGCACCGCCAGTCATCTTGGCACAGGCTGTGCCGGTAGCTCACGTGCTTGCAGAGGATGTAGGAACGACAGCAGTCATTCAAAGTGCTTGGCCACCAGTCCCACATCAAGGACGTGAAAACATCATGCTTGATAAGGGCAGTGTCTATGTCTGGTTATCGCTGTGCGGTTGGGGGGCCAAAAATGGTGCTGAGAACCTCTTTGTAGATCTCCCCTGGATTGTTTTCATTGTACTCGATCATCCGGATCCTCCCAGGAGAACTGTTCCTCCATCCGATGCTCCAGTCTGCCTCCTCCCCAGTGGTCCCCAGGCTCCCCAGCTGCCTTCACAAATGGATACTCCTCGGGGCTTGTTAGGGCCAACTCCTCACTGTTTATGCTGAATGGCCAAGAAACTGTCCTCATCCCTGCGACAGGTCCACCGTTTTCGACTCGGTCTCATGCTGGAGTCGCAAATATTTTCCCTTGATTCCTCTGACTGACTTGGAGGGGCTGAAGTAAATTGGTTCAGCTGTGATTGATGTGAGCTACTTACTGAAAACACTCCACCTTGTAGTGTTCACAGTCTGTAAATGGGTATTCTCTGACTTGACTTGGAGAAATTCACAAATGCCCACAGGGAATTTGGAAGTCAAAACAGTCACTTAGGTAAGTAAAGTTACTTGACAAAACAGCTTTGCACAAGAGTCTTGAGAAATAGGTAATTGCTGGGACATTGGAATATTTTAATTATCTACTGCAGTTTACTTTTCCAGTTAATCTTTACTGCAGTTAACTGAAGTGAGAAAATCCCAGCTGACTCATCCTTCACCTATGGAGGTTTTTGTGTGTTGACAGGAGACCGTCGACGTCTCTGCTCCTGCAGTAGGACACAGTGGTTTGGACTAAAACGCTGTGTAGACATCTCTCTCTCTCTAGCAAATAACATATGTAAGGACAAGTATGTCGTGATATTTCTTAGAACACTGCTTCGGCTTTTGATTGGAGCGCTTTCTAAGGCAGAAGTTGTATCTCTGTGTTTAATAGCCCTCTGTGGGGCTTTTCTCCCGGGGTTTGCGATACCCCCTTTTTCGAATTAAAGTGCAAAGGGTTTCCTTTGCAGAGCCTGGTTCAGGCGAGCTCCAGTTATGTGACACGGTTCTCCGTTGGTAACTCCCCAGTGATCTGCCAAAGGAACGAGTGAGAAGCAGTGGATATGGGAGAGGATGTTAACCCTACCCTGATTGTGTTGGTTTGTTTTGGTTTTTTCCTATGCCCTAATCGCATCTGAACGTTTCCATTGAATTGCGCGTTGACTTTTATCGGTGAGGTTTGCTGTGGCTGCTGGGGCAAACTCTTTGCTGTTAAGTCAGATGCTGTTCTTTTGCTTCAAGGTTAAAGTTCAGACAGCTGATGTCTCATTAAGCAGCCGGAGGAAACCTCTCATCCAGAAAGATTCATTAAAATGAGGAGCCAATTACTTGGACGGAAGCCATGTCAGAGCCGGTCTCTATGTTGGTGCAAGTGACAGGACAAGAGGAAATGGCCTCAAGTTGAGCCAGGGGAGGTTTAGCTTGGATATTAGGAAATTTTTCTTCACTGAAAGGGTTATCAAGCATTGGAACAGGCTGCCCAGGGAAGGGCTTGAGTTGCCATCCCTGGAGGTATTTAGAAGACGTTTGGATGAGGTGCTTAGGGACATGGTGTAGTGGTGGTCTTGGTAGAGTTAAGTTTACGGTTGGACTCGATGATCTTAAGGGTCTCTTCCAACCTATACAATTCTGTGATTCTGAGATGCACTGGGGAGACGTTGGCTGTGCTCTCCTTGGGATTATACCTGTAAGAGGCCAAGTCGTCCTAGTTCAGCAGCAGATTAAACTTGTTTCGCTTAATTTTGCTTCCTTTGTGCTGATGTTGGCACCTTCCACCGCACCCCAGCTCATAAACTGGCCAGCAGCGGGTGTACTGCTGGGATAGACGAGTCCCCAGCTCCTGGTGGCCTCGTGGGCTGTGGAGCTTCCCAGGGCACGTTGGCCGGGCAGCAGCAAGAAGTCAGTGGCCCCAGTTGGGCTTTGGTGTGTGGCTGGCACGTTTGGGGGGATCCGCAAAGGGCGGCGTGTGAGCAACTTCATGATAGGGGAGGGAGGACGAACTTTTAGCCCGAGTGGCAAATAATGACCAGTAAAGTAAAAGCAGTCTGATGTCGTGTGAATATGGCAAACAGACATATAAGTGGAGAGAGAGAGAAAAAGATCAAGGTGGGAAGTCTTCTGAAGAGCGTAACACTTTTTAAAGTGAATATAGACATTATAAAGTGGGGGGGGGGAGACCAGAGGTGAAACAGTATTGTTACCTTCGGTAATTTTTGTGCAGCTTTCCAACATTAAGAGCTTTTAAATTCATAAAAGTTGAATTCAGCTGCACGTATTAAAATGTTTAGCTTTCGTGCAATGCTTACTGTCTCATGCTCCAGGATAAATACTTGGTTTTAGCACAGGCGATGCAAACTTTAAATAAATGAAAGCAGACGTGTCCCCAGTTTTGTGCTGGGAGCGCAGAGAAATGTCAATGTTAAGCCAGTTTGCATTTAAATTGTATCTGACGCTGATGTGTGATAAATGCCTCATGGTGTAATTGTATGTATATTGATACTCATTTCCAGTAATTCCTCCCGTGAATATTCTGACCAGCTGTAAAAATGACCCCACGCACCCCCTGTACGTCTTAATCCTGAGATGCCCTTATCTGGGAAAGCAGTTAGAGAAATAGCTGCAAATGTTAGTGCCATCGTTACCTTTAAATGATTCCTGAGACTGAGCTTGCAGCTGGCGCCGTCCTTCCTGCCTCAGCCCCTGAGATATTTCTCCAAAGAGATTTGACAATCTCCTTTGAATCTTAAGCATTTTTTCTCGCTTTTTGCAGAATATTGTGTTCCTAGTTGTTATTTATAAACCAGTCGCAAGGAAGACGGCTGCGGTTTTCACAGAGGTATATGTGTATTTAACTTGATGTTATCTGAATTCTTCACCCTTGCTGAAGAATGAAAAAAATCAAGTCACTTAAAGCCCAAAATTACTGAAGGGAGCAAGGCACGGCCGTAGTTCTATTGCATTGCATCTCTTCCTCTCAGTGCACCACGAATAATGAACAGTGAGCAAAATACAGGCTCTCTGGTTTGCTCGCACCAGAGAGGTGTGCGATGAGCGCGGCGCACGCTGCAAAGTCCGCCGCATCTTGTGCTATGCTTCGGGAGATTTCTTTCCAATTAAGGTATCGATTTCTCCTTTCTCCCCCAAATCTGGTTTTAATAAAATGGCATTGTTAAGAATTGAAATGTGCACAGCCGGAAAACTGACGTATATACATACATGATATACTTATAAGTTTTCCCTGTCGAACAAGTACTGTGTACCTATTGCAAACAGTGTAGATTTGTTAAATTTTAAGTCAAGATTCAATCAGGAAATCTTAACTGAGTCTGTTACGCTTTGGATGAGCGTCATCTCGTTGATAAGCGAGTTTTACTTCCAGCTGGTGAGTGCATCTGACGTCGTAACATTTTAAGAATAACTGGCGCTCTTGGGGCTGTAGAGCTGGAATGGCCTTAAAATCAGGAGCCGTTTGCCTGAGGCCATATTAGATGCCCGAGCTACCTGGCAGCTGGGTCCTTGCAACTTGACTCGGTGTCCAGGATTTTAATGGAAATAACTGGAAACTCACTTGTGTTAAGTGTTGTCCTAAATGCCAGTCCAGGCGGGAGCCGCTTTTATAAATATCTAAATCAGGATTTTGTTTTTTAGACATAAACAGTATCTTTCTTGTCTTGGTCTCCTGGATCTTTTGGATGATAAAGGCATACATGAGACAGTACGTACCTCTTAGCGCAGGTTTAAGTCATGCTTGCTGCACCTACACCTTCCTCTCCTTGCTGATTAATTTTCTGTTTTCTTGCCATATTTTATGCCATTATGTTCTAGGCTGGCCGTGACCACATGAAATAAAACGCGGTGCTGAAGTCCAATATGGCACAAGAAGTTGGTGGGTTTTTTTTTGGTATGGAGGTGAGTCGAATCCTGATGAGGTCCCGTATTAATGATTTACAGACAAAAATACAGAGCTTAAAAGAGAGAGAAGTGGGAATAAACTAGCCCTGTGAGGTCTGCAGGCATGTCTGGAAAACTAGTTTGCATTGCTGATTTTGAAGAGTATGCTAAAAAATTCCTCCCAAAATCAGTGTATGATTATTACCGATCCGGAGCAGATGACCAAGAAACGCTAGCAGATAACGTAGCAGCATTTTCAAGGTAGGAGGATGATTTAAGGCTGGAGTGGGAGGGGGAGAGTTGTAAATTCTGCATTATTTGTAGATGTGGTGCAATGTTAGATTTTTCTAGGTGAACAAAACTCGATTTTTTTGAAATTCTTGGTTTTTATCAAAAGACTCAAATAATTCCTTTTCCGAACAACTGCCTCTCCCCTTTCACTCTCCACCTAACATTTTCTGTCAAAAAGCAGTCCCTAAAATCCATTAGCATCTTTTTAGCTTTACGTGCATTTTATTTCTTTTGTTAACATAAATTCTCTAAAGAGTCCTTCGACTCCAATATTTAATCAGCTGATGAAACTGTAACTTCTGCGTTTTGGGCTATAATGCCGGCAAGGAGTTCTTGTGGTGGGCTTGTACCCTTTAGGTCCTGAGTCGGTTTTCCCTTTTGCTTGTTCCTCCTGGACTGATTTAGTTACGCAGCCTTCCCTGGTAAGTGCTTGTACAACATTGCTAGATCAGAGCTGCATAGCCTACTAAAAAGCAGTTGCATATCCTAGCTCTGGAGCGAGCCGTGAAAGCCAAGGCTCAGTACTGGGTGGCTAAGCCGTGCCTTGGGGGGCCTCCAGCAGAAGGTCAGCCCTTCACCCAATGATGGGAACTATTATAAACCAGTCTTGACTTAGACTGGCCCCCTGTACTGTTGTCAAAACCTGAACTCAGGCCACCCTTTCCCTCAGAAGTACAAGGTCAACACAAACGAAGTCGGTGTTTGCTGTCGGATTCAGTGGAAGAACGTCAAAACTCGCGTCAAGTCAGCTGGCTCCATATCCCCTCAATCTCTGCCGCTGCTCTGCCCCCAGAGCATCAGCCCAAGCGCTGCAGGGGAAAGGCGGCAGCTGGAGGCTGATCGCTCGGCCTGGCTGAGCCCGGTCGAACTGCTTAAACGGCTGTTGGCTTCTCTTCCCTTCGGGTGCCCGGTTGGTGCAGACATTTAACTCCCCTGCGCTTGTCTTTTCTCATCTCTAAAGGCTTTGTCCTAAATCCCTCTGAGTCTAGCAAACCAAACCAAGATGTTTCCTATTTGTCTTTAGTCCTTCTCCCTCCCCATGTTGCTTTTCTGCTGTAGAGCAGCAATCCTACTTACCGCTCCAGGTGCCTTTCCATGGGCTGTGAGCAATTCAGCTGGAAATCCCATGCAACTTCAGGGCTGTAGGAAACTCTGTGGCAATTCATTTAGCGGGATCTCAAAGGTCAGATTGCAGCAATCAGCTCAGAACCTTAATTTTAGGGATATGTATAGAAAAGCCTTATAATGTCAGGAGAAGAAGAAAACTAACCTCCACTGTGACCACTTATTCCAGACCTCTTAGCTCCATGCAGAAGCCCCATCACGGACTGAATTCCCCTTGTGCTTGAGGCTGCTCAAACACAAGTTGAAGGACTGCTCTGGCTCTGAGGAGTAAATAGGAGCCGGAAAGGATGTAGTACCGCTCATCTAATTTTTTTATTTTTTTATTTTTAATGCTTCCAGATGCTATGATGTTATTTGCCCTCATAAAACCAAAATGAGATGTTAAGGACACTCAAAGGACGTGCTCAGAGGCAATAAACTGTAGACGTAGTGAAATTTTTACTAGTAACCACTAGAGCTAATCATGATTAAACAAAAATTGGATCTAAACTGCCCAGAGACAGGCTAACAAAAAACTGGGTATATCCGCTTGCTGTTTTGGTATTAGCAGACCATCATGTTAGTGGTGAGATAAGAGCAGCTCTGCTCTGAAGCTATTTCTCACTGCAGGGGCAGATTCCTCTGATAAGACGACCTCCTTGCATCGGGCCGGTCACCTGTGGGGTTCAGGCTCACCTCATCCTTCCTGGCATCTTCTATCATATTTTCAATAAAAGCCTCCAGTTTTAGGTGTTCAAAACTGCAGAGCTTGCAGGCAGCCTGGAACTGAAGGAGATATTAACCAGCAGTGCCTTGAACAGCCTGAGACATTAAAAAAAAAAAAAAAATTAAATTTGCCAGGTCCTGGTGTGGCCAAAAGGCCCTCGACACCGCATTCCTGCTCCTCAGCAGTGAAGGTATGAAGGGGATGGAAGCGGAGTCTTTGCTCCCCATCCCTTTGTATATTTGTCTTACAGAAAACAAGATCTAATTTCTGCAGTAGCTTTAGGCCATTTCAACGTCTTCCAAAAAGGCAGTTAATAAAATCTAAAAGACTGGACAAGGGGGTTTGCTCTATTAAATCATCAAACAACAGAACTTGTTGACAGCCAAAGAGAGAGGTCACGGGGCAGAAATGTTGAAGTCAAAGCTTTGCTTGTTACCTTTCCATCGCTCTACATCTACGTCTCTTTCTGGGTGTCCACCAAAGCACAGAAAAGTGCGGTGATGTGCTGACGGTCACCCAGCAGATCAGCGGGAGAGCTGGGATCAGAGCCTGAAACCCAGCTGCCCTGGTGAGACACACGGTCCCCTCCTTCCTGGTCACTGCAGCGCTAGCACAGCTCTTCAGTGAGGACGGGCATTGCAGCTGAAGTCATCTGCTGAGGCTTACCAGCTTTACCTGTATGAAGTGGAAAGGGTGCAGGGCTGGAGCATGGATGCAGTGATTTACAGCTTCGTGGACAAATGTGCTCTTTTATCTGTCTGTAACAAGGAGGAGATGATAGTAAAGGTGTCAGAGTTAAAAATAGCCCTTATGTAGCACTGAAAAACATAAGTTAAATCGTTCTCAACATTTCTAGTGCCTTCCTGTACCTGTCTTATTTGCAGACTGAAATATTTCTAGTAAGCACTTGCTGCCTGCAACCAGATGGACCTTCCTCTCTGCAAAGGTGACCCCTTTAATGGGCCGGTGAACCTTTTTGGAAGCATGTTGAGCACAGGGCTCCATGGGCTCGATCTCGATAGCTACAGCGGTTCCCACTTCTCGCTGCTGAGGACCAGGCACGGTGTGGGTTCCTCTTTCCTTAGCACAAGGCATGCTACAGTTAACCGTTTATTAGACCGTGTTCGCAATGGCTTCCTGGCAACACATCTAGAAAAGGTAGAAACCTGCTATAAAGACTTCACAGGATTTTGGTTTCTAAGACCTGTTTGTCACAAGCAACTTTTAAAATCTTTCTTTTTTTCTTTGCTGTTAGGAGAAGCATGGCCTAATGGTTAAGGATGCAGGACTGCTGCCCGCTCTGACTCTCACACAGTCCTCACGTGTCTCTGAGCACGTTCCTGGTTTTTCTCCCTGTTCCTGAGCGCAGCTTGTGGGTAAATATAAAGAAAGATGGACTTTACACCCCCGAGCCACCAAGATCACAAAGTCAGATGACTTTGTGAAAGAAACGAGTACGTTCAGCTTCATTTCCCATTGATTTCCACTGTCAGAAGCTCAGCTGCAGGGTTCAGCTTGATTGAAAATGTTTAGAGTTTACTCAAATATTTATAGATATATGTATAAATGTTTATGTTTAAAGGGAAGAGAAGAAAGCATGAAACCGAACCAGAAGCATGAATTGTTAGCCCGTATCTTTGTGGTGCAAGATTACTCGGGTGAGCGAGACTGCTAGGATGGATTGTATTTGGAGAAAAATCCCTCTTGGGTTTGTCTGTGAGCTCTTTATTTTTTTTTGGCAACCGAATGGTTGCATTTATGAAGAAATAAATAGATTATTATTAAGGACTGATCTAGCAAATGAATGGTAGTTTTGATAGATGCTGGAATACCTTTGGAATGGCCCATGCAATTTTTGGAGCAGTGCAATCCATACTCGTTAGATTATAAAATGAATGTCCTGGCCTTTTGACAGCACTGGAGCTTGAAGTACTTTGGACCTGTAATCAGATACCAGAGCATAAAATGTCTCCAAAGGGCCAGTGTTTAAGATGAGGTTAACACCAGGTACAGTAACTCTTCTCTAGCTTCCAGCTCTTCTGGGATTGAGGGAGGAACTGGAGGTCGCGTTTCAATATTGGTGTGTTCCTGCTAAGGCCAGATAATTATTTTTTTATTCATGGTTTTCAAATGACGTGGAGACGGCACTGGCTTAAGTGAGGCATTAAGGCCAGAGAAGATGATTTGGGATGTCAGAGCATATGTTACTCCCCGTGGCGTCTGACTGCATTCACCTTGCATTTGCTCTGCGTCCTGAAACACCGCGTGTCCTTCCCGCACCGTGCTGTCTGGCGATTAAATTTACTCTCAAGTTGTCAAGGAACCAAGGGGCCTGAATGGAAAATAGATTTTATGACAAAGTCGGGACGCCTTTAGCTTGATGGCATTCAAGAAATCAATCTGAAATCTCCCCTCTCGGCATTTTAATGAAGGGGGACGTCTGTGTGTGTAGGAACACGTTTCTGCTAATCCGCTGTGACATGTTCTACCACTGACTCCCCGGCGGCCTTTGGAGAAGATGCATTTTGTTGTCGTGTATGAGGAACAGCAGTTGCTTGTTTATCGGTGACAGCATCGATGCGTATTTTTCTGCAGATGTATCGTCTTGTAGCTAGGTATTAAGGGCGTTAAAATGACTGGGCACATAAATAGTTTAAGTACTGGTTAAAAAAGCAAGGCTGAGAATGTGATTGGGGTCAAACAAGCATGTGAAGTTGTAGGGGGGAGAAGAGGAAAGGAATGCTTGCAATAATAAGTTGGTTATGTCTCTGCGATGTCTTTCACCTCGGATTCGCAGAGTGCTGCAAAAAGAGTCATCGTGTGGATGGCAAGACATCCTGGGAGAGAAAATTGATTTTCCTCAAGCAAGAGCAGCTGTTGCTTGGCCTTGCACAGCACCAGCACCTGCCCCTGAGGATGGGAAGTGGAGCTGTAGGGGAGATTGAAGTAGCAAAGTGGGTTGCAGTTGGGATGGAGACTGCCTGAATGCTGTGTCCTTGCCCAAACATGCCGCTTGTGATGCGGCACGAAGGGGTTATTTAGCACGGACTTGGAAGGGAAACAAGAAGAGCTGCTTCAAAATGTGTTGCAGTTTGAAAATTTCAGCATTTTTCACAGCTTAAAATGAGTGGGGAAAACAGTGAGTGCTTCCCTCTTACCCAACTGCAAGATAATTTACATTCTGAAATTTTTTAACATAGAGGCAAAAGGAAAAAAAAAAACCTGCTAATCCCCCTTCCTGTCCTTTCATCCTTCTTTCAAAACAGTATTTAGCTGGAGTGCTCGCTGCCTTCCCCACTGCGGCATCTCCCCGCTTCCAGCTGGGAAGAAAGATGCACTCACTTGCAATTGCTGATTGCAGCACGTGAGCGTGGACTTGGCTGGAAAAAAATGTGGGTGATGAGAAGATGAATTTAAAAAAAAAAAATATATATATACAGGGTTTTTACAAAATATCCAGGAAATATTTTCACTCAAAGACTTGGAGGAAGGAGGTGGTGTGTGGCACCTTAGTGAATGCACGCTCCGGTTAGTGGGAAACACTGCTCCTGGGTTTTGCTTGCTGCTTTGAGGGCATTTCCCTATGGCTTGTCCAGAAAATGCCTCACTTCAAGTGTCCAGCAAACTCACAGCTGAAAAAACCCATGTTTCCAAAGCAAGATCAGGTTTTATTTAAAGACTACGATACTAAGGTAGTGATTCCTTTTGGTGTTTTTCGTGGGACCCAGTAAATACTCAGTTCTGAGTATTGATTTGACGTTGGTCGAGAGGATGCGACCTGATAAGGTGCGAGGGGAAGAGAAGGCACAGAAGGCATCGGAGGAGACGTTTACGTTTAAAGTCTGGGGCTAATGAGCCGGAGGACCCCAAAAAGCTCATGGACGGAGTAATTTGGTGGCACATAAAGGTGAGCGGGAAGGAGGCTGTTTATCGCTGCTTGAAACGGCATCATTTTTCTTGCATACGCTGTTGGGAGGATTTTTGCTCTTTCTGTTTCTTTTCCCAAGCTAAAAGCAGTACAGAAACATTGGTACTTCAGGACTGATCCTCATGCGCGTGCTTTGAGATGGAAGTGGTTTGCACCAGGTAAAAATCTGACAGGTCCGGGACAGCAGAGAAACTAGGAGGCTGGGGAAGAAGGAGATACTTCACATCCTTATGCTTTTCAGTTTGACCGTAAAAGTGAGCAAGGTTATTAAAGGATTTTTGTTTTCTTTGTATTTGCTGGGAAAAGATGTCTCAGAGCTGGGAGAAAGCCTTCGGAACGAGGATTAGGAAGAAAGGGGGAGGAAAAAAAGTCATGTTTTCTTTGTCCCACCCTCAGCCCATCCTCCCCGAAAAATAACAAGCGGATACAATAGCATGAAAACAAGCCTGAGGAGACATACTTGCAGTGTGTGTCTTGGCATGGAATAATACAGCTGACTCCCACAACTACACATCTCCTTCCAAGCATCATAACCATCTTTCTCTTCCCTGGGGAGTGCTTCCTGGAGAGCTGGCATGACCCGGTGCTCTAGGGCTTCAGAAATTTGGGTCTCATCCTGGCTCTGTCCCAGGCTTCTTATGAAAATGTCTCTTGATCTTTCTATAAAATGAAGAGATTGTGTCTTCCCCCCTCCCCCCCCCCCCAACTTGTTGGCTTAATATGCAAGCTCAAGCTGACCACTACTCGCTGTCGGAGCACAGTCTGAGGGTAACGGTGGCTCTGGTTGCCATCTGCTTGCTCGTAATAATACCGTCAGTCTCAGGCTTTCTAGTGCTGAGCAGGTAGTCAGGTTCAGCAGTACCAGAGCTTAAGCTTTTAATGATTTTCTCTAATTAAAATTCAGTAGCCATCATCTAAAAAGCGCAGAGTGCTTTCGGAGGGAGGGATGCCTCAGAGAGAGGTTGATGTGTACCCTACCACCGCTTGCAGAGAGGGTTTGGCCTGGCTCAGCGCACACCCGTGTGGAGAGGCAGCCCCTGCTATTGCACACCCTCCTGTGGCTTGCAGTAACAGTGACCGTGCTGCAACATCCCCTGGATGCTGAGAAAAAGTCCAATTTCACAGGTACCCCCAGGAATGCAACCCTATTAAGATAGATTCGGATACTGCGGTGTCATCTAGTCGACCCGTAAGAGGGATCGTGATCCTGTTGTGAGGGGAACAAACCCATAAATTTCTATGTGTGCAAGCGTGTGACGTCCAGCCTGACTGCACTAAATTGTAATTTCAGATTAAGTGTGTTTTAGTTTGCTCTGTTTTGGAGTCAGCTTGCATTTGTACCCGGGCCGAAGACCCCAGTGGAGAATAAAGCCCAGCTCTGGGTTGATGTGGTTTCTGGCAGACACGTTGAGGGCAAAGCAAGGTCGGGAGTGGTTGAGCAGATGCTGGGCCACGTCATTCAAGGACTAGATTGTAATTTGCCCTATTGGGAAAGCAGTTGTGCTACTCGGTCTTTTCCTGCACCAAATTACAGCGGCCACATTTGGTTTTTTCCTGGAAGTCTGGAGTCCCTGTGGTACGATGGGCTGTCTCTGGGGCTGCAGCTGTAGTCCCAGGGACTACGTGTTGCACAGCAGCCGGCGACTGCTGGGGACGGGACCTCTCTGAGCAAAGCGACTCAGTCTCTGTGCCGGCGGAGATGCGGTGCAGTGGATTTCCACACTCCCCCGAGCTGACGAAAGCCAGGGCAGCCATCCTGCCCACCCGCTTCCCATGTGGCAGCTCGTTTCTGTGTAGCGTCACTGCAGAGACCCGTAGCACAGGGACAGGGAGGGCTAAGCGTGCTGGCCAGGCTAGTTTTATCCAAAAATCCTGTGTGTCTTGGCTCCCTAGTCCATAGAAGTAATAACTGAGGGGGGCTGATGACTTCTCTTCCCGCACACCTTCTGTCATCCAGTTCTGCCCCAAGGCATTTGAGGAGGCTGAGACTCACCGTGAACCTTCTTATTTTGCAGCTCCTATCTTTTCTTTCAAATGGTAGCAGCCAATAATGTTCAAAGGCTCTTTGCCCCTTTCACCCTCCATGGACATCACAGAATCGTATGGGTTGGAAAAGACCTTTAAGATCATCGAGTCCAACTGTAAACCTAACACTACCAAGACCACCACTATACCATGTCCCTGAGCACCTCATCCAAACGTCTTTTAAATACCTCCAGGCATGGGGACTCAACCACTTCCCTGGGCAGCCTGTTCCAGTGCTTGATAACCCTTTCAGTGAAGTAACATTTCCTAATATCCAGTCTAAACCTCCCCTGGCACAACTTGAGGCCATTCCCTCTCGTCCTATCACTCATTACCTGGGAGAAGAGACCAACCCCCGCCTCTCTACAGCCTTCTTTCAGGCAGTTGTAGAGAACGATAAGGTCTCCCCACTTTGGTCCCTCCTTGCCCGCTTCCTCCTGGCTTTGTGCGTTTCATGGGTCCTGCTGCACCTCTGGGCCACGCAATGAGGTTCTGCTCCAGCCCCAACACGGCTTTCACCGTGTTTCTCCTGGTGAAAATTTGCTCTTGCCCATTAGGAACTGTAAATAACCCCAATGATGCAGGTTTTTTATTCTCTTTATCTGTGTCTGTATCAGATGGAAGCTGTACCCCCGGGTGCTCAGGGACGTGTCAGTAATGGACCTGTCAACCTCAGTCTTGGGGCAGAAAATCAGCATGCCGGTCTGCGTCGGAGCGACTGCTATGCAGCGCATGGCTCACGCTGACGGAGAGACGGCTACTGCTAAAGGTAAACCGCACAAAGTCCCGCTCGCAGTGAGTTAGAGAAGAACAGAGAAATGCTGTGCCTGCTGGTTGTGAAGCCTGGCTTGGTTTCTTGCTCCTGATGCTGTGGCCAGGATGGGTTCGAATTGCTGCTCAGAGTAATCGGGTTTATTTTTGGTTTTGTGTTTTACTGTTTTCCTTTGCCTGTTTTGTGTGCGGGTTCTCCCTCGCTATAAACAGGGATGAGAAATGCAGTGTGCAATGGGGAAATTTTTGAGGGAAATTGTTTGCAAGACATACAAAATGGAAAACTACATTTATCTATACATCTGTCTATGCATTCTATAAATATAACTATATATATAGTCATGGCAACATTCTTCCTGTTACAGAACTGCTGCTAGAAATTCAGGAGCCTTTGCTCGTCTGGGAAAAATACTCGCTTTGAAGAGAGCTCTTTGAGTGCATCCCAGGGAGCCAGCGAGATAAGGGGCCCTCTGGGCTAGATGCTGCACAAAGACGTTGCCAGAATGGAGGCCGCAGCCTAAAAGGCTGCGGGAAATGGGATTTTAACCAGAATACAGATGTGAAACTGTTTCTTACTCCTTTAACCTAAGCTGCAGAATGACACGAAATCTGAGAAAGGTCACACGGTGTGCCTGTTGCATACAAACAGCATGGGGCTGCGTGTTTCAATGCTCTAGCACTGAATGAAGAAGGATACAAAACCTAAATAGGCAATATTTAAAAAAAAAAAAAATCCTGTGCATGGCTGAGCTATTAATCTAACAGCGTTTCCATGACCAATGCAGCAAATGCTAGTGTGAAGTGAGTCTAATTACCTGCCCTGCCGCGGGAGCTGGTCTCAATTCTCATTAAAAAGCCACGTCGCTGCGATGTGCACGGTGACGGGCTGCAGCACAACTCCAGCAGCAATCTCTGTAAAAGCAGATTTATCTGATTTTAGAGTATGTTTGGGGATACATTTTTCCCTTTCCCAAGAGATTTATTAGGAAGCCAAAGATTTTATGCCTATTGTATGTGCAGGCGCGTTCCACACGATGGAGCTCGAATACCTTGAATTGGTTTGCAAAGCGGCATCTGGTGGGACGCCTTGGTGCTGTCCTGTCCTTTGGCAACTCTTGCGGATTATTTCTGGCCCAGGTTATGCTGGGAGGAAACTCTGAAGCATTATACTGTTAAGTGCCAACGTATTAATGCAATATTAAGAGCAAGATTCGAAACACACAAAATTCAGGATGTTCCTTAGCAAAAATTCCCACCGATGCCACGGCCCGGCCACGTTTTAAGGCATAAATCTATGATGGCATGTAAAATTGAGTGGCACGATAAGGCTGACTACCAGGGCTGAGTTATGGTTGCGGGAGATAACTTAATTTTTTAATTTCCTGACTTTTGTGCACTTACATTTTCAAACTTTAACATATGATTATTGCATTTAATGTTCTTGGGATTTCAAGCTAGGAGAGCTTGGTGTACTGGCAACAGTTTGGATGTGTGGTCAAATAAACATATCCATAGGAATTGGTAAATTTTTCATCGCTTTCAAAGGAGAGCGTAATTAAAATCACACCCTCTGTATTGCATTAACATTCCTTGCAGAAAAAATACGGCTTCAGTTTTGTGCTCTGTTAGAGGTGGAGTGGGGCATTCGGTGCCAAGCTTTTCATTTGACCTTATAAGACGACAGGGACTAGCTGTAAAGTACACGGTTGGCTTAAAGGTTCCCTTAAACTTGGGACATTCGGGATCAGGGGCTTTGCTACATCCAACTCCTCTTAAACTCTGTGATATCTCTGAAATATAAGCGAGCAGGTTGTTGGTTGCTTTAAATCAGCTTTTGCTTCAGCTGCACCTATTTACACAAGCCAAGGAAGTCTGATCTATGGTCTTGTGGCTTTTTGCAACGCCTGGCATACTTTGTAAGCTTGACTTTCAGCTCAGGTGTGTAGGAAGCGACGTACGTGGTGATGCTTCTGCTGTTGTGAAGATCCTTGAAAGCATGGCGTGGTCTGAATCTTGCCCCTTCCCAGCTAGGGAAGCAGGCGTTGTGTGCCCCGGCTCGTGTCGGGGGGCACGGCAGCTGCCCAAAGGAGCACCCACAGTGTGCACGTGCGTGCCCGGCCACTGCTCAGCAGGTACCACAAGCCACATATCTGCCTGGTTGGGGTTAAAGCCCAAGAGATAATCTTGGGTTCACGCCATCCTTACCTGCAGAGCAGGGTGGTGCAGTAGCAATAACAGCTCCTTCCCCGACCTTTTTGTATTTTGAGAACAATGCCTGATCCTGCCAAGGAATTCCCTTAAGCAACAGCATTTTGCTTTGAACTGCTCCGCTCTTCCAGCGGGTTTGCCTGCAGGTTGCAGTGTAAATGTCCTCTCTAGGGACGAGAGCATGTCATGGTGTGTCTTGTTAGGTAAAACTCCCTGCCCTCATGACCCCTTGCTTTGGGGCTTGCTGGGGTTTTGGGAACTGCTGCCCCTCGCTGCTGCTCCTCCTTGAGGGATGCTCTCCTGCAGCAACCATGCTGGTGGAAAGGAGCATGCATCTTACCCGAAATAGGGTAAAGTCTGTCAGCTTGCCTTAAACACACCTTCATTGACAATTCTGTTCATTAGTAAAGGATCTTTTTTGGGAAAAATGTTCAATTGTAATTTTAAAAGTTGCTGGTGACAGACCATCCAACACAACGTAAGTTATTCCAAAGTTTAACTCCGCTCTGAGCAGAATAAGCTGTAATCGTGGTCAAAACTTGTACAGCTTCAAATCCAGATGTGGGATTTACTTATGCTTCTGTTAGCTAGACTTAAAAAAAAAAAAAAAGAAAAAAATATTGTCCATATAGGCTATAATAAGGTTGCTCCTCAGTTTTCTTTGACACGTCTAAATGGGCCTGCAGTCCTTCCTTATAGAGAAAGCTCTCTTGTCCTTGAAACAATGTCACAGACCTTGGTAGTTGTCCCAGTTTTTCCAGGTCTTTCTTCAAGTATATTCCCTAGCATTTTAGTTGTAGTTCATCAGTGTATGTGGCAATTTTCCAAATAATGGTTTTTCTGTTCAGTAGAAACTGCAAAATTGGGAGGAAAATTGTTTTGGATTAACTGAAATGTTTAATCTGATCCAAAACGCAATGTTTTATTTCATTTTCCTACTAGCTAATGCTTTTAGCCATAGTTCTATTCTGAAACAAAAGTATTAGCTCAGAAGAAAACATTTCCATTTTGAAAATATCAACACATGACATTTTGACTTAGGTGAATTTTTCTCATCCTTCCCACTCCAATTTCAACCTCTTTAACTAAAAATATTTGCCAAATTTGATGAATAATCTTAGCCACCACTAAAGAGCAAAGGGCTGTTCTCTAAACAGTTTTCAACAGAACTCTTCTGATTCTACATGATTTTTTTCTGCTTGTCCATCAGAAGATTCACTATTCCTCCACGCAAAGACATTCATTTGCCATCCCGACTTCATGCTGTGCTTGCAAACCAGCGTGATCCCCGTGTCGTCTGCCTGAAAGTGCAGTACTACTCATGCTCCTGTAAATAGGACCCACCTTCAAGTACAGAGAAACAAAATCTTGTGCACCATCCAGCTGCTGAGCAAGAAATAGCAATTTTTTGAAACCTTAATTGATTATAAAGAGACATGTAGCATTGTTTTATTGAGATTTCTATTCTGTTTATATTGCTGCTAATTGCATAATGCTCTCTTACTGACCGACTACCTTATATTCTCTTGTTTTAGCCCAGAAAGCAGTATTGCAATACCTGACTTCTCTCTTACTTGCTGAAAATCAGGCTGAACGGCCTGATTGTGTTCTTGGCCAGATCTTTTGAAAGCTTTGAATGCTAGTTGCTCAGATGTGGTGTTTGTACGTTCACCCTCTGCAACTGCTCTCAAACAACTTTGAGTTATTGCTGATGCAAGAAGGGTTTCACCATCACCTGTGATGTGACTGCACCATTTGCTTTGCCAAAGAGAGAATAGGAATATTGACTGAAAAGCATTCTTTTCCCCGTTTCAGTTGAGTTACTGGCAGCTCTATCCTTTCCACTAGAGAGGGAGCAACACCTTTTTTCCTTTGGCTCTTAAGACTTCTACCGTGCTTTTTGTTTGCTTCGCTGCTGCTGAGCATCTGAATTCAGGTTCCTTGTGCTCGTTGGACATGCCCGTGACTGTGAAACAGGGATTTTGCAATCTGTCGCTTTTCATGCTCTGCCACGGTGAAAATAGCAGGACTTTGTACCCATCTTTCACCTGTTACCTATGTGGTGTTCCAAAAAAAAGAAAAAAAAAAGTTAACTGTGAGGTATGACTACTCCAGAGTCACTGAGAGGACAATATTCACGTGGGACAACATGGCCTGGACTGACCTGGCCCTGACTCCCCCCAGAGACCAGTATGGCCAGGGGACTTTCTGCTGCAAGTGTATGCAGGCAGCCTGGCACGACAGCCCTCCTAGACCAGCCAGATCCATTTTGGCCAGGCGTATTTTTCCCTGCTGCCTGCAGCCTTCCTGCACAGCTGACAAAATGCATTGTGTCAACAAAATGATCATAGGCACAACTCGCACGCAGGGTTTTGTAAGGGGTAAGTGAGGTAAGGCTGGGCAGGGGATTTCTCAGCCAAGTGTGTTTCGTCAAGAGAGTAATGTCAAGTACTTTAAACAACTCTGTTTCTTAGGAGATGCAGCTCCAAGAACACAGCTACTTCTCTTGAGAAATACCACTGTGCCAGGAAGACATCGTGTTGATCCTATGTAATGTCCTCTGTCCCCTAACTTGGGGACAGTGGATTCACTGGTGGATTCAGGGAAGAATGACCACGGTGGGGCAGTTCGGCTGCCGTGCTTCAGAGATGCCCCTAAAAGGGAAACGATGGGAATTTGCACAGCTAGAGAAAAATAGCAAGAGTTCCCATTCCCATACAAGGTAACCCTGACAAAATATGCCAGCTTAAACTGGGCTCTTCTCCAGTGTCCTGCCCTGAAGTATGTTGCCTCTGGGTTGCCCATAGGGACAAACTCCATACCCTTCCCATACCAGTTAATCGAGTAATGTCCCATCAGAGGTTGGAAGGAGACTCTCAGATTTCAGGATGAAAAAAGGGCTAAAAAATGTTATCGCTCTGTTCTCCTGTGGACTTCCCAAGTGGGTCCTGTGCCATGGTCAAACGTGATTTGTTGCTATGTAAAATACTTCAGTTGAATTCCCCAAGAATGAGGAAAGCCCCATTTTTTTGAGGTTTATATTCCCTGGTGCGAAGATATGTCCTTGCTCTGGGCTTCCCTGGGCTAACGTACAGGCAGGTAGCAGTGGGGCTGAGGCACCTGCACCCACTCAAGGCAGCTGCGGAGCAAAGGCTGTGTGAAGCTCCCCTCTCCTAGGCACCCCGCCATATCCCAATTCTAGTTGCATTTGGCCCTGAAACAAGGTGGAGTACAAATAACTCAAAGCTTTATCGTCCTGATATTGAAAACTTCCCCAGCCTCCTGTGTGTGGCTACTGCCATGCTCTCTGCGCTGTCATTGACCTCAATGGGAGCCTGCAGTCTGTACGAAGGTAAATGTATGCTTTGGGCAATGCTCGGGATTAAAAGAAGACCGGGGGGGGGGGATAAAAAGAGACTAAAAGCAATCTGAAATGGCATGAGGAAAGGCTGGTTTACAAAAATCTGATGTTTAAACTCTGGCAAATGTCACATATTGCCACAACAGTGTCCCACAGGAATATGGACCCAGTCCTGATTTCTAAGAATGATATTTGCAGCACCCTAAAACTGAAGTGTAAAATATAGTTGTTGGAGGAAATGAATTGCTTCTGTTTTCTTCAACTGCAGCTAAATGTGCAAGAAATGGGAGTATATTTTTAGCAAAACCTGATTTGAGGTAGAAGAAAAACAGAACCTGGCAACACTTCAGGACTATGTATCGTGTTTTTGAGGGTCTAGAAAATTGTCAAAATAAGCTTTAAAATGATCAAGATAAAGCACAGATCAGCTAACACTGGAACCTGGAATCTCTAACTTTGAAAAATTTTGTGTGTGTGAACTTTGAATTTGACCGCGCAGATCCAAAATATGCATGTTGAGCTGGTGCTTTACCAGAGAGTTGTTAACTTTACAGGATAGACGAGAGGCATTTGTGAGTGTGCTTGCGTGAAAACGCCATAACCCAGTTTGGGATAGTTGAACTCTGATTGAACCAAACTGCTTAAATCTAATCTTAAATAAGATGAAAGCAGCATCTTCTCTATTGCCACGTATGCAGATAAGCTGAAAGGATACGGTATTATTTTGTGCGTTAAATCTTCCATTCACGAGTATATTTTATCGTGCAGTTTGTATTTTAACTTTTGCAACTATTCCTGTGTCTGTAGGGCTGTAGAGGTAGACTTGAGAATAGAAGTAAAAATGGAAATAAATGGATACCTAAAGGCAGATTGAACCATAACATTTACATTTTTCCCTTATCTGATCTGAGGGTTTTGCAATTGCTGGGTTAGCAACCCTCCCTCTCATTCACGAACTCATATTTGACAGAGCAACAGGAATGTGGATCCCTTGTTTCTTAGCATTGGTTAATGGACTTGATTTGGCAAATCATTTATTATGGGATTTGCGGTAACCCGCCACAGCTGATTTTAAGAGGACTTTAGGCATTCAGTATGCATGGGTTCTTCAGAACAAACTCGCTTCTAGGAACCTAGTCTGTGAGAGGGAACTCTTTCCAGTAATTTTAAGGGGGCAAAGTAAATGGCTAAAATGTAGAGTGTTTTGGTTCATCGCTACGGTATTTCCACTGATTGAAAGCTGCCTGGTGGCTGTGGGAGGGTGTAACCAATTTGTTTGAATAAGCTGTTCATAAGTTTCCACTCTGAGACTTGTAATCCTTATTTAATAAAATGTTGTCATAAAGACCACTTTTTAATTCCTCGATGGGCTGGAGATGACGTTTTAAAACAGAGGTCCATTTACATTAAAAATATGCATACTGCGGTAGACCAAGAAAAATAAGGCTTTATATAATATTTTTGAGTTTTACAGTGTGTTTTCCTTTATTTTACATTAAGTGACAGATTACTCCAAAAAGAATAAGTGATAGATTCATAAAAATATAATTGCATGAGGTTAGCCGGTTTGTAGTCCAGCCCTGGTTGGAAATCGCCCCTGAGGAGGCAGCCGGCACAGAGCCTCCGGCTGCTTGACCCCATCTGGGATTACTGGATGACATTTAACCTTGGGGCTGCCCACACCTCGGGAGTGATTTCACTCCACAGCTTTTGAAGATAAAAGAGGAGGGAACAAAACACATAGGGCATGAGCACCCATCTCTTTGGTCTCAGCGGAGACTTTGGAGACCACTTGTCTGTTGTCCTGGCTCATCTCTGTATTTTACTTTTGGGGTCTTCTGGGTGGGGACTGCCATTTGGGATGTGTTTCTCCCACTCTCAGCGAGACCAGAACGTCTACTTTTTATTGCCAGAAGTGTGAAGCTTTATGTGTGGGGTCCCTTTCCTTCAGGCCACGAGACGGGAGGTGAAGGTGTTGAAGCAAAGTGGAGCTTCCCCCTTGAGCCTTTAAATAAGGTGGTCTGCTGGACTGTGTCCTTCTGTTTTATTATGCCCTGAAATGCTCTGTAGGGATTACAACAGGCACTTGCTAGAGGAGCACTTCAAGAAACATAGGTTTAATGCTAGTGAATATTTTGGGGGTGGGAGAAAGCAGCCAAAAGGCCATGATCAAAATGCTCAAGGCAGGGTGTGTGGCAGTGGTGAGGAGGACTGAAGAGCAATGTTGAGAATGACAGAGCTGAAACATTGATCTGCAGCGATGTGGCAGTGTACAAAAAGTTGGAAGACTTAAATGCATTTTTTTTTTTTAGGTCATTTAAAACTCTGCATGTGTGTGTATGTCCTTAAATGTATGTGCCAAAATTTCTGACAAGTGGTAGCCAGACGCTAGGGGCTTACAAACAGGGTCCCCATAGGATAAATAATTATTAATATGGGTTAGGCTTAGTTTGATTATATCATCTTTTCTTTCCAGTATTGGAGCAGGGATCATCCCAAACAGTGTGCAGACAGCACTTGCCAAAAATTTGCCTATAAACACAGAGAATAAGCCAGAGAGCTCTCACAGCAGCCCACCGCTGTTAGTTACTGCTAACCATTACTGTAGCATTCCCTAGAAGGCTGAAAATGTGTTAAGGCTGAGGAAAGGCAGTGTGAAATTATGTGCACCAACACACTCTCATGAGCCAAGTGCTCCTGTTTACAGGAGCCTCTGTTTTTGGATAATCCCAAATATAACCTTGTGTTCCTCCAGCCTGCCAGGCAATGGGGACAGGGATGATGCTGAGCTCCTGGGCCACCTCCTCCATTGAAGAAGTGGCTGAAGCAGCTCCAGCTGGCCTTCACTGGCTGCAGCTTTACGTGTACAAGGACCGGGAGGTTACCCAATCCCTCGTGAAGCGTGCAGAGAGAGCAGGTTACAAAGGGATCTTCGTGACGGTGGACACACCATTCCTTGGTAGGCGCATCGACGATGTGCGCAACAAGTTCCAGCTTCCTCCCCACCTCAGGTAGGTGCCTGCTGGTGGGATGCGGGACGGGCGCATGGTAGTGCTGTGGTCACCATGAAGTGCTGTGGGGAAAATCTGTCTCTGGCACAAGGAATTTCTTCCAGGTGCCACATACCACACTGGGTGATAACACTGAGGAACTGAGCACATATCTCTTGCTGTGCTTGGGCTATCATCTTCTTTGGGTCAAAACTAAGCTTTCTTGGCTGTTTGCAGACTGTAAAAGACACTGCATGCCAGGCAACGTGAGGCTGCAGACTGATGAAGTTAGAGAGATGGGGCGTTTCTTTGTACACCTGTCAATATATTCTTGGATGTCTTCAAAACTCAGCTGGACACAGCCCTGTGCAACCTGCTCTGACTTTGAACTTGGATCCAGCTGCAGAGTTGGCTGTGCTCTGAATGGGGGCCTGGACTAAGCGGACCAAGGTCCCTTCCAACTGATCTTATGGTGCCTTCTAACCTATGTTACTCTATGACACTGCACTGGGTCCAGGGCCATGTTGCTACTGACCACGGAGCCCCTTTCCAAGCAACTTCACGTCTTCTTTTACTCAAATACAGAAACACATGGGTATCAGTCTTTCTAATCCTTCATGAAGGCAACTTCTACCCCCATGTGTGTTTTGGGACATTTTCTATACTTCAGAAGAATTTGTGGCCTCATGATTGACTTTGGCACTAATTCTAGTTCCTCTCTACTTCAGCATTTAATTTTAACAGAGTTATCCAGCAGTGTTGTAAGGGCAATGATTTCACTAGCCTTTTGCAAATATAAATTGGTAGACTGTAGAGACCACCCTAATAAGCATATGCTGAAGTGCTGGCACAGTGTTAGCAGCCAAGGATGGGCTGGAAGACTATTTAATGGATGGGTTATCCAGGACTTGGGTTTGCAAAATGGAGCTAAAAATCTTGCAAGAATCTTGCAGGTAGGTCTTGGCAGTGACCACAATCTGCCACAGCATATATTAAGACTACTGTATTTGCTCTTATTCAGAGCCTGCAAATGAACACAAAAACGGAGAGAAAACAAAATAAAGTATAGCTGAACATATTTGGAAGCAGATTAACTTTGATTTGAGTTCTGGGTGAAAGCTAGTTTTGAATACTATCAATGGATCTGAAGTGCTCTTCCTATGTCTCCTAAGACTGTTAAGTTATACTATGTACATACCATATGTAACAAGTATATAGCAAGAAATATAATATCACATCCTAAGGTCTGTCGTCTTTTTCATAATATTCAAATTGAAGGTAAGCCATGGGACTCTGCAATGAATCGGATTCTTCACCTCGCAGGCAAAAAAACCTCCAGAGCTTGGGGTGTCAGATCTCCCCCGTACACTTGTACTTGAAACTAATAGATGATATGATGAAGGTTGACAGAGCAACCTTAACTCTGCCTATGATTTCTGTATCTTATGAGGAAAGCACTAGAAAACAAGAAATCCCTGACAAAAGTAACATTAAAATGTGCCCCATATAGTAATCCTGCTACAGATCTGTGATTGACAAAACATTATTGATACACACTGTCATTTTACCTAAAAAAAAAATTAAATAATTCTTTAAGTAGCTTTTCTTAGGGGCAGTATCATTTTAAGGCCTGGGGTTAGAGTTTTTGAATGCGAGTCAAATAACCCAAAAATATTTGAGGAAAGCGATAGAGCATTTCTGAAACACTTTGACCCCACCTGACCGAACTGTAACAAGGTTTTGTTTGAGTGAACCATATGAAATAATATGAAGTTGGAGTAATCTTTAAAGGTTCAAATTAATCACTTCAGATTTCAGAATGATCCTGGGACAGTGTTTTGTTGCAGAGTTGGCAGTGAACTCTCCTAGCGTGGGGCTCTGCTCATTTATGTGATAACTTTTTCTTGGCTTCAGGATTTCAACAAAGTTTCAAAGCAACAACAAGGTGCCATTGTGCTCAGAAATGTATGTAAGGCAACATTCATTCAAGTGTTGATCTGCATTTCACAGGCCAAGAAAAACAACAGTTATTTATATAATCTTATCCATGGTTCTGTTTTTCTCTGGGTACCCCACCCTCCACAAACCAACAGCTGAAAAGCTCTGTCTTGCTGAGAGCCTGCTCCTTTCTCATTTTCTTCTGGGCCTGGAGCTGAACAGAAAAACCAGGCATGAAATCAGCAGTGAAACTAGCCAGTTTCCATGCAAAAAAACCCCATGCATTTCCCAAAATGTGGAATATGAGTATAAAATAGCGCAATGTGGAACGAGACACAGTTTCCAGAGAACAGAGCGATCAGCCTTGTGTGGGACAGGGGTGTCCTTGGTGGCACCGGTGTTGCCAATGGTGGCTTAGTGCTTGTGAGCATGCAGGGGCTGCTTCAGCTTTCTAATGCAAGCACAGCCTCAATTTCTCTATTTGCACTCCTTTCCTCTTCTCCTGCGTTGTGTAGTAAGGCTGTGAACTCTTTGGTGCAGTGGCTGTCACTTATCATTCAGTTCCTAGAACCTGTGAGATTGATTTGGTGCTGAAGAGCAAATAATAGCTAATGTTTTCCTATGAACTTAATTTCCCCCCCTACATTTTACAAGGAAACATACAAAAAAGACACAAGGTGAACTGGCTGGATGTTGGTTTTGTCGGACAGATGAAAATTCTGAATTCTTTGCAAGGCTTCATGCAGATCCATTTAACTCATGAAGCTTAACAAAATTTCTCTTCCTTCTTCTCCCCTCCCACCTACCCAATCCCCTATTCCATCCAGTAGCTGAATTCTCTGGATTTGGAAAAAACCCCAAAACAAACAAAAACAAAAAAAACCCCACCAAAAACTAAACCCAAACTTGCTGCATGAAAGCTAAGGGGATTTTTGCTGGTAAGTAGGCGTGCACTTCTTGACTTCAGTGGGTCCTGGGTTATGTCAAGCAAGACTGATGTTCTCTTCTCACATCCAGCCTGTACCACTCTAGGGTCTGAATGTCCTACAGCCTCTGATGCATTTATTCTCACAGTGCTCCTGGCAGATACTGTTTTTCCTATTTTATGGTGGGAAACTGAGGCAAAAGGAGTGGCTACATGTAATGCCCAAAGTCATGTGGGAGGTCTATAGGAGGACAGATGCTTGAGCCCAAATTAATGCTGTCACTGCTGGGTTTTCCCTCTTGATTGTGGATTTGATGCTGAACCTTTAGATTTTGGACTTTATCCGATTTCTTTTGAAAGCACTAGGACTGTTGCCTTGGGCCAGAGAAACTCGCACCAATGTTATCAAATGCTTTGCCAGCCAAAGGTTTTGGCTTACTAAGGACTGGGATCTGATATGCTGGGATAGGCTTTTTTTGCTCCTGCTCTGCAGTACCGCAAAGGTTTATCATAGATATATTGAATGCTGGCCTGAGGGACTGATTCGTGGCTACAATGAATCTTTCTCAGACTGTTTTTCTATGTCTTTTGTTGTTTTAGATTAAAAAACTTTTCAACCAGTGACCTGGCATTCTCCTCAGGGAAAGACTTTGGAGAAAATAGCGGACTGGCTGTGTACGTAGCCGAGGCGATTGATGCAACCGTCAATTGGGAGGACATCAAATGGCTTCGAGGGCTGACCTCGCTGCCCATCGTCGCAAAAGGAATCCTCAGGGGTGCGTAGTTCTGCTGCTTCCCGTGGGTAAGGCGAGGCGTCCCTTCTCGCGGAGGCGCCAGGGAAGGAAAAGTGCTCGTGCTGGGGAAATTTCTGTAGAATTGCATAGAATTGCATTACTTGTTAACAGCAAGCATCCCCTTTGCTGATATGGAATATGGTGGGATGCACGTTCATATTTCCATGCTGTGCTAAGTAGGGAAGATTTGCCAAAGCAGAGCCAAAAACAATCAAAGGGAAAAAACCTTCTCTTCCTCATGCATGGTTAGGAACCCAGCAACCCAGATACTTGCAGAAGCAGCTGCTTAAATAAGTACCTGGAGCTGTCAGATGGTTTATATGACTGCTACAGGGTGTGTCTACCTTGATGTTCATTAGGTAGGGACCAGAGCTACTGATCACTTAAACTAGTTGGTTGGTTGGCTGGCATCGCATCGGTTATATCTGAAATTGGATGCAGCCAGGAAGACTGAACTTGCTCTGTTCGTTGCGCCTGTAAACTCTAACTCTGATCCGAGTTGTACGCTATTTAAAGGAAAGCTGGATTTCCATTCTGTCAAAAGAGCACTGAGCACAGTGAAGTGGTTTCACTAAGTATGGATTATTACTGTAATCATGCTGATAATTTTGGCTTGGAGAAAATAATTTAGCAAAATAATTTCTTAGTGATGAGTTGTGGGACACAGTAGAGGAAAAAAAAGGCTAGCAACCAAAGTGGCTGCTAATCCAAAGTGGTAAAATGTTCTGCTCCAACATTTCAAATTACTTTTCTGGTCTTATTGCTTAAAGAGACAACTCTTTTCTGTGTTGAGATGGGGCCTTGGAAGGATGAAGCCCTAAGGTGGCTTTGCATTAGCTGGCAATGTTTTTTCAGTGATGCCAAAATTTCCCTCATTGTGATGTCAATAAGCTCCTAGTTATGGAAAGGCATATCTTGTTTGTTTGGGTTTTTTTTCCTAGCTGATGATGCTAAAGAAGCTGTAAAGATTGGGGTAAATGGTATCCTGGTGTCAAATCATGGAGCACGACAGCTTGATGGGGTCCCTGCAACTGTAAGTACTGGTGCTAATATGCACCAGTAGTGTCTGGTTTTCTCTACCTTTTGGCTTCTTGTTTGCTTTCTCTGAACACATGGTAGCTGGAGGAAAAACCTGTAAATATGTATGTTATATGCCTTAACCCATGAGCAGTAATCTCTCTCCAGTTCTCTATGTATGTCACGTCATACTCTGAGTTAGACACAGCCTCCCCTTGGTCAGATCAAACAAAAAACCACAGGAGGGTTTACATGTGGCTGTTTCTTCAAGCTACCTGGGCACCCTGTCCTTGGCTGCAGCACCCTGCATGGAAATCTAGAAGACCAATTTCAGATAGTGTATTATTGTCAGGTAAATGTTTAGAAATTGGAAAGTCTTTAAGAAAATTTTTCTAGTCTTCTCTTATTTCTCCTTTCTCATCCTTTTTGAAAACTCCCTGCTGCCATTTGCAGTTCACTGAAGGTTGTACTAGAGTTGTTTCTCACTTTTAATATTCTTCAGAGACTTCTGAAAAATTACAGTGTTACAGAACAGCTAAAGGCAGAATGAAACTCTCCATTTTTCTCTTTTCCAACATTTTCACCTTTGGAAAAGGTACAGGGTGGTTAAATTACAGTTTTTTCCTTTTTCCTTTTCCTTGTTGTGCTATCCTGTGCCTTTTCCAAAGGTGAAAAGAGATTTGAGAAGTTCTCAACTGGCAAAAAAGAAAGAAGTAAAGGAAAATGAAAAAGTACATGTTCAGGCTGAAGGAAAACCCCCCAAATTCCAGTCATCACTCACCCTTCTTCATTTGGTGTGGGAAAGCTGCGCAAGTAAAAAGAGAATGAAAAGGAGGAGAATCAAAGCCCAGTTGTGACTGTTTCAGTATTCCTAATGTGTCCTTGATGAAAAACCTCCTGTTTTCCACGATTATTTTCTGAAGGGAGAGGGGGATAGGTAAGTCCGTTTTCACAGTGTTTTGCATGTGACGTCTTATCTGCTGGGCTCTGCTGTCCCACTGGCATGTCCCCCACCTCCCCTGGAGCACTTCTGCTCTCTGCTTACCTCCTTGGGGGCAGCTGAGGATTTCCCTAGCCGAATTCCTTCACCCACTGATTTTCTGAGGTCTTCACATGGACCCATTGATCTCCTGGTTGCGTTGGCTGGTTCTTCACCAGCCAAGCCCTGCATTGGGTAGCCAAATGCCAGCACAAATGGTTTTCTAAATGGTTAATGAAGTTGAGGCATCGTCCTCTGAGTTGAGGCATCGTCCTCTGAGATGCTCTTGCCTGACTCTCTCCAGGTACTCCTGGGGACTGGTAGGAAAAAGACCCCCTGATGTCAAGACTTCTTCAGTGTCAAAAGAGAGACTGCAATTTTTCTTTTTTCAAATGCAATTTTGTGCTGTTGGAGAGTTTGCAGCTATTCAGTTTTAGACACCTTAAGGGGAACTGAATTTTCAGAGTGTGGATGCCTAATACTTCTGAACTGAATTTTTCTTCTTTAACTTCTGTCCTCTATCTTCTTGTCACCTTTTGAGAATGTATTCCCCAATTTCACTAAGAGCATTTGAAAATCTTGGGCAAATCTGTGTGTGAGGTAATCCAACAGGAAGAATGTATGAGGATATTAAAAACATCATTTTGAAGAATGAGAAATCTCAAGAAATGTGAATTAATTTTTTGCCAACTGCAGCAGAACAGAAATTAAACTTGCAAACTACTTGTTATGAGTTACTCCTTTGCAACATGACAGTGCAGAGGAGAAGGCACTATTAAAACTGATGTGTTCACTAGATTTCATCATACAAAACTACATTTCACAATGCACTTTTTGTCATGTGAATATCTGTATCGGATCATGCTAAATGTTTCTGTTTTAGAAACATAATTTGCTTTAATTTCATGGGTTTTCAGAACGTGAGCTGAACCCAAGCTGGTTAATATTTCTAGTGTCTAGTTACACATTGAGGAAATCTGTTTTAATTATGGTTTGCATCATACTTTAGTTATTATAGCACTTTAATGTTGGTACAGTTTGTCAGGATGTAGAAAGTGGTCTCTGTTTATGGAAACAGATCGAAAATATGTTTGGCAAGAGAGCAAAACCAAAGGGAGGGGAAAAAAATCACAGCAAGTGCCAAACTTCAAGAAAATTTTAATCCAAATCTGAAAAAACCCTGCACTTTCAAGTTTTTTTTCCTTCCATCTCCTAGTCATTTTTTATCCATTAGGAAGGAAATTAATTACATCCGTATTTGAAAGACATGAATTTGTGTGCCTTTTGTCTTACTACCACACACTGTTTCCAGTCTCCTTAGTACTTGGCTTCCAGTTTTGTGTCTTTCCTCATTTTCATGAATAGGAACTAATTAGGCGTTACAGGAACAGTTGCCCTGTAATTAATGCTTGAGGCTTGAATTCAGGAGGCTCGTATCTTTGATAGGACTTCTTGCGTGGTGTGGACATGTTACTTGACTGCCTGGTTACTTACTTGTAACTTAGGAACAGTAAAAATCCTTTTCCCCCTTACCTTTATCACTGGTGTAGGGGATAAGTAGAGCTTGGTGAAAGTAACATATACGTGCATTAAAAGAAAGCATTTCCCCCCTTGCTCAAAACTCAGAGGAAAGCTAATTTTTTCCTATGTGAAGAAGTTTCCTCTACAATTATTCCTGTAATTAAGATGTATTTTCAAAAGGAAAAATATATTCATTAAAATTTTTCAGCCAACTCTAAGTTCCTCAGGGCACATCTTTCTCTTACTCTATGTCTATAGGTACAATGCCTGCCTCTGGGCTTCTGGATGCTAGTTGACCCTTGGTAAAGATGAATAATGAATTTTAAAAAGAAAGTGAAATTATTTAAAAAGTGACAGTGATTCAATTTCATCTCCAAACTAGCGAACACTGGAAGTTTGGGGGGTAATATCAAGGAAAGGCCTCCTCTGTGCTTGCTGTTCCTTATATTCTTCCCAAGTATCTGATACTGGCTTGTGTTGGATACATGTCATGGGATCAGATGGACATTTTGTGTGACCCTGCTGATTCTCATTCTATTTATGTGACTCTCCAAATAAATTTGACCTTTGTGTATATCTGCTAACGTGCTAAGTCACTACTGTTTTTCAATACAAAGCTGTGTTATTTGTGCATACAGTTAGGCATGCAATTGCTCATTTAGCTTCTTTAAAGCTTGGATCCTGTACATAAGGGTTCATTCAAAAAATAAATAGGGTTACAGAAGCAGACAAGATGTATTTCTGGTTTCAATCTTTTAGATTGATGTCTTGCCTGAAATCGTTGAGGCTGTGGAGGGGAAGGTGGAGGTGTTCCTAGATGGTGGTGTAAGGAAAGGCACAGACGTTCTCAAAGCATTAGCTCTTGGTGCCAAAGCTGTATTCATCGGAAGACCTCTCATCTGGGGCTTGGTTTATCAAGTAAGTTAGAAAAAGCTCAAATTTCTGTTTTTAGATACCTAGACTAGCTGTTTAGGCTTAGTGTACGCGTGTGTGTATATGTGTGCACATAAGGGTGCGTGTGTGACAGTGTCTGTGTATATCCAGACCATCTAATCTAAAATTTACTATGACAAGTACTCAGGAGTTACGGTTGTGCATAAAACTTTGTTGGCACACGTATACGTGTCTGTATCTACACACATGAGCCATATGTACACATAATAGTACATATTGTCTCCTAATCTCCTAGGGTGAAGAAGGAGCAAAAGAAGTTCTCCAGATGCTGAAGGAAGAGTTTCGCCTGGCAATGGCACTGGCAGGTGAGACATCAACATTTCCTCTCAGTAATAATCACCTCTGTTTCGCATTTCCTCATAGCTTTCATTTGCCCTGGGCAAGATGCTGTAGAAACCCACAGAAGGGAGACAGAAATGTCTGCAATAAAAACAGATTAGGCTATGCAGAGATGGGAAAAGGACTTGTTGTTATCCCTGTCTTATAGATGGGGAACTGAGTAGCTTAAGTAAAAACACGTATGTTTTTTCACAAGGAGAGCAATAAATCTGCGGAAAAGTAGTGGCAAACCCTTGGTCACTAAGGGGTGGATTTCATCTGACAGAATGTAGATTCCTATGGGATAGGAGAAGAAAAGGCTTAGAATGGGATAGAAAAGCAGGGCTTTCAACTGATATGTAACTTTTCCTTCAGGATGCCGGAGAGTAGAAGAAATTGGCAGGACACTGATACGAAGACATCAAGTAGTATTTTCCAAGATTTAGGTCTGAAGACTATTGCCTCGTGTGTTGCCTGTTGTGCAGAAAGTGTGCTACCAGACAAAAAGCAACTGTGTTCGCTCCTTGGGCCTCATCCTGCAATCCTGACTGAGAAGGGGTGGTCTGTAGGAGATCACTTGTTGAAGAAAGTACTTGAAACAAGTTTTACAGGTGTTTCTGTATTCTCCTAGGCTCTTAAGGAAAGCTGCTCTGCTGGGAGTTGTGATTAGAGATGGGCCTTTATACAAGACCAACATAGATATTTCCAAGTGTTTTGCAACAAATGCTAATATTAACTTAAATGCCTGGAAGTAACTTCGCTGTTAAAATGAAACTATAAACTATAAAATGAAACTAGAAATGCTTTGATAGCAAACAGCTATCAAAATGCAGAAATGTAAAATGTAAAAGATACTTCTTGCTCACTGTTTTGAGAAACTGCACTGTAGATAGTAGAGATTAAATCTTGCTTTCTTATGAACATAGTGTCACTTCCCTAGCCACTGTGTGCTATTACTTTATAAGCATGTGGGCTTGTAGTATGTAGGCTGCAGGAGCTCAGAGGACTCTTAGTTGTAAAGAACTGAACAGCAAAGCAAAATTGGGGAAATACTGCTGTTTAAGTGGCACAAACCCCCTTGCAATCAGACAACCATTATGTATGTGCATCAGGTTTAGGTCGGATCCTACTTGCTGGTGCAAAACCTTGTAGCCCTATTGCCTTCACCAAACTGTGCCGACTGCACCCAGCTGGAGCCCTGAGTCACATTTTTCACCTGGATTCATTTGCTGACAGTGGCAAGCGAAGGCTGATGCTACCTGGGAGAGTTTGTAGGATTTGTAGCCATGTGCAAAAGAGAAGCTTGAGTAGTTGACGTCTTAACTCATGACTTCAGAAGATCCTAGTGGCTCTATTCAGTTTCCATGAACACCCTTCAGACAGATAAATCTTAGTGTTATTCACTCTGCTTATGACGAGGATATGGAGACATACAGGATCTGCTCGTCTATTCTCTGAACAATCCAAATATCCACTGAATTCAGGAGAAGTTTTGCAACTGTAAAGAACAAAGGAATAGCTTCATAGTGCGAAGTGACCTTTCCCAAAGTGAGCAGGCAGAGGAGGTAAGACTCTGCTAATCTCATCTTGGGTAAAACTAAGGCTGGCTCTTCATCTGTCTCACTTCTGTTGCAGGTATAGCAATGTTACTGGGAGCAGGGAGAGGCCACTGCAGAAAGATTTTGAAAATCTTGTGGAAATTTAGTGTTCATTTTTAAGGAGGATTAAAAAAAAAAAAAGGTCTTGATTTCACTGTTCCACTGTCAGACATCACTGGCTCCACCATTTCCCATCAGTGTCAGGAGGACTCATGCATTCTGACTCTTCCTTTCTGCTCTGTTTGAAATACCCCTTACTGAGCTTTAGAGGCAGCTTTGTAATAAAATGGTGGAATATTACAATGTGAACTAAAGCTGGGGCTGGAACTCAAAATGGGGAGAAAACCCAAAAGGCCACATGCTTGCCCTTCAGTTGTAAAATTTGTATTCTTATTTACTGCAGAATGTAGTGTGTTGTGTGAGGGTTGCGTAGCAACAAAATAAAGTTTATCTGTGTAAGGAAATATGAATGTTTCTCAGAGCATAGAGAAGCATAATTTCTGCTGTTTACTGCATTTATCATATCTGTTGCAATGTGGACTGTGTCAGATGTCAATTACGGACTAACTTCAGAAAGACTGTTTATTTTAGATAATATAAATGTTACTTAAAAGATAGGGGCATAATATCTTATGTTTACATGTTTAAGATCTATTTCTAAAGTTTAGAAGATGCAGTTTCCTGTCTTTGCCCAACCAGACTCAAGGAAAGTTCTGTAACTCTGTGGTCCAGGATAAATTTTGATGGTGAGGAAACTGGTTTCGTTACTTGTGCGTAATTAACTATTTCTAGTTCCTCTGGGATGATGCGTTTACGTTGTTTTTTCCTGCTTGTTATCTGAGAATTGTCTGACTGCCTTCCAGCTCAACCCTAGTAAGAATAGCCATGCATTAAAAAGCACGATTAGAGCCAAATACTGAAAGGCTGTGAGACGGCGTTAACAGAAACAAAATTCATTTGCCTGGTAGACTTTTGTTTTTAAAGTATTCCACAGTGAAGAGAATTTCCCTTGATTTTGAGACATCCAAACACAGCTGCTTCTGGAAGTTATTAAAAAAAGGCAGGAATTCTGTTTGGTTTTGATTTCAGGTTAGAAAGCAGAAGGACTCATGAGAGTCCTCAACAATTTTAGAAGCTGAACAATGTCCAGTCTAAGCATAACTCTACCTCACAGTTCCTTCACCTGGAGAAGCTGAGAAGAAAATGTAGCACACATAGCAGATGGTGGTGGTGGTAGATATTTCTGCAGTTCGTGAGGGTGTTTCTGAAGAGAATATAGGCAATATAACAGAAGAAAATAATAGGTCTTCGTGGGATATGTTAAGTAGAAAAATACAATATTTGCCTCCAGAGTAACGAGTGAACACAACAAACTGTTAGGAACAATAAGTCACAGTCCTCAGATCAAGGCATAGATGTAGGGGGGGGAAGAAGTTGTATTTGATAAAGCATTTATGATGCTTTAGCATATCTGCCTATCTGTATGTCAAATATCAAAGAGTGTCTTGATGGTTTTAATTGTGAAATTATTCTTTGACTTTACCTTGGCTCCATATTAGGTCATAGATACTAAGGAAAAATGTCTACATAGAAAAAGTTCTTATAAGGGAGGAACATTGAGTGATATTTATTTACCCAGAAAGACAGCACTTAACTGGTGTGCTGGGTGCCTAGAAAAAACCAGCCCATTTGGGAGGCTGCTGACTGAACAATAACTGAATGGGGTTCCCTAACCACCTCTGAGGTAGACCAGGAATATTCCCTTGAAAAGGAGATTGCAACTCTTAATGAAAGAAGATTTATCAGATCTTTTGTGGAGATAGAGGATAGAGGAGACCAAAAGCAAAACCTGAGAGCATGGAAGAGGAGGAGGATTCTGGACTTTTTGGGAGGTAAACACTTTGTCTTAAGAGGATAAGACGTGGGGCAGGCTTTTACATACTGATGTTTCATATTCAGCCTACAATGTTGATTCCGCTGGTGCTGTCATTTTGGAAGGTCCCATTTTTGGAAGCATCCCCACAAAGTTGTCTCCTTGGCCTCTGTGAGCCTATAGAGGATTAAACCCACTGAAGAGAATATGGAAGAGAGCGGCACTCTAGAGAGAGGATGTGTAGAAACCACACGGGAGATTTGGAGAGGCTTCAGCGCTGGTTTGGGATCTTAACAACTGGACTCCAGAGACCCTTTTCTAGCAAGAAGTTCTAGGGAAGACAGTCTGTGTCCAAGTGACAAGGTCAGTGAAAGAGCCTGTGATATTGTCTGGACATCTGATAGAGCACATCAAGGCTAGACATGCAGGAAGCATGGTCCTCCTAAGAAAAAACCAATATGCTTCTGCAAAAAGCCCCTTTGAGCTGCAGCACATTGGCGGTCCGGGCCTGGAGGACCGGTTTGGCTGCATCAGGAATGTATTTACCATGAGAGGCTGGCAGTTAAATACAGCAGAGGAGAGCACCAAAGCACAGAGGTGCAGGACTGCAGGCACGGCAGTCTGGTGAGCAGAAGATGGCAGAAGTCAGCCGAGGGTTGTGAGACCATCTGAAGTTTCAGATAGAAAGTGGAGGAGGAGGTTAGTGTAGCTTTGGGACAGATTTTACTCTCATTTAGCCTGTCAGTTCTTTGAAGCAGAGACCTGCTGCTTTTTGAATGCTTGGAGCCTGCGCACAGGGTGGGGAATCCAGTAAGTAAATGATAGGAGTCATAATTCAGTGCACTGAAGCTGAAGAGCTGTGAAAGACATGATCTGTTTTCTTGTGACCTCCACCTCTCGCTGTGACTCTGGGACACGTTATTGTGTTTTATTTTTACTAGTGGCCAAGTCAAACAAATAGCTCTGGAACTGGTAAGAACTCCACCTCCGTCCCCAATTTTTCAGGTTAAGCATGAAACTTGTCTGTCTTACTGGGAATTTCTGAACATAAATAAACAGACACTTAGAGTAACTCACTTTGATAAATGGGCAGTGTAGGTCGGGGCCTGATGGATACGCAGGCGACTCAAAGATGAAGCAGAGCTGGGGAAGTAGGCAGGAATGGCTCTGCTTTTCTTGGCTTCTCAAATGGTTTTCAGGCTGAAATCAAATACTTAAGAGCACGAGGAAAGCTGGCTTCTGAAGTCATGATTTTGCACTGAACCTCACTGTAAGGATATCTCTTATAAAGCTACTTTTGATGTGGAAATTTGGCTCCAAACCACACTGAAGGCCATTATAAATAACCACTTCATCACAGGACACACAGAAGTTGGCTTCCTTGAACACTCCTAGAAAGCAAGTCTAACCTTATTGAGCCATAACCTCAGCTAGTGTAAATCAGAGAAGCTCCATTGACTTCATTAGTTTATACTGATTTACACCAGCTGTGACTGTGGCCCACAATACAGCAAGATATGTCAGCTTTTAAATTTTGTCACTGAGTGTTGAACAAAACTGTTTTTAAAACAAGATTGGCAATCCCAAATTTAGATACTAATGAGACACAGCACTGTAATTGTTTCACGATGCCTATATGTTCCACTTTGTTTTCATTTTGCCTTGCTTCTGTTTTTCTTATCTCCTGCCAAACAGAGGGAGAGTACCACATATGTTACATTCATAACAAAGATGTTTTGCTGCTTTGAGGACATGTCCTCCAGATGCAAAATGCCTTTGTGTTGTAGCTCGGCTTCTTCCTTTGCATAGGTAGGTTGGTTATGTGCCAATGTAAGAATGCCCTTGAGGGCCAGCCCCATGTTTCTCCAGGCTCTGGAGCTCCTGAAGGGGCAGCCAGAGGCTGTCCCAGCTGAACTTCAAAGAGCTGATTCCCCCTCAGGGCTTTCCAGCTCCTAAGTCATCATTGCAGATGGACAGGATGAATTGTGTCCAGGAGCACCCTGATAAGAATGCCCTGAGACCATCAATACATCTCCTGTCACAATCCTGCAGGGTTCTCATGTAGTTAACCATATTGAGTAATCAATTGCGCTGGCGGCACCTTTATGGTAAGCAAGGCTAGTAGATGCATACAGATGGTTTGTTCAGCCAAGGGGAAGACATTCATGCAACTAGACTGACAATGATTAATATTGATTATTACTTTATGACAATAGCAGCTGTAAGTTCCAGTCAAGGTCAAGATAGCATTGTGCACTGCAAAGATGCTCTTCTGCAAGCAGCAGTCTCTACCCAACAGAGTCTGAAGTGTAAATTGACAGGCACAGGAAGAGAAAGTCTCCCTCTATAAAGTGAGGATAGAAACAAACTGATTTCCCCAGTTAAGTCCCTTAAAGTTTCCATTCCACTGCCTTAATTATAAATCATGCTCTTCTCCCTGAGGCAGATAACTCTGGGGTGGACATCACCTATCACAAATACCCCACAACCGTGGGAGAGGTCCACAGATGAACTACAGAGGTAGAGCTGGGCCACAGCAGAGCCTTTAACCTGCGTATTTTTCCTTGCAGAAGGTGGAGCTCCTTATGCAACTGGGACTATATCTTATGCTCTGCTAGTTTGCCAAGGAAAATCTGATTGTGGTGGCTTTGCAGTATGGGAAGGGAAGACCTCTTATTTCTTGCTGGTTATCTATAATTCAATAGCATAACATGATTTTACTTGGGTTCTCCCCAAGCCCCTCAGTATACTAACCCCTTTAGTTCTGTATACTGTGTTTTATTAGATTTTCCTGTTAGGAGAACTAAAAGTAGTGGATTTAAAGCACTTAGTTGTCATTAAAAAGGTTCCTGCACACCAGGTACTCATGGTTAGGTTCATTTCACATGAGATTTGTCTAATTTTCAAGAACGGTCATGAAGACTTCAAAGGAAGGTGCAAGGATCCTACAGTAAGGCAACATGGCATAAATTTAGCTCTTACACAAATTCAGGATATGTATTGTACATATTTCTATTTGGTATGGTTAGCAAATAAGTTCAGTGTGTATTGTTACTGGACCCAGAAATCCAGCATGGATGTGAGATAATATTCATAATGGGTGAGACCTGAATGCTGATCAGAGGTGGAAATTTGAACGCAGGATCATCTCACATACCTAAGCTTTCCTCTGGGTCTGTATGCATGCTCTATCAGAGATAAGCTAGCCTGGTGTGTTGAAGAGTGTAGGTGGGGTCTCTCTCATAATTTTAATACAAACTGTTACTGACTCTGGAGTTACACATCTGCAGTCTTCCCATCAGGTAGTTAGGAGCAGCAAAAAATACTGAATTTGGTATAAGCAAATTCCCTTTGACAAGCTTACGTCTCTACCCAGGAATCTGGAAAAACTAAAAAAGCACCCTTCATACAAGAAACTCCCCTGGCAAGCTCTTTGAAAGAGTTACAAACAGAGAAATTTATATTAGGAAAAGAGAACTCGGTCACAGCCTTAGGAAAGCACAACAACGGAATATATCTGCAAATAAAGAATAAGAGCTGGCAATAATCCACCTCATTTCCTTACTGCCTACTGGTGAGTTTGTTCCACAGCTCCTAATCCACGGCTGCAGGTCTGGAGGTGCCAGCATCCGTCTCTGCTCTGTTGTGGCATTGCATCTCATCACATCCTGCATATTGCTTGCCGTGTCTGCACCAGCCTTTGCTGCAAAGTCCTGGGTTTTGATCTCGCATGGAAGCTGGAATGAGAGAGATGCTTGGGACCTTTGGGCCGAGTCTTTGCTGCTTGGAAATACTTTGAAATGAGGTGTAGACAGGCGTGGGTGTTGGTGAAGGGCTTTTGGCTAGAAGGTAAGAGCCCTTTTTCATTTTTCAAGAGCCCCCTACCCAGGATTAAAGTTGAAGTCTAGTTACAGTGGTTTGCCAGATGGGACAAGGGAACCTGCATAGGTGGGAGTTCGGTGTAAGCCATAGGTGACCTATGGTGCTTCAGCAGTACTTTACATCAGCAGAGAGAGCACAGAGTGCCTCCTCAAGGCAGAGGATCCCAGTCCCTGGTTCCCAGGCTACACACCACTTACAGCCATGGTAAAGAAGTTAAAAAGGAGGCTAGCAAAGACCTTAAAGTGTTCTTGCCCGCATCATGTTACTTGCTCAGTAGTGTTGTCCTGGGGCCAGGGAGGTTAGGGCTTGCTGTTCCAGAACTTCTGCTGTAACGGTCATGCATTTGAGTAAATAAAGAAGCCCACCACCATTACAACATTCTTTCCACTTCATCTGTTTAGATGCTGATACGATCTTTGTCCAAAATGTTTAGGGCCAAATCGTGAGCTAGCATAGCTCTGTTGCAATCTGTGGAGTTGTACTGATCTATGTTGGCTGAGAATCTGAACCTAGAAGCTCCTCTCTCCCTATCCCAAGAGGCACCTAAGTTTTCATTGGTTTCACTGGAAGCTTTGTGTGTACCTCATCAGGTCCATGGTATTTGAATTTGTGGGACTTGTAGCTGTCATGCGAGGTGTCCAATTGTCACTTTTATCAGGAATTTTGAGACAAGAGCTAGAGGAAAGCAGCAAGTTTTGCGGCAAGGCCGTGATGATTGTTCTTAGTTTCACAAGGCTCGTACAGTTACCTTCTCAATGCTGCTGATATTTCCCAGCCAAAGTTGCCCTGTTACAGAGTTGATACTGAATATCAGACATTTTTCTGTATGTGTGAATGGAAAAATGAAAAGCCCTGGTGCATGACATTACACACTTTAATGTATAAATAAACACGTACCTTATAACTCCCGTACTTCACTCTTCATGTTATCTATCCATAAATTATACCTTACCCAGATTCAGTCTCCCAACCTTTGCTTTTTATGTGCTCACTGTTAACTTGGAAGACTGCCACAGCTGTACAGCAGGTCTAAAAGACATCTCTGATAGTTCTAGCTCCAGCTTATTTTCTGGTTACTCAGTGGTGCTAGAGAAACTCTGAAGACCTCGTGGTGCATTATCAATAGTGTCTTCTCATGTTAGTCTATGGATAGTCACTTGCAAGTAGTTATATGTACATTTGTAACTGCTGCATAACAGACTACAAAACCACACTCGACCTAAATAGTATGGTGACATGCTAATGAACAGTAAACCCAGACAGTTCAACCATCTGCATCCGCTGCTTTTTATCAGTTTCAACTGTGTTGGATTTGGGTGTATGTGTCCCCCCCCCACATAAAACCATACTTTTGATCTATCACAAAAAGGCCCTTTTATGATAAAGATAAAAAGATAAAAAAGTATTCCTTTTAATTCTCAATCCTTTTTCCATTATTGCTCTGATATGGATGGGAGTTGTATTGTCAGTTATTATAGAGGATGTAGAATGCATTCAAAGAACAGGGAACTATAGAGTGCATCCAGCCCACAGGCTCGTTTATCAATTTGTGTTGCTGTTTACTGATGTGTTTGGAAATCTTCAGTACTATATGATGAGCAAAGATGTTGACTGCAACGTAAAGCATCTGTAAGCCCACACTGCACGCTGCTGCCATCATCTCTAGAGCCGTAGCAGCGCACTCATGGAGAAATTTCCATTCTGACTGAATCTTCCCTGCAATGCACTGGATAATTTACCTTAGAGGATTTTTATTGCCTCTATCAGAAGCTTTTTGGTTATTAATACAGGAAAAGTAATATGTATATTACTACATATATTAATACATGGGAACCCAGGAGAGAATATCCCGAGCTTCATTGCTTTTGATGGTTAGAGAAGTGCAGTAACTGATTGACGTTTTCCAAAGAGTTTGAAACCTTTATAAAAAGTGTCTGCATGCCACATAACACGATGCATCAAAGTAAAGGTGTCTTTGCACAGGAGACAGTCCTGTTAAGTAATATGCCTTTCTCCATAGCTAGCCTTTTTCAGTCTCACCTTCCCACTCTCTTGACAAAATGGCTGACGAGGAATTCCTTGAAGTTTCTCTTTCCTTTTTGACTCGGTATTGGTGTACACTCCCTTCCCCACTGCCTCATTGGCTGTGGGAAGGTGCTGCTGTGATTAATTTTTTTTTTCCTTGTTTTTGTTTCTAGTACTGGCAATACTTAGACCGTCCTGCGGTGCAGTGTCATTATGGTAAATGCCAGAAGAGCTCATCTCAATATTAGTCTGTTCAGTGAAGTGTGTCAATTAATTACTCTTCACTTATGCTGTCACAGAGACGCTTCCATTGCCCTAACAAGATGCTTTTAAGCAGCACGATAGTATGTAAACAGCTGATAAAAACAGGGTTGTCAACCTAGTAAGAACTTTGGATTTTTGGGTGTAGTGTCATTTGCTGCAAGAAAACAGTCGGTATGTAACTTTACGGGGCATTTAGTGTCAAAAGCAGTAATTCCTGATACATTATTTTCTCTTTGTGAATTAAAATCTTCTAAATCAAGTGATCCTAATTCCAGCAGGTGATTTAGGTCTGTAAAACAAAATTTTGCACATGTGCCTGGCTAAGGGGCTGCCTTTTGATCTTACATGTATAGATACATCCCAGACGTGCACACACGAAGTGGTTACTTGGATGTGGAAGCAGAGGAGCCATGCTAAGGTATGTATCTAATGTCTGCCTTCTAAATTTTTTTTCCTGCCCTGTTCATGACTTTTTGGAATTCATTTATGTCCATAGCCGAGTGGCTCTAAAGAATAAAGCTCTAGCCAACGTGCAGCTCCCTGGGCTTATTGGTTTTACTGTTCTTGAGACACGTTAGCTAAAGGCTGCCTGAGGTCCTCACTGAACCTGCTGGTGAACTAGGGTCTGACTGCACAGAGATGAAGCCTGCTTTTTGCCTGTAGGTGGAAGCCACGCAGGACCTAATATCGTTGCAGCCTTTATGTCAGTGCAAATACATCGAGAAGTGTACATAGCTGATCATTAAGAAGGTGGAGAGAGTACTTGATCTTGGTTTGGAGGTACCAGTGAGATGATTTTGGGGCTCTTTCATCTCAAAACAAAGGCATACAGGATCCAGTTGCTGAAAGCTGAAGGTATTAAAAACAAAGTGTGGGTTGTTTTTTTTTTAGCAGCAAAAGTTATTAGTGTTGGAATGTTCTAAGGGATGTGGTAAATTGTCCTTTGTAGTATTTAAATGAAAAAGAGAAGTTTTTTGAGAAGATATGCTCTATTTTGGCCACAAAATATTGGAGACTTGTTGGGTGAAATGTTCTGGCTTTTTCATAGTGAAAATCAAATTAGATGATTGCAACATCCCTAAAACTTACTAAGCCTATCACTTTCCTTTTGAAGTTTTTGGTGTGTGTTTGTTTGTTTTTTATTTTATTTGTGGCTGAACCTATGTGAACCAGGCAAGATAGGATAGTTTGCATGATTGATATGTGTGACCCAAGCTACGAAGAGGTGTACCTGTTCCCTGACCCTGAATGGTGCTGAGCCTCTTTATCAGAACTTCCCTATGACTGTGGGCATTTAGGATTTTTAAGCCTCTAAGATCCAGTGATGCTTTGGCTTAAGGTCCCCCATCTGTGTCCATCAGTACAGCTCTCTTGGCTGGACTGGTACCTTGCTGAATTAGACTCATTAAGGCTCTGGGCTGTTGTCTTGTTTCTGTGACATCTCTGCTTTTGACTTTGCTGGTGTAGATACGTCAGATGTCTCGCTGTCTTGCTGACCCATGGTAGGGTTTGAGAGCATAATTGAAGCCTTTGTGAGAATGGAACATTTGTAAAGCAGCAGCCTCTCGCTAATCTGCAGAGGGAAAGCATGTATGACAGGCAGCGGGGATTCCATTTTTCAGGATCCAAGGTTTAAGACAGGCTTAAAGGAGTCTTATTAAAAGTGTTTTCCAGTGCATGTGGCTCCTTCTGACAGCACCCAGGTGGTTAAGAAACCAGTATTAAGAATAAAAGCTGTTTCTTTTTTCTGCACAACAAATGGTTCAAGTGTCTGGTATTCGATTCAGAAAGGAAACCTGCAGCAGTCATGTCCCCTGAAATAAACCCACCAACATTTTGAGCTGCCAACACTTCTGTCTATTACGTCAAGGCATCGCAAAGTTTAAAGTGCAGCAAAGTAATATATATATTTTTTTCAGTAATCCCAGGGTAAATATTAGGTAGACAGCATTTCTGCTTTGCGCATTAAAAACCCGACTGAATTTGAAAAGCCTGCAAGTGCACTTTGGGGATTTCGGAAAGTGTCGTTTGGCCATGAGCTAAGACCAGAAGCTGCCATTTTGCAGATGGGGCAGGAGGGAAAGGCGTTTGGCCTCATTCATAACTTCACAGCTACTGCAAATATCAGCTGATGAATATTTATGTTATGACTGGCAGAGGCCCGAAAGGCAAACGGGGGGGAGAAGCGGAGGGGGAAGCTTAACTTAGGAAAATGGTTGTCTGAACTCTGTGGGATTTCTTTACCAACACTTTCCATGCTTGAACAGTAGCTGCTGAATGAAATCATTATGTACTGAGCCCCTGTGCAGGAAAACAAGGTTTGTCAAGGCTCTGTTCATTAGCACCTCGTACTTTGTTTGAACCTTGGACATATGCTGGGCCCTGTAGAGGGAAACTTTTTTGTTCTTCAAATCAAACACGCTATAGAGCTAGCCAGTTTTCTTTTGTTCGGTTATTGCTGTGATGGCACTAATTGTAAAAGAGGGTCTCATTGTTAGGAAAATAGGGGGCCAGACAGGAATGTGAAGTGCTACAGGGTGGCGTGGGTACTGAGGAGGTGCTGCTGCACGGCAGACTAAGATAGCAGATATGGAAAGGGTTAAATTAGAGGTGTCATTATTGAACAGACCTGTAGTGCTTGACTGTGCCCAGCTGTGTTGGTATCTGTAGCCTCATCCCCTGTGCCAGGAACACACTTGAAACCGGACCTCTGTGGTGCAAGTTGCTGCACAGCTGTTGATAAACAGAGGAGATGAGGGGAAATGCAAATTGAATTATTTGGGCACAGAGCTGGGAGGGACGAAAAGCCAGCTACGCTTTCCTCTTTGCACAAATCCTCAGCACAAACACTGTGTTGCATTTAACTGCTGTAGGCAATCAATGTTTGGTTAAAATGAAAGTTATGTTGGTTTTTGCAAGACAGTAGTTCCCTAATAATTCCTGAGTGTATCCGCAGTCTCCAGGGCTACTGGTTTAGTTAGTATTGCACTTGAATTTTAAGGAAGCAAAAGAGGCGAGTGTTCTTCCTCTATATAACATAATTTCAAAGTAATGTATTTCTTCATATTTGTATTATCTCAAATCACTCATTGAGAGGGGGAAAAAATCCAAATCTCTTCCTTTTGCCTTCACCAGGCTGTAAATTAACAGCAAGGAGCAACTTTCAATGAAGTTCGCGAACGCGACTTCACTGTTGGGATGAATCAAGCCCAGGAAGGAAACCGGCTGAAATAAGTAACTGCTGAAAGTCAGCTAGGGCTTACCAAAGTGACGGCCGGCTGCGGGTGGCCAGGCTGAGCCCCCTTCACAGGACCACAGGGTCAGAAAGCAGCAGCTCGGGACTTCACGAAACGCAAGCGCCTTTAAAGGCAGGCAGCCTGAGTTAGATATATAGAAAAAATAGAAGTGCCCAGAGTTAGTCGGTCACTTCTGAAAATCATTCCCCAAGGGCTCTGCAAAACTGACCAGGCGCTGCTTTAGAGGAATAGGGAAAAGCCTAGATTTTGCCTATTGTACTTCTTGAGAGAAATCCCTAAACTTGGCACTAATTTCTCCATTGTTTCTCCGGGAGGTGGCTTTTCTTAGACTGCTTATTTAGAAGGAATTAAGATTCCCTTACAAGGAGGAAAATCTCCAGGAAATGCCCATGTACAGGAAACCACAGGGGCCTTGCACCCCACCAAAACCACTCGCAAAGCCCTTCTGCTCCTTCCTGCTCATGTGTCCAATTTACAGAAACCAGCAGATGGTGCTGCAATACATCAAGTATTTATTTCCTTGGACAGGGAAAACTTGGGACAGATGTACTAGGGGCTGCCTCACACCACCCCCTACCCCTGAGGCAAACCGTCCCCCCCGTCCCCCCCCCCGGCAGCCTTGTGCAATTACAAAGGCAGACGGTGCGGCTCTGTCTCCCGCCCCGGAGGATGGACGTCCCACTCGTTGTTATTTCCAAACCTGCGAAGCAGTTTCTGACGGGGAGGGGGTCTTTCGCATTCGTCTTTCCTCACGCAGCAGCGAGGTGGAGCGACCATGAGGGTGCGGAGGGTGGCTGGGTGAGGGGAAGGTGCGTGCCTCGCCTCAGGGGTGGTTGGTGTGGGGACGGCAAGGCAGCCGTGATCCCCTGGCTCTTTGCCCAGCTCGGCCTTCCTCGCGGTGAGGGGCTTGCCCGGCAGCGCAGGTCGCAGTTTTGGCGGGCGTCCCTCAGAGAGGGTGGGCATGGCTCGCTCCCTCCCCAGCGCTCTCCTTGGTGCCAGGTTTGTGTCTGCAGCTTGGAGTGGAGGTGCTTGGGGCATAGGGAAAGGCCTGTTTTTCCTCAAAAATTTTAAGAATATCTCAAAAAACCCAAGAAACAATGGTGAATTTGTGCCCAGCCCTGCTGCCAGACCGGCCCAGAGCCCTGGAACCTTCTGGCACTTCCCCTCTCAGGGCAGTGGGGGCCACCCAACTGCTGCCTCCACCACCCTCCTCCAGCCTGTGTGGTGGAAATAGTGAGGAAAACACCCCAAAAAAAGGGCAGCAGAGGTACAGGGGGAGTTTGGAGCAAGGTGAAGAAACACATGCAATGCACTATGAGCAAGCAGGGCACATTTATGTGCACGGGGGCTCTGCAAAACATGGCAGTGTAAACCAGGACCGGTGTGGATGCGATGCATTATTTTTCCCCTCCCCTGTGGAAAAAGGAAGGTTCTCAAAACGTTTGCCATTTATTTGTGAGATTGTCCCTGTCTGCCAGCCAGTACCTGGTGCCCTGCAAACCGCTGACGTGCCACGAGGAGAAGGGGCCGAGGAGCTGCTAACCGGCAGGCAGCAGCAGCGAGGACAAGGGATGGCGATATGCTCGGGGAGGGACCCAACAACTCTGCGCAGCTGTTTTTGTTATACCACTGAGCTGTAAAGTTGAAAAATGATTTGAAAAGCAAGGGATGTGCCGGGAGTACTGGCGTGTCCCGCTTATGGGCGCTTGGGGCATTCTGTGTAAATTGAACTTTTTTCCCCCCTGTTTTTTTGGATGGCTTAATATCACAGCAGTGGAAGGGAAGAGCAACAACATGCTTGGAGTGCGGAGCCTCTTCCCTGATCCCTCTGGCACCGAACTGCACCAGAGTGAGCTGAGGACAGAGGCAAAGCCCGGCTGCTCCCTGTCTTTTCATTGCTGTAATCCAAAACCTGGAGGTTATTTCAGTGCGGAGGTTGCATGTGAGAAGGCCCCCGGTTTCTTTTATTAAAAAAAAAAATTAAAAAAAATCACCTGGGACAAGAAGGATAACTTGTGCATGATGTACCGGACAGCAGCGGAGTGAGTGGAGGGACCTGGCATGGAGTGGATGGAGCGATTTGCACTGGGGGAACGTCTGGCCCATCAGCTGTACCCAGCAGTTTGTATGCTGATGCTCTGCAGACTGCGGTTGCAGCCCCCGGGAGGAAGACTGCCTACATCCCTTTCACAAGTAAATAGCAATATGCAACTTTTCGCTTCCATTTACTTGATAATTCTGAGTCAGGGGTGTGTGTGGACGTTTCTGTTTTTTTTTTTTTTTTTTTTTGTCTGCTTGGTAGCCTTTTTGGAAGGTGACCCATTTGTTTCCAACCAAAAGCACCTAGGAAAACCTGCCCCCTGAGAGGAGTTACTCATCTCAGTGAGGGAAAAGCGATGGAAAGACAATTACTGTGTCTTGTGACTAACGTAATATATGACTCAAAACGTTAAGCAAGAGTGCTGACGTGATAGCCTCTTCCCCGCAACTTGAATTCAGTGTGAGAGGCGTCAGGTTGAAATGTGAAGTAGTTCCCCTGAAGCCAGGTTGCTCTGGCTTTGCATCCAAAGCCTCTTGAGTTGGTAGTTAGTCTGTAACCTAGAGAAAATGGAAATATTGAAGGGGCTTATTCCTATTACAAACACAAAATGTAGAGGTCTCTACCGTAGTCTTTGTGTTTTGATTTAGCAGGTAGAAGGTGGATTTCATGCAAGAAAGCAAGAGGGTGCTGCGGCAGTGAAGCAGCCTCATGGTGTAAGGGCCTGCAACCCTACTGGAGGCTCCTGCTGTGGCTCAGGCAAAACCTGCAAAGTAATCTCATCTTTTCCTCCTCGCCAGACTCTCCTCTCTCATTCTTAGATTTGTTGTACGATGCAGATTTGCATTTCATCTCTGTGTGGGAATGGGTGCTGGTGTTCCTTTTGTAGGATAAGATGGCTGTGGGGTGTTTTTTCTGCCCTCTTCTGATATACCAGTCCATGTCTCTGCTCCAAGAGGTTTGAGGAGCTAGGAATCAGACTGTGAAAGGATGATTCCTTGCAGGGGCTCCTCACGTGCAGGGTCTGGAGAAGCTGAGCTCTGTACAAAGGACAAATAATTTGTTTAACTTGGCATTTTTAGATTTCAGAATATGGCTTTAGGCCAAGTCTGAGTGACAATAAAAATAATTATTCTATGAGAAAATTGGACAGTTACAGGAAATTCAGTAATTCTCCTAGAAAACTGAATTTTATTTTGACAAAATGAAAAAAAAAGGGGGGGGGGGGCTGGGCATTTTTGCCTTTGCGTTGAAATTTAAAGAAAAAAAGAAACCAACCAACCAAAAACTTACTATGATGACTTAATTTTTTATGCACTTTCCTCTGGGAAATATCAATATAGAGAATTCTTTCGCTACTAGGGGAATCTTATCTTCCTGTTCTTCACATGAGCAAAGTCTTGACTAAGCTGATGTTTTCCGTTAGGATATTCTGCCGGTGGTATTTCTCCTGGAGAGCAATTGCCTTGTGTGGGTTGCTGCGTACTTCTTGAGAAAAGCGATGCAGTAGTCCCGCTGAGGCAGAGGCCTATTACTACTTAAGTATAGTGCTGTCAATTGGAAGAGGATATGCATTGAGAGAAGAAAATACACTATTGCTGTCATTAATGGCTCGAGTCTGTATTCTTGTTCAGGAGTGGTTTCCCTTGTTCCAGTCTGTAGTGGGACATCTCACTGAAGTATTATTAACAATTTTATTGGCAGTATGTACTGAGGTGATCTTGCTCTTGGAACTGTCTGCACGCACTTGGTTTCTCTTCCTTGTGTGCAATGATGCACTAAGCTGGGGTGATACTCCTGAAACTTTATATATAAAAAGTGTAGCTGTTGCAAATACTTCCTGCAACACATAAGGTTTTTCAAAATTACACGTTGCAAACATTAGTGTAAAAGAGGCAAGAAATTCGGACTTAAAAAGGATGTGAATTACAGAAACGTCCCTCCTTGTCATTACTCTCTTCCCTAGCTTACCTCTTCCTCCCTTCAGACCATGCATTTATGGTTTTGGTCTCTGAGCTTGAGCACACAGTTGTTTCATTTCTTCAGATAGCAGATACAGAAGGAAGCGAAGCTTTAGGTAGATAAAACATTCATTTTGTTGTGGAAACCACACGCTGCCTTGTGGCAGCACGTTGCAGAAGGTGCCTTCAAAGGGCGTTGGCTAGATCATCCTGCCTGTGGGAGAGCTGCCAAGAGGCTGAGCTCCTCAGCGTGGGGGTTAAAGGGATTGCGGTCTGACTCAGGACAAACCAAAGGTGAGCGAGCCCGTCTGTGAGCTGATGTCCCATAGAAAAGAGTGTGCTTCCTCCTGCCCCCAAAATGTTCTGTGACTGTTTTCATGCTTACTTCAGAGCCTGTCACAGGATGTAGCACATTCGTGTGACTCCTGTTGCATTGTACTGCCGTAGACGATGTTTTTTTGATGAGGAATCATTTTGCAAAATATGTTGTACTGTGTTTTGCAATAGGGTGGCAAATACTGCTTTGTTTGTCAACTATGGGATGTACCGTGGATGGCAAGTGATTCGTTGCCTAACAGGCAAGAATTTCATTTGTAAGAAATGTCTTTAGTTTGGCTTTAAGAAATCTGTATTTTTTGTACAGAAGTCTTGTGAGAATGGTAAGAATTTGGATGAACTTTCACAAAAGCAGTTAAGGTAAGTGGGAGATTAGGCATCTAAAACTTTGGCATATTTGGCCATAATTTTGTGCAGTCACTTTAAAAAAAAAAAAGTAGCTGCAATTTTATTTCTGACTTCAAGGAAACTTAATTTTATACCTTGCTTTGGGACATGACATGCACAGTTGTTATCCCTGAGATTGGACAAAAGCAAAGCAGATGGGTCTGCTTTGGAATGGATTTCAGTTTTCTTCTGGAAGTCCATGAACTTTAGCAGATCACAATATACCTCCCATCCAGGAAAGTGTTGTGTGGTTTGAGGTTTTATTATAGACTTTTTCTACAGCTCCACTCAGGGTAGATTCATGCTTAAATAGAAGCCCAGCAAGGCAAAAGCCAGGTGTTTAGGATGTGGCATCGGTGACTCAATAGGTGGTACACTTCCTTCTCCGTCAACATTAAACAAGTGCCCTTGTGTGGTAACAGGGATGGGTTATTTCTTGGCTGACTTGAAAAAAAAACAAGGTCACTACTAAGGCTTTGGGACTTGTACAGGAAGATCTTCTGTTCTGTGTAGTGAATGGGAAATTAGCCTCAGGATCACTACAACAGAAAAAACGACATCCTTTAAAAATGAAATCTCTAAATGTTGTATTGCAATAGAAGCAAGAAACCCCAGCTGATGTCAGGGTCCCATTGTGCCTCGTGTAAAAATAAGGATGGGTAAGTGGGGAATTCTCCCTGCTCATGTTCAGACAGAAACATGATTGAGTGAGCACCCAAGTTACCTGAAAGGGCACGGGTGAACTTGGAGCCGGGATTCCAGTGGGGTACATTAGCAGAGCTTTACCTTTCCTGTCTCTGAGCAGGTATGTGAACAGTATGGTCCGTCCAGTTACCCATCACTTACACGTTTGAACTTGAATTCATTGGATTTGATGCTTCCTCTGCAACTTGCTCTTTGCTACTGATTTGGGGACTGATTTGCCTGCCAGAAGGATAAGGGAAGGACAGGTGTTATTCTGGCTGTTCAGTTGTGACATGCTGGGCTTTATTTGTCTGGGAAGTGAGAACTGGATTTAACCGTACCTCTAAACTGTGCCTTTGGGCTGAAAAGGGCCAGGCTTGATGGTGCTGCTGTTCGAAGTCCCCTGGTGCTCCAGTGCTTGGACCCTGTAGAGAGGCAAAGGAGAGGTCCCTTCAGCTCTCAGAGGTCTCCCTGCAGCAAGCCTGCAGATGCAGGAATAAAACTGTATATCCCACAGTTTCAAACCTCTCTGAAGCCTGCCAGGGCTCACAAATGACCAAAGCATGCATGACTCTTGCTCTGCTTTAAGAAAAAAAAAAAAAAAAGTAAAAATCACATCTTGGAGCAGTAAAAGTGTTTTTTCACCTCAAAGACTGTTATTTCAAAGGATATTTTCTTAGTGACTGAAAAAGGAACTGGAAATCCCATATTATTTCTCCTTCCCTCCCTCAGCCAGGTCCTTTCTGTGCCCAGAATTTTATCTGGTGTGAGCAAAAGGCTCCCTGGATAGACTGTGAGATGTTTGAAGGCAGAGCATTTAGGTGGTGTTTGCCACCTGGCCCAAGTGTAGCTAGATGGCTGCTGCAACTGTCGGTTAGATGTGAGATGGCATATCCATTGCAGATGGCACATTAGGGGTTTTCTTTTCCAAACTCTGCCTTAAGGGACAGGGGAAAAATCTTAGAGATTTTAATTGTAAAATGGAGAGAACGGTACTTCTGATAAGCACATCAGGTATAGGAAGATACAGAGATAGCTTACTGCTCTGTGCGTGTTCCCCCAGACAGTAAGATACACCGTTGTTTCTCTTTGGCTACAACTGGACCTAGAATGTGGAATTAAACAGCAAAATTTGGAGTCCTGACAAAATGAAAAACTTTTCTGAGCTCAGTTCACATTTAAAATCTGCTTTATTGTAGCCACAGAAACAAAAAAAATCATAAACAAAACCTCCGATTCTACAGCACAGTTTTACAGCAAATAGCACCTTCTGTATCTCCAGTGTTACAACTTTTGTAGGCTCTTAGTCTTGTCAGAAAGATCACAGTACACCTTTTCAATGTAAGGGTTTGAACATCGTTGCCTGTCAAGATTACAGTAGATACATGTTTCTTCTTCCTGTGGAAATGGCATCTACGTTAATTTTTTTACTACATTAAATCATTACAAGGGATTATGTAGCATTACATTAAGCAGTTTCAGGAAAAGGTATATGTCTTTCTGAATGCTTTCATGGCCTCACTGGTGCTTCAGCAGAAATCTAGTGTCCTAAATGTTTGTGTTATCAAAGGGAGTTAGATCCTTAACCTCTGTAGGGACCTTTGAAAACCCCATTAAGTGCTTATCTGTGCTTAAACAATTTTGAAAAGCTGATCCTTAATCTCCCTCCACCTCATTTGCATTGTTCTGTCATAACATAAAGAAGTACCTGGGCTAATACTGTTCTGTTCTTTCTTAGAGTTAGCCATCTTCTTGACTTCCTTGAAATTGCCCACAGAGAAATATTTGCTGATTAGTGGAAATAAACCTGCTACCTTTCCCCCTGTATTTTATAAACGAAATAAAATGCAGTAGTTGTGTAGCTTCAAAATATTTATAAAAATACATGAAATATTTTTTTCCTACTTTCAGAGTAGATAAGATAGGAAGCAATAGTATCAGTGAAACATTGCAGGCAAGTATCATGTGGCTCGCTTTTAAGAAAGAGGAGTGGCAAGTTACGAATCTTGGGGGTTTTGCCATTCCAGGTGGTGGGACTTAAAAGCTGATACTGTGATTTACTGGGACATGAAAACCTGTGTCATGGTGCACACGGAAGCAAGGCTTGTTTGAAAGGCAGACCAGGAAAACAGGGCATGAAAGAAGGCAATACAAAATTAGGAAATGCTGGTTGTGATGACGCTTTTGTCAGTTGTTGGTTCATAGCTGGAAGCAGCTCTTCCGTAAGCACTAAATAATCAGTGGCACCTGCTACTAAGCTGTTACGTTCAGGATAGATAGGAGGAAAGGAGCATGTGTGTCTTTACTGGTAAGGGTAGTTGCTGGAGTAATGTTTCCACTATAATGTAACTGTCTGTACCGCCTATATTTTAAAAAGAGAGGGTAGGAAAAATACCTTGAGTTATATCCTGATTAGTCATGTACAAAGGAACAAATGCTGAGGAAAGTTTTCACTGAACTATAATGCTTACTCATGGTGGGTATTATGATTTCTTAGCTGGAGGCTCAGCTGGGGATTAGTGCTACAGAGAGACACCCAGGGAATGACTACAGAGGGAAACAGTGGCCCAATTAGTCTTGGGCTTCCAGGCAATTAGTACCTCGCGCTGATGTTGGAAACATTTTATTTTTCTAGGGAACTTTTGTCTTTTTGAAAAGCTGAAAATCTTTTTGCTGGGTGGATTTTAGCTCTTCTGATGAAAATTTGTAGTTTGCTATGGAAAACAAAGCCTCCACTTGGAGGCAATTGTTCTGATGGACATACAGATGGCTTTAGATGGAAACATTTCCTACCAGCTCCACACATTCAAAAAAACCTGTTTCTGCATGAGCTTCCCTAGTGACAGTGACGCTATTCCAGTAAGTCTCATGCAGGCAGAGTGTCCGTGCATTGGCATATGGCTGTGTTCATTGCAAGCTGTCCAACTTCAAGTTACTTTTAAGACAATAATTTTCGTTCCAAGACTCTTTGCATTGTGCAGGAGCAGCCGCAAAACACCTTGTATTCAGTAACAAATTTACTGTTATCTATAATAACTTCTGTAACATGAGGCATTATATTGAGCTATGTGATCTAACAGCTATGATTGCTAGGATCTGCAGTTAACAAAGCGCTAGTGGTTTTTTGCAAAGAATGAAACTGATTCATAGCGAAGTTAAATGAGTTTCTGCATGCTCTGCTGGTGATGATTTGAAGGTAGCTTGTGGGCTTTCATTCTCACTCAAATTTAAATGGTTCCCAAATTTCCAGCAGATTAATTTTTTTACATTTGAGTACTCATAAAGACACGGCTCTTTAAAGCTTACAGGAGCTGGGTACTTTGAGTGGCAGCTGAACCTCCCTTTAGCAGAGAAAGAGGGAGGTGAACTCCAGTGGATATGAAAGTAATGTAAGATACTAGCAAGCAGTACATGGCAGGAAAATCTTCTCTCAGGTTGGTCTGGCTGTTTGGGGAAGTGTTGGAGTACAAATGATGAAAGATGTGAAGTTCTTAAAAGATTGGGATCTGCAGGAAAAAAAGGTTGGAAGGTGAAGGGCAGGGAAGAAGCCAGTCCGTCAGGGAAGCCTGACTGCCATAATCATGGCTGTTTTCTCCTTATGCTCTTTCCTTGCCATCACTCAAAGCAGATGTGTCTTTTTCTCCTGGCCTACTTGCTTTTTCTCCTGGCCTACTCGCTTTTTCTCCTGAAACTGCTAGGGTCACAGCTAAAGTGCTCTTCCGAGCACGGCTATTACTCAGGATGTGCTATCTGTACTGGGCTCGAATCCCAGCCCCTACTGACGACAAAGGGCTTCATGGCCATCACAGTTCTATTACCATCAACAGAGAGAGCAGAGGTCAAATGAATGCCTGGATTAACCCAAAAGGATCTCGCAGGGAAGCAACAAGAGTGGTGTCCTGGCACGTTGTGAACCTGGATTTACTCTTAAATTTGCCAGTGCTACGTGAGCTTAGTATTGAGGTAGTGCTCACCTTACAGTGCACAGTGAGTCCATCCAGTGGAGATGAGGAGCATTGGGTGGAGGTGGACGGGGGAGAAGGAATGGGAATCCATAGCTGACAGACCCTGTGCAGCTGCAGGTTTTCATATCTTCGTCTCAGTCATCTATTTGTGGCATTGGTGATTCTCATGACCTTGGGTTTTTGCTGTGAAAGGAAAGTTTTAAAAATTACCGTCATCTATTTATAATTATAAATAGTAATAAAAATAGAGACAGTTTCTGGGCTCAGTAAATTCCTCGCAGCAGGATTCCCCCTTGACACCGATCTCTGTTCCAGGCTGCCCTCCGTTCCCTTTCTGCACTAAACTTTCCCTCCTCTGAACAGTAACCCTCTGTTGCTCCCAGTAGCTCAGTTGCACCATAGTGCACCATGGTGTTGGTCCCACTGTCTCTCCCACTCCAAGGCCTCCTGCACTATTCCTGTGCTCTGATGGGAAAGGAGTTTAAGCAAGAACAATTCCAGAATATTTAAATTAATCTATAAATTAGGTTCAGAGAAGTGACACCCAAGTATGCTATTTGTACATGTTTCCAAACAAACCATATGTTTTCTCAGAGATTTTAAAGCAAGCTTTGTAGGCTGAGTATGGCAAAAATCAGTGGGATCAGCAAATACTGACCTTTATGATAGAACAGGATATTAGCTTTAGTAATTGTGGCCCAGGTCAGGTGATCTAGGTCTGGGAAGAAGATAAAGTTAATTTGTCTCTTAATGTGATCTGATATTTCTTAACATCTGATATCTAGGAATAAATGTCATGTCATAAAACCACAAAGTTACGACCAGAAAAATAGCATGGAGGTTTTAAAATAAAAAAAGTTTTTTTTTCTTTTTTCACTTGGGCAAAAATCTTGTGATATTTTTAAAATAAAAAAAATATTATTGTAAGTATGTGGTAATATGGATCTAATAACTGCCTGGAATAAGGAATCAGATCTCAAATTGTACCTGAGTTGTGGTTATTTTAAAAAGCATACAGTCAGTACATATGTTTGAGCTATACTGATTCACACCAGAAGAGAATCTGGCCATTTAGTGGTTTGGGCTTTTTGGCTGAGTTTTGTTACGAGTGTAAAAGTTAAATAGTAATATTGACTCACTCAAGGCACTTTATAAGCCTTTTTCGCCTTCCCCTGGTCCCCTTCCCCTGGTCCCCAGATTTGTTAATATGTGTTAGTCTGAACTTTCTGGGAGTGACTGAAATGTCTCTTTTTGATATTGGCCTGGATTTAAATAGGACTAGATTCTTTGAATTTAAGTAACTAATTTCTACCTTATAGAGAGAGCAGACCTGGCATTCTTACATCATGGTCATGAGAAGCCTTACCAGTGAAAGTCTACCAGTAATCAGGCTCGCCCAAAATAGAAAGGCTGGGGAGGACTCTCCTCCCTGAAATGAATGTATCTTGAGTTTTATCAGCTTTCGTTTTAAATATTTGTTGAACACCCTCAATATTAATTGAAATTATCATCCTTTTAAACATCAGGCAGCTCGCTCAGCCAGCACAAGAGGCTGCCTCTAGATAGATTTTGGCCTCAAGCACGTCATCAAGTTGCCAGTCATCAGCTGAGCTGTAGCAATGGATCACACATGTTTTCTTAGACAAATGCTTACAATTAATATGAATGGGAACTGCATGTACAGCTTCCCTAGTGAGATTTGGACTTTTTGTCCAATTTTAAAATATTTTTTATTTTGTTCATATTACTCTAGAGACATCTGTTTGCTTTTATTCCAATGGAAATTAAAGAGCTAACCTCGGTCAAAGTTTAAATTTGTTATTAGTGTTACATTATATTTTCAGAAATTTAATCAAGCCTAAGTTCACTCAAGGAAATCAGCTCCCCTTATTAGCCTAGCCTTCTTTTAGTCTAAGTTCTTCATTGACAAGTTGTGTTGCTTTTTAGTGGGCAGAATTAAAATTAACCTCCTATTCACCTGAATCCAAGACAATATTGAAGCTAAGGCAACACAACCTCATACAGTCTTGGAACTGGCTTTAGGAACATACGTTTCTAAGCCATTTCATTTATTGCCCCTTAATATTGGTCAGTGATAGACGCTCATGCTTTTGTGTGATATTCCAGTTTTAAGGCTCCTCCCGAAGAATGGGGAAATGTTGGATTGGATTGATTTTAATTCTACTGAAATGCTTTGCCATTTTTTAAATTGTCAGCATCTGGATTTCTCTGGAATTGTCACTGGTGGAAAAAGTTCTTTCTATGGCTGCACAGAAAGAGTGATTTTGACAGAGGACTGAACTGAATTGTTGAAGTATTGTACATCCGGGGCCTTCCAGAAATTCCATTAAATTGTCTGGGCGTGTAGACGAGCTGAGCATTAAACCAACTTTCATGGAATAATAAATACTGGTTTTTGAAATTCAGTCAGTCAGTCTACAGAGCCCGTGAATGGAAGAAGGGAAAGTCACTCTGTATAGCTACATAAACACAGATCTTGCTGTATATAACTCAAAATAAGACTTTGCAGCTTAACGTGCACTTCTGAATTCTTACATCATACATCTTCAGCGTTTCCTCTATAAAAGGGTCAGAAACTTCTGTTAGAGCTGTTTGCTTTGAAATAAGTTATTCAGTACTGTATCCATCTAATCCAAAGCTTTTCCATCAACACTAGACTGAAAGTTTCCTGTTCTTTGGTTTTCTGTGGTCTACCTTCTTACTCACCATAACCTCTTGACTGCCAGGTCATACATGACTTGTAAGTTCAGACTTGTGTTTGATTATACTATGAGCTCCTAAAACCCTTAATTTGGCTAGTAATTCCATTGGGAAAGACTGAAGTATGAGTTTGAAAACAAAATGTTATCTATTAAAAAGCCCATTTTACTAGTATGTAAAAAATGTCCAGTTCCATCTAAAACCAGCTTTTTTTGTCTTAGGATATAACATTCTGGTGACATCAGAGACGCACTTACTATATTATTTTTGGCCCATTCACAATGGCTTTAACTCTCTGTCTTGTCTCAGCCAAAATTGTGTCAAAAGGGGTCAAAAAGGAGGATATAGTAGCCAGACTAAGAAGGTCATTTTTGCTTAATATGTTGGGTGTGCTCACTTAAACCCTAGGGCTTAGTATCTGAAGAACATTTGATTAGCTTGGATCAAGTACAAGTGCTTCTATACTGGAAACTAATCCTGATAGATTTTACAGGATGTTTCAAGTTACTAAAACACAAAACTCTGGACGATGGCAAGTTAGAGGGAAGGGGGACCCTGCTGGGCTTGCCTCTGGAAGAAACGTCAGATGCATAACGACTCATTTACTTTAAGGAGGATGAGTGAGAGGGCGTTGGGACACTGACTAAGGCTGACAGACCCTTGATGGCTGGGGAGATGGGAGTTACACACCATTTCCATTATGTTAATGCCAACTTAAAAACACAAATGTCAATCTTTGTAACTCTCTCTGCTCCACATAGCCTTCTAGCAGCTAAATACAAATAACAGCCTAGCTGCTGTATTTCCCCCTCCCCAAACTCTGTGCAGCACTCTGCTCTTAGTTATGTCTTTTAAGGTGAGTCCACATAAGGTCGTGAACATTATGGGCAATAGGGCACATATTCTTCATGCAGAATAATGGGAAATCTTGGCAGAGGCTATGAAAACGTTCCTCTGACTCCCCCTGAGAGTTCCTTGAGACTGGGAGCGATTGCGGCAGGGGAGATGTTAGAAACAATGTGATAGACAAGGGAGAATCTTCAGGTTTATGAGAGGGGAAAGAGAACTGCCTGAAGTACACGTGATCAAACAACACCAGAGGTGGAGCGAGAAAAAGACATGTGTAGACCAGGAGCCCACTGCTGAGATGCCTCTCGAAGTGTATTTTCTCCGCATGGTTCTTTATTGGGAACCTCTTGTGCTTCTCTTCCTCTGGGGAGTTGAGAAGGTAGAAAAATTCTGCTGTGCTCCTAAAAGTCTATGCTGCTTGCTGGAAAAGCAGTGGGTGGCAAAGATGTCCTTTCTGTTTTCAAATGTGATCAGTGATGAGATCCTGATATAAACAAGCTATTGAATAATCCACTTCAGACTTGTTTTAGACCTACTTTAAAATCTTTGAAAATTTGACGTTCACTGGTATATTTCTACTAACGTTTTTCCTTGGTCCTGACCTTTTTTGCTATAGTATTTTCCCTATGTGTATACTTAAGAAATTATGTAACAAAACATTAGGACTCTTAACTATCAAAATTTGCTAGAATTTGAATTATGCTAGAAAAGGATGAACAATATATTTCATTTTATTAGCTACCTACTAACTATTTGCTTGTTCATCATCCCGGATGGTATTTAGATAAAATTTGGAATTAAACTAGAATGCACAAAAAGACCACCGAAATTGTTTTTTTTAGTTGTTTAAAATATCTTAATGTTCCTGATTATATAGGAAAAAAATATTTATCTGAACATATTTTGCATGTAAAACCTGTTAAACACAAAAGTAAAGAAAGTAAAAGGTCAGTTTCTGGTTATCATGTTCTTCAACATTTCAGAATTATTAGGCATCATCCTCTCATAACTATCTTTTATTTATAGCTAAGAGGAAACCAAGCTTTCCTGTTCATGCATGGATTATAAGAGGAAAAGAGACTTTCCTTCTTTTTCAAATCCCAATCTCTTTACCAATTCTGAATGAACTAGTCATTTTAGTGAACTGATTAAATGGACAAGAATTAGGACAGTACTTCTTCTGGTTTTTGTAGAAGAGGTCCTGCTGTCAGAATCTGTTAGTTCAGTAAGTGTTGGTTACAGTGACATCAGTCTACTCAGAGCTTTAACTGTCTATATGAGTTTGACAATAAATACATCTATATCTTAAAACTATTTTAAAAATGTAATTTAAAATATTTTAATAATTTTTGGGTTTAGGCTTTAGCATGGATTTGTCATTATTGGATAAATATTTCCTTTTAAACAGGAAAAATATCTCACTGACATTTAAATGGCTGAATTTATCTTATCTTATTCTTAAATGGCTTTTGAGTCCTAAAGGGCAGAATCAAAACTAGACTTGATGTAGGCCACTTCATCACAGAGGGGATTCAGAGCTAAACTCACAGGCTTTTCCTGCCAGTGTGAATGTCAAATGTAGCAGCCTGCAGTCATTCTGATGTTTGTCCAATGCTCTTTTCACCAGGGTTCCTCTGAATCTGCTGTGGTGTTCATGGCAGTTGTTGTAAGCCTTGAGGGTCTTCCAATCTGTGTGTACTTTGGTGTGATAATGGAAGCCTGGGATGTTGTGGATTGAACTCTTGAAGTAGAAATTCAGATCTTGCTTCTGACAGTCTTTGGATGGCCCACCTAAGCAAGTAGGTAGGTTTTTCAAAAATTTGAGAAATGTATTCTTTTCTGCTTAGCTTTTGTTATCAGTGCTGGTGGTTTCCACACCGTTTCAGTAATTTCATGAGCTCTTGTGTTACTGATGCTCTGTTTGCCAAACGGTCAGTTTTAGGTGCCATTTTATTTGTAATAATTCACCATTAAAAATAACTTGGCTCATGGTCTCCAGATAGTGAACCAAATGCTTGTTCAGAGACTTTTCTGCAAAGGTCCTTCTACTCCTTCTACTCTTTTTGTGCTAATGCCTCAGCTGAACGGATAGAAGCAGCATGATTTTTAAAAAAGATTTTTATTTCTGCTAGTCCTGGATCTGAAAAGAACAAAGATCTACCAGATCTCTAATTTGTGAAGTAGGAGTCAATGAAACTGAAATCTTGTGTGAAAGATTACGTTCACATTATAGGCTTGGAAAAAACCTTAATGGCCCCCTCCCCTGAAAACACTGACGTGATTTCTCTTGTCTTTTTGCGTTGAAACAGTTATGTCTAAGACCTTCTACTGAATTCATTCAAGTTGGTTGCAAGTCTTGCGCTGATCTCAGTTGAAGAATCAGGCCATAGTGAAATTAACAACATAAACAATGTCTCTAGGAATAAATGCCAAGGAAATAGGAAAACTGGCCTAAATTTCTATGTCTTTGACTTAGGTCAGGAAGAAAGAAAACAACAGGGACAGTGTTCTTTTCACAGAGAAATGGACAGGAAGCATGAAGTGTGAAATAAGTCAATTATGTATTTCCACTGCTGTTTATTGGAAAGCAGTGAGAACCTTTTTCCTGCCTACTTCGCCATGAGGAAGGAAGAGCTGAACTGAAGAAATTTGAGTTTTAATTTCTAGCTTTTCTACTAGCCTTTTATGTGACCTTGAGCAAGTGACTGATCATTTTTTTAGTCTCACTTGTTCTCATTTGCAAAATGACGATAGGAAGTCTTTTTTGTTAGCCTTAAACATGGGGTTTTTCTTATCTAGCACTAGTCATCACTAAAACCCTAAAAACCCAAAAAAGTTAAGCTTTTTGTCTAAGTAACTCTCTTCCTAGAGACCAAAGAGAGATGAGCACCTACAGAGCCTTCCCATCCCATCCCATGGATGGGATGAGTTGTCATTTGAATGTGCCCATCTCCTTTGATGGTACGAGGAGACTTTATGACCAGTTCTTAGTCAGGGGGACTGTAAGCATGGACTCTTTCTGTACAACACCTAGCATGTCTGGGGTCCCACTCTGTTTTTATTTGTACTAAGAAATATGAACTGGAAGCAATGATATCATGGGAGGGGTAGAAGACCCTATCTGGGTAGCTCCTAAGACTCTTATGACTTCCTGGGATCAGTAAACCGGATCACTTGTATGACACCCTCATTAGAAAATGAATTCAAATATTCACCCACAGGATTTGCAGACACTTGGACAAAAGAAGGTTAATAAGAAAGCATTGCTGGGAACAGACTTGTTCTCAAAGCATTTTTTAGGCCAGTTTTACCCAGTATCATTTTGCAGGTAATTTGCACCTCTGTGTGCATGTACAGTGTGACATGTTTCCACTAAGCCCAGACCCATTTCCATTTCTGTGCAGAAATCATGTCAAACACATGGTTTGGCACAAGTAAAACTGAAAGCATGAAGTGGGTAACCAATTGGCATTCATACCTTCTAGGTTTATTCAGCTGGAGATGAATAGACTTGCTGTTTCCAGAAGACTGCTTTTCTGAAGACAGCACTTGTATAAGAGTTGTAATGGAAGAGAAAAAGGGTTTAAGCCCTCATCCTTACTTGAAATAATAGGAATTAGACCATAGAGTCACCACCAGCAGCTTTATCAACCAGGGATGCTGGGTGACATGGCGGGTCTGCAGAAGTCCAAATACCCTCTGTTTTGTGGCCTGGGATTTCACCCACCTCAGACCGCGTAGCTGCAATATTGAATCAGCTTTTGTTGTCCCGAGAATATTTATGATTGTGAGAGCAGAAATCTTAAAAACAAAACAAAACAAAAACCCCAAAACCCAAGCTGGGATTTTCTTCTGTGTGTGTATGTGTATTATTTCTGGCTACCATGGCATTTTTCCTATGAAATTTGGCTTTGTTCAGTTGATAGTATCACTTTGGTCAAACCAACTACATTTCCAGACCTGGGCTGCACAGACCATTACTGAGGTGAACAGAAGGGTTTTTAACAAATAACCTCATTAAGCTGTTATGCTTTTTACTCAGCAAGAAAATGTTCAAGGTGTAGTGGCACAGTTCTCTGGGCTCCTCAAACCAAGTGGAAGTTGCCCACCTTTTCATGAGGTGCTTGTTTTCTTGCCACATGTTCTGTGCTGTTTACCACACATGAGTTACAGATGGTGATTTTAATTTAAAAACCCAAATGTAATAAATTCAGCAGATTAGTATTTGGCCAGGCTTGAGTGCTGAGATTGTTCAATTGACTATTATGGAAAACACATCAGCCAACCTCATCCCTGACCAGAGAGCAGCGGTTCCATCCCCTTACAAACAAAGCCTTTGTTATGTCTTCCTTGCACTGTGACTCTAGTCTCTACTGTGCATTTGTTTCCAAAGCAAAACAAAGACTTCATAATCCTTGGCAGTTTGAATATTTCAGCTTGGATTTTCCTGTTATACAATTTACCTACTAGCTGATTGAATATAAGAGATGACCTCACTGCTGAGGAACAGTATGTTTTCAGATTCTTTCAGCCCTATTTGTTTCTAGTGCAGCTTTAACCAAGAGTGAACTGTAAAGCAGAGTCTAAGGATCAGAGTGCTGGTGCTTCTACTCCGCACTCTGCGCTGTAGGAGGACTCAAGCCTGCTCATTTGGATACGACTTTCAATAGATCCCAGAGTTTGGCACTCTGTGACTAAGGTTTGGCTTATATCATTGTTACGCATTCAAGAAAACAAGGGCTTCTTTTTTCATGGTAGGCTTGGAAAAATTTACTAGTTATTTTTATTTGGAGTTTCCAAACATAGATAGGATAATATATATACTCAGAAATACTTATTACTAGATACATTATCATCTGTATTATTTAATTACATTTTACAAATATGAACATACACAAATGCATTATTTATATTCACTGTGATGAAACTGTAGAGGGGTACAGATAATCAAAGTGTATCAGTGTATCATACAGCTTTGGACTGGTTTACCTGTATTCTGCCTATTGCTTTCCTCCTGGTTATTTATAACATATCTAGACTTCTGTCAGATTTAATGAAAAAAATCATAATAGCAACAAAGATTTCATTTTTCTTCCAAATGTGCACCAAACTGACACTGGCTTGGAGTGCAGGATGAACACCTTCCTGCAGTGCAGACAGTCTGGAAGTCCTGTCATGTGGCAGGGCATGTACTGGGGAGAGATTTGAGCTTTTCAGTGTAACCCTCACAAAATTTAATTTTCCAGTGAGTCATGTGATACCACTTCTGTATTATTTTGGCCATTCTGTTTAGACAGGTTTTAAGTGTTTTGTTTTTTTATTCCCAGGAATTGAAAACAAGATCCAAAGAAGCCTAGCAGAAGAAAGTAGGAGAACACGTAAAAAGCCATAAGGTACTGGGCTGTTGTGGGTTTTTTTCTTTTATTTTTTTCCCTTTTATCAGTGTAAATGGCATGATCAGTTAACCATTGGTCATGATGGGCTCTTCAAAAAAGCAACTATTAATTTAGAAAGTGGATAGACTACCTGAGTAAGGACTGAACCAGTATTAGGCCTGAAAAATGAGCAATGAATGACTCTTACTTTTTTGATTAATATTTGTAGGATTAACATATAAAGTTGCAAGTTGAACGAGAGTGAGGAAGTGAAAATGGAAAGAATGACACTTCTGTACAGGCTCCTCTGCCAACCATTTGGTTTCTCCGAGAGTGCATTTTTTGACATTTAGTAACAATTATTTGCTTTATTTTAGTATTTGAGGATGTCAAGGCCCTGACCAAGACTGGGGATTTGTTATGCATTACGCCCTGCACATGTAGGGACAGCTCTGCTCATAGGACTTGAAAACCGTAGGAACAGAAATAAAGACACACAAAGGTGCTATTTGTTTCCACGGGGTGATGGAAAAGGTTGAACAGCAGGTCAGTGACATAGCCAAGAGTAAAGCCCAAGTGTGCTGACTCCTGGTCTTGTGTCCTGCTTACTAAACTTTGCCTCCTTTAGGAGGAAAATGGCAGCCAAAATGCTGCAATAGCCTGGGGTGGGAATAGGGGTGGGAAAGATGTACAGAAGAAAAAATGTTCAGCTCTATATGAAGCTGCCATAATCATGATTTGTCACTAGCAGTGACAAAACTGCCTGTGTAGTTTTTGTCTGTTGAGTACTGCTCTTCACCCAAATCTGTTAGTGGGTCTTGACTTCTCATACTCTCTCTCATTTCAGCATTTCTCTCTGCATAGTGACTATATAGTCTGGTACTTCATTTGATTGTCTTATAACTTTCCAGTGATGAATAGTGTATACACCCAATAGCAATATATGAAATTAGGCATCTTTAAGTAGTGAAGTGATGGAAATTTAAAGCCTGGCAAATCATCTTTTCAGGAAGAGTTGGACAAATGTTCTCTCCATTCTCCTGAAGCCTTTGCACACTGGCACGTGACATGTACCGTGGTTGCCATAATCTTTTATTAGAACTGTTTTTCCATTTCTGACAGTGAACAATACCATGGTATCTGCAGTATTCATTGTGTTCACTGTAGGAAATGGATAAAGCATACTCTGCATATGGTAATAAAGCTAAGTATCTGCCAGCTCCAGAGATGTATCTGATAAGTACTGCATGGGTAAGAATGAACGTGCTCAGAGTATGATAGGAGTGTTGGGCTCGGAGTCATTCTCCTGAATAGTGAGTTGATTGAACTTCTACCATTTACCACTGAGACCTAGATTTATGTGTTTATAGTCATTTCTATGTCAATACGTCAGTGCTTAATGCAGATCAGTTCCCTCTGAAGTAGGTGGGAATGGTCAGATTTCCTCTTTACTGATGAGTGAACTGGAGCCACAGAAAGACTTCATAATTTGTTCACACAGCCAGCCAAGACGAAGCAAGGGATTCCCAATTCCCAGTTTGTTGTTCTAGTGATTGGTGGAGTCTGTTTCTATTCCCAAGCAGTAATGTCTGTCCTAAACCTGTTAAGAACACTCCTTCCTATTCTGTGTTCCAAACTAGAACAAACTGTACTGATCTGACCCAAGTTGTGAAGCTATAAATTTAATTTACAAGGTCATTTATATGGGAGGAGAAGTAGTGTCAAAATACAAGAATCTATGCAAGGAGAAAACAGAAGAGGCATAGATAGCATAACCCCTATAAAATGTCTCCACATGTGATTTGTGTGGAAACAGTTGCTCTGAGATCAGAAGAAAATCTGTTGCTTTTGGCAAAACTGGTAATTCTACAGCTCAGTAGTTATTAGGGCCTCTGTGTGATACTTTCTGAGCTATGGACTTATCTTAAAGACTTCCTGTTTTGCAGCTTTCAGTCCTGTCGAGATGTATGCCTTAGCATGATTCAGTTCTGTTGTTATAGTGATATCAAGATTTGCAATGAACTGGTAAAAGATTAAAAGGTAGTATGACAGCACGCATAAAGATGAACATAGTCTGGAATGGAAAGAAGAAGAGTACAGAAGAAAATTTCAGACTGGATTTTGGTTTAGCAGTGTTTTAGGCACTCGTGTTTTCTATAACCCTGTCAGTCCAGTGAGCCTATCCTCACTGTAACACTTGTTAGCACTAAAAAACCATTTTCTTCCCCTGTCAGGTAGCTGATGTAATGCAGCGTAGTCTAAAACAATTGCAGAAGGAGATAGAAATTACCAAATTAAATTCATCAGATTTGAAAAATATTAACAATGTCATTACAGAAGTAACTAGAGGATATGATATCTAAAGCTCTTCTGTGCTAGGTACTGGCACAGTTAAGTACGCACACTGAGGTGGTCTATTCATTGGTAGCTACTCTAAGTGATGTTAATCAAAATAGGGAACAACCATCTCTGTTTTAAGTTGTGGGCCCACAGGGCTTGTTTTGAAGCTAATAAAGACAATTATAGCTTCATTCCTGTGGAACTGTGGAGAGATCTGAAAAATAAACTATTATTTGGCAAAAGGATCTGACCATGCAAGGTCTTCCAAAGGCAGTAAAGGGTCTGACCATCAGTGGGAAACACTACAAAATCTTCCTCTTTGAAAAGCTTGTGAAAGTAATACAACACTGACAGTGTCCTATCTCAACCCTGCCAAAACCCAATCTACCTCATACTAAATTACAACAAAAAGTCATGAAATAAATTGATCTTAAAATCACAAATCAATGCACTTGGGAAAAAATTATGTCAAAGCAGAGCTCTTAACTCCTAAAGACAGGGCAGATAGAAATCCATCTTTTATTGGACATTGTGTGTGCTCTCAATTTTGGTCAATTTTATACATCAGGGTACTCAGGTTCTACCAAGATGTGGTGCCATAAAATAAAGAGATCAAGTAAATAGCATTAAAAAGCACAGCAGACCAGGTATTTTACCAGCAGTGCTTGAGGTGTTGGACAGCACTTTGTCTGCAGGTTCAGCTTTCTTTCCTGAGTAATGTAGCATGCGTCTCAAGGAAATAGATCCAAGCATGAATAGAGTTCTCATCTGAGGTTTCTCCACACTCTAAAGAAAATATTAGCAAGCTAGGGAGAAATTGGGCAATTCCCATCGATCTGCAAGGCAAACCAGGAGGGGCATGTCACACTTGTACAAGCTCTGTGTTAGAACTAATAGAAATGTTAGAACATGAGATTGTTTGTGGTGAAATGCACACAGAACAGAACACTCGAAGCAAGAAACCTGGAAGAGATCTGCCCTTCCATACAGCGTTGCACTAATTAACTTGCGATGCAGCACAACTTAAGTACTGACCTAAGCAGCATGTGGGCAACTATTTTCTCCAAAGCCACAAGTGATGACTGGAGTAGTTTATCTAAATTAATGATTTACTGTTGCTTGTTAGGCTACAGATTCCAGTCTGCCTGGCAAAGTTTTTGGTAAAAGAGGCAGGCTCCAAAATTAAGACTTCTAATACTTCTAAGTGACAACAGTTAATGCTGTCTTACCTGTCTGTAGAAAAGAAAAAAAAAACCAAAACAAAACAAACAACTCAGAACTGCTGCTTTTCTAGGCTTCCTTTTCTTAGTTAGGACATATGAGGAGGGAAACCTTGGTTCTGATGAAATTAGTGGGAATTTTTGTCTTCCAAGGGGCCAAGATTTTACCCAGGCCTCAACAGCAGGCAAGTCTGAAAGAGAAGGTCAAGTGCCTTTTGTTCAACTGGTGCAGGCAAACACTGGGCTAAGCTGGGTGATCTGGGCGTACTTCAGTACTTCTTCTCCAGCCACTGGAAAGATGAGGGAGCTTCAGGCTGTTTTGGAAAGTGGAGTTCTGACTTAAATGTCAGAAATAAAAAATAAAAAAGTGTGAATGGATGAATGAATGGAATGAAATGATGGACTAGCTCATAAACTTAGTTACTCACCTGGTCTCCTCCACGGTATAAAGTCACCTTCCTCCTTTCAGTGGCACGTTTTGTTGTCACATGTAGTTAATAGTCTAATTAAACAAACATATATTTGACATGAAATTTATGCTGGCCTCTTTCTCACATTCATGGAATAAGTGAAGAGATACCTATCTGACCTGGCCCTATGACATATGGGACCAATCAGTCAAAGGGTTTGCTTTATAGAACAGTTGTTTAGATAGCAATTCACAAGATTTACAGAGGAGATAAATTAGACTAGACTCCAAACCACACCACCTCCTTTGCTTGTCTTAAGGTCGAAAGGGGAAAAAAACATTTACTAACGGATAGAGGACTGGATGGGAGCTGAGCTCTCACTCCCACTCTGCCACAGAAGTACTTGTATGTATAGCTGGTTTAGACTGCATTTACATATATAGGAATCAGAGACTTCTGAATGTGCTGCTGAATTTGATGCAAGCATGGGCACTTGGAAAGGTGCTGATTTAATAACTCTTGCACTCTGTAGAGGTTCCTCAAGGGATGACGAAGCAGCTTTGGAAAAAAACAGTTTGTTTCTGTTGGTTTTGGGAGAAGAGAGCTTCAGTGGCAGCAAACATTCTGTAATAGACTAGATTTTTTGTATTGTGTTTAAAAAAAAAGAAAGAGAAAAATCTCTGTTTTGAGCTGTTATTAATTGTCACTGTGCAATTGAAAGGTCAAACCTGATGTTCTTGCTCAAGCAAAACCCTTCTCCAAGCCAATGGAGTTTTGCCTGAGAAAATACTGGATAGAAGCATGCACAAATGTCAGCATTGGGACTGGATTTGAACAGTATTCAGGCACTAGTTAAGAGACTTCCAGAATAAGCTCTAAATGTAGAAAGAATGCTATCTTTAAAGGGTACTTTTACATAAGAAATATGGGGTGATATCCTCAATTTACAAACTTAGGAAGGGGAAGCAAGTGGCTGTGATTCATGGTTCTGTTCCCTTGGTCCTAGAGGTGCCACTTACCAAAGTGTTATTTAATAAGTCTAAGGTCAGTCTAAATGCTACTCCAAAAAGCACCAGCTGGCTGTCCACATGCTGACCCCATTCTCCACTCCTGAGTAGGTGGTATAAAGCTGCCTTTCAGTTCAGGCCTGTTCACAATGCCTTTGCATCCATTTTTCCTGAATGTGCATGAAGCAGCAAGAGTATTTACAGTGTAATTAACAATATATGATGCAGCAACCAGGAAGTTGCTGGAAGAAGCAGGATTCATTTGTCTAGCAGCTGCGTATGCAGCTCTACTGCTTGTCTCTTTTCATCCTGAACTTATAGTCCCATACCAAAACATGTGCCTCCTGCTGTCTGATCTCTTCTCCTGTGATACTTATTCTGTAACATTCACAAGAAGACCATTTTATGTGTGACTACTAAAGCACTGGCTGAAACATTTCTTGTTTCTGTGTAAAGTTCCTAATTTGACCTTTGCAGATCTGGTCTAAGCAACCAATCATGGGACAGAAAAAGTAATGACTAATTTTTGTAAACAACTTACACAACACAGAGTACTAAATTAAATAATGAAATGTTAACAGCAAACTTCTCGTAAGTTATTTTGGGAGGGAAATGGCAGAGAAGTTCACAAACCCTTTCAAATAAATCTGAGAATATCTTAAGCTACTCAAAAACAAAAGAAAAGAGGTGGAGGTTTTCCAAGAGATTTATTTCACTGCCCAACTCTATTGCTGTCCAAAAGGTTGGGAAAATGAACAGTCACTTCTGCTTTCGCAATTGTAATTTCTAAACAGGATGGGATACAAAGTATTGAGTAGATTGTGGGTATTCCTGCAATGAGCGATGTCTCCTGGAAGTAGGATGAAATGTTTGCGAGTCTCATGTCATTCTGATATCTATGAATGAGATACGAACATCATGCCGACTGTTCATATTGGTATTTTATCTACTTCAGTTATGTTGGAAGGCATGATGGATTGAGGTGAAGACATATGGAGGGATTCTTGACTCTTAAAATAATATGAATAGTAACGGTAATATTAAAGGCTGGAAGGACTAAACCAGATATCAGCTATCCTTGTGGTGAAGCATGACGGTCTCTGTATAGAGACTGTTTCCATATACTGACTATTTAAAGGGCAAGATAAAGTAGAGTAAATAAATAACAGTTCTTTGCATCAAAAGACAAAAGAAGTTCAGGCTCTTCACTTTATTGAAGTGCCTTGTTCACAGCATACAATTTTCTAACGGTCAAAAGATTGTGATTGTTGAGTTTTCTCTACTCTGACGGATGAAGGTATAAAAAGAGCCAACAAATAGAAGAAGGAGGATCCATTCAAACTAGGAGTAAGACTGCATTTTTAACAATGAGGTTATTTAACAAGTTTGGAAAAATTTATGCAGGAACATCTCCATCACTGGAAGTCTTTAAATCAAGAATGGATGTCTTTCTGATGACTGTGCTTGTTGCTGTAGCAGGCATTATAGGCTTTGAAATTCCATGGCTTGTGTCATCCAGGAAGCCAGAGTAGATGATTTCATTTGGTCTCTAGTGACCTTCCAGTCCCTGCAAAGCATTCAGCTGGATTGCTACTTGCAGCATGTGTGGAAGAGGAAAAGTAACATTTCTCATATCTGGACAATAGATGACAAGTGGTTTCCACTGGAGTTACAGATCAGGTTTCCTTTAATTTTCCAGGCAGTGCACTAATTTTTCAGGGAATAAGGAAACTGCCAAAGGACCTTTTGGTTATTTTAAATTTCATTATAACAGCCTTTCCACTCCTTCCACTTGTCCTCCCTTATAAACTCAGTGTAGAGGTAAACAACGCATAGAAGTGGTGTACTGGCCAAATATGAAAACACTGGCACTGAACAACTGTGTTTGCATTGGGCATCCTTTAAATGACATTAATAAAAAGTTGACTGAATTTCTCTAAGTACTCTGAAATTAGTTTTGAAAGAAAACAGCTTTCAGCGATTTGAAAAAAAAAAATTAATTTGCAAATGGCATATATTGACTGAGGTTGGCCATAATATTTATGAATAACCATAGAAACATGATGAACAGGATCTACACAGTTACTTCCAAACTTCATTGCCAGAATCAGTATATTCATCTAACACTCCTGATCTGATATACCAGGTAATGGCAAATATTACGTACACGAAAGAGAAGAAACAGAGGCATTCGTTAGTGGTGGTGTTCTGCAAATAGACCAACATTAAGCACACACTTTGAGCAGACCATAGCCAATTAATCAAACCACAGAATATCTGCAAATATTTACTTGATGGCTGTGGTTTGAAAAAGCTGTAACAGTACATAAAATAGATTTGCTTTACATTTCAACAGGCTTGTTGGTGAGAGTAAATGATAGGGAAAAAGAGGAAAAAACTAAAATGAAAACAAATAGATTATGTTTCCAAAATCCTAACAAATATGTGATCCACTGAACTTATCAGACTGTTAACTGCTTGTAAATCTGCCTAGACTGAGGTTGTGAAATTATTTTTAGTATGACAGCAGAAACCTTTCTAATGCTACCATTGTGGCACCGTGTCAGCTGAGTAAGAGGCAGCAAGAATGGCATAAGAGTCAGCTGGGCAACCTGAGAACAAGGCAGTTTAGCAATACAAAATTTTCTTTCCAAATAGAGGAAGAAGTATACTGATGTAATTGCATTTATAGTCTGTGAACTTCTGAAATCCTAGGGAGAGTACATCTGAGGACAATGCCGTGGCTTTACATAGTCCAACTAGCAGCTACGTAATTTCTGAAGAAGAGCATCAAGAACTCTTGCTCAGCTGCTTAACAGAGTGTGTTAGAGCTCTGCTGTCCTTAGTGGAAATGGTACCTTCCCAGCACAACAGTTTTGCATCCGTTATTGCCAACCTCAACGTCCCCTCAGTTGTATCTTATGCTTCCATAAATTGTAAACTTGGTTTAAAATGAAAGAGCTTCAAATAAATGTCTTCCAGTTATTTTTATTTCCTGTCTGGTTTGAGAGTTTGGTATTGGTAGGGAATAAGTTTTTTGTGGTCTCCAAAGCATACTTTCTCCTGTAGGACCTTTTGCATAGCCCATGCAGCAGGCTGGGGCATGGTGGCAGCAAGGAGGACTTTCTCTTTGGAAGGCAGAAGAAGATGCTGTTGTGGAGGTGTTTTGGAGATTAGGAGAGCTCTACTGCTCTCAGCTGCCTTTTGTGTTTTCAGTTCCCATTGTGCTATAAATTATATCAACTACTCTACTGTTTCCAATGAGTTGTACACACAGATACTGGGTATGTATTAGGATTTTAGTTTTGGTTGTTTTTTTTTTTCTATGGCACTGAGGAAAAAAATGGTAGACTGCAGAAGTTCAGCTGAGCATTTCCGCTGACATCTTTAGCTGTGGAAGAGTTAACAATGTTGACACAGACTGTCATCTTCTGGTTTCAGATTTACTCCGCTAGGATGAGAGACGGGAGTTCGCATCCCTCAGACATATTGTTTCAAGCTATATACAGACTAGACAAGATAACAGTGCATCAGCTTACATTTTTATGGTTTTGCTTGTAATCACAGAAAAGGAAGACTGAATTTTTGAGTGTTGATTTCAGTGGGAGCAGAAATGCAGAGGCACTTTTGAAAATCTTGTCTGCAATTTATTTTAGAAATGAAACTTTAGATTTTTAATCTCAGTTCTGTGAAAAATGTCAAAGACAGAAAAAAGTATTAGGCCCTGCATATGTGCAGAAATAGATATGACAGTTCTGCCTGATTAATTCTGAAGAAAACCAGCATAGCTTTATGCAAATGAAATTGCTCAGATGTATATGAAGGCCTGAAAAATTAAACTAAGGGAGGTGAAAACTGGCTTTTGAACATCAAACTGAAAAGAACTTCTTACTTAACTTTATAAATCATAACAATTCCATTTCTCCAAGCTACTCAAACAAATTGAGCTTTGTCTTCCAGGCCAATAGAAATATACTATACAGTGCTCTTGCAAAGTAAAATGGCTTCAGTGACTTTATGGAAGGGGGAAAGGTTCCCAGGCTTTCTGTTCCCAATCCAGTTTAATTTCAAGTCTCATGCTCAGTTTCACTTCCAGAGTGCCCTAAGAGAAAATGTAATTTAGACTAGAGCTGCATTCACAAGTTAATGGCACTGACTGTAATCCTTCAAAATGATGGATACTGGAATTTTCCCTCTTTATAGGAGGAATTGCATTTCTCAAAGTCACACAAGGAAAAGAAACAAACATGCAGAAACAGCAACTGACCCTCAAATCTTTGAAGATACATTCGTGTTTCCAAAGCCGAAGTAATTTTCCTGCCAGAAATCATTGTGACCTAAAGTTAGGACTCCTCTATCTGTGCCCTTTGTACTGTGTTGACCTTGTTAAAGATATAATTCTATGTATTATAGAAAAAATGGGAATTGCAGGGGAAGCAGAGAGATCATCAAGCAGGCTAGAGTTTGTCTCTTGAGGTAAAGGAAAAGCTTAGACAAAAAGCCTGGGTGCTGTTGTCTGTCTCTTGTGTTCTGCATGTTGTAAGGTATCAGCAAATGTTTGAACACAAGTATTTATCAGTTTTGACTGGTTTTGCAGTATCGTATTTGCTTTTGCTTTATTTTGCATGGGTTTTTTTTACTGCTGTTGCTTTGCTACCCATTCACACCTGTGCTGTGCACACGAGGAGGTCCTGCTGAAAGGCGATACCCTCAAAATGTTGTTCTTCAAGAACCTTTGAGGGTAAGAAATTGATGTTTTTGCTTGAAACAGGTGGGTGGAAGGATGATACAGAGCCATTCTGATCTCTTTCTCCAGTAGTACAAATGGTAGTAGCATGAAAGGAGGCCTGAGAGGGATCTACTTTTCACAGGCAATAGGGGGAAGGTTATTACACTTAGACTAATCGAACTACAGACCCGAACTCTGCACCTCTGCAAAACTATCCACGTCCTCTATTGGAACTAGATGGAGAAGGTAATTCTGTCACTTTGAGACTATTGGATGGGCACAGTCCTCACACCTCAAGCTCAGCACCATCAAACACAACAAAGGTCAGCAACCCCTAAAAACATTGAAAGCAACAGCTGGTAGAATAGCAGAGCATGTCTCTCCTGGCTAATAAAAGCAGGTGGAAACAGCTGTGTGTGCTGCTAATGGAACTACTCAGTGTCTCCTTCAAAGAAGGTGCACATCAACTCATGGATAAATATAAGGATTTAGCCACTCAGACAATCAGCACTCAACCCTGAGGGACTAAGAATCATTAAGTCTTTGCAACACAAGGCATAACTCAGTGTTGACTGGATGCATGTTGTACTCAGAACTAGCTGTTAGAGTCTTCACCAGGTTATTTCTCTTCCAGATGACAGTTATCCATTCAGTGTTAATGGAAGCAGGATGCACAGAGATGGTTTTATGTCACTATACAGTGTCTTGTGGGCACAGATAGAGTTGAAACCTCTGTGCTTATGTTGCTGGACTTTGCTGCAGCTTCATTGGCATGAAGTACAAGGTATTACTATTACGATATAGTAGCAGCAGTATCCCCAGGAATCTGGACAAGAATATTAACTGGAATAATATTAGTAGCTTCTCATGCCCCTTTAGCGCATTTAGCCCCGTTAGTATCTAGTCTGAGGCATATCCCATTATACTAAGGTATTGCAGTGTTGGATGGAGTTGGTGTTGTCCATGTATTTCCACAATACATGGTGTTGTCCATGTATTTCCCTTATATGTGACTGCCATGATGTGGAGGGGACAGAAAGGGTGAAATAATCAGGTGATTTTCCTGGGCAGTAGCAGGCATTGGGTCTTGTTGATATTTGTGTTCTCTGCTCTTCTGAGGTGCCCCCCTCCAGAAATCTTCCCTTACCAGTAAGTTTGTTCCCTTTAAAAAGGCAGAGAATAATACCAGGAAAAACCATAATAAAAGGAAGGCTGCTACTTTGTTGGTGTTTTGGGGAACATTTTAGTGCAAAGACTTTTAACATTTGTTTTTGCAAAAAGATATTTACCTTCAAACACAGACAACTGACAAACAAGCTGGAGTAGGTTACTGGATTGTATCAAGACTGTTTGGTGATGCATTGACATTTGGTGTCATGACTCCATTAATCAAAAATATCTGGGAGGAAGTTCTTCCTCCAAAATAATTTACACTGGGAACAGTGGTTCTAAACCTCTTTGGCAGACTGAAATCGAGGAGCATGATGAACAGCTAGCCTGGCTCCTGAGTGACCAGACACCCACTGCTTACCAGGGGTCTCATTTTTTTTCAGGCATGCAGTTAGCCTGTTGTGCCTGGGGGGACCTCACACTAGATATTTGTGAATGATAAAATAAAAAGGGGCTGAGGGCCCAGGGACTCAACAGAGGATCTTAGGTGAAAGAAAGCGCAGTTGTTAACCTTCCTGTGCCTGATATGTGGTTTGTCAATTAGGCAGCAGAAGCTGAGTTGGTTGTATATTGACCTACAAGCATTAAACAACTGGCTGGGAGCCATATCCTGTGAAGACTATCCTGTCTTTTTGATTTGAAAAGCAGCACCACAGTTGTGGTTCCACTTAGGGTTTTTGAAACACAGGCTTTAACAAAAAAAAAAAAAAAAAAAAAGAGAGAGAAAGAAAAGTATCTTTCACCAGGTGCACTTTGACTATTTATTTGGAAAAAATAAAAAGGTTTTTTTGCACAGAAGTATCCATAGTTTTCCAAGGGTTGTTAACATGCATAGCCATGCCTGGCTTGACCGTGCAGTATGCTCCTAGACAGAATGACAAAGCTGGAAAAATGAAGTCAAGGAAATATGAGCTGATTTATTTTTTATGTGTAACAAGCTAAACCTTGATCCAGTACATCTGTGGAGCAAAAGAATATTTTTTTCTGTTCCACCATCGAAAACACTGAGAAACACATGAGGTGAGTGTGAATTGTCTCAGCTGAACTCATGTATTCTCCAGACATAATTAAACACTGGCCCAATTTTTAATGTGGGCTACTTAATTGGATGTCAGAAATTCCGCATTTGGAGGTTCAGTTTGACCTTTAGTTACATAAAAGAAGCATTTAAGAGTCTCCAGTGAGTGTCAGTGTCTGAATGCAGATGCCTTATTTGAAAACTGTGCTCTTTTACAATGATGCATTCCAGGAGGAGAAAGCCCTGATCCTGCAAACAGTTTGAAGCAGGCTTCAGCTTGCTGCCACTGACACCAGCTTGCTGGAATCCACTCATTCCAGGGAATGGTACGCTAGTAAAGACAAGCACATGTGGAAGTGGTTGCAGGGTTCAGGTCTAAATTAGCATGAGATTTTTCTCCCATCTAAATACGCTATAAATTTGAGAACATACTTTCATTCCAAGGTGAAGATTCTAAAATGAAAGAGAAAGTGCTCAGATAACCATCTCTCTCAAATGCCAGAGGATTTGTAGAGAAAAAACAAAATCAATTACAGTGAGACTTTCAGTAAGTGGCAGAGCTTGTTAAAGCTGGTGTGACCAGGTGAAAATGGGACTTGGATATACACACAGGGTCATTTTTAATCCAGCCAGCCTGGAGGAGATAAATAGCACTGAAGCCTGGCAAGATCATCTGTAGCTCACACCATCCACCTAGCAAGGAAGCAAGGGATGTAGACAGGTATTCTTGCTCATAGCTATTGGAGAAGTCAGTAATCCCTAGTGAAGTGTTCTGAAGGAACATTTCTGGAACAAGGAAGTCTTAAAGCATCTGAAGCTGTTTGCTCAACGAAGCTTTATCTGTGTCCCAAGACCTTGCAGCTCCTGCTATCTCAAGCTTGACTCCTATCAGCACATTGCACAGCAGAGTTAAAGCTAAGTGAAGTAGACTACCTGCACACTGCGACCACTGCTCCAGTAGATAGGCTCATATAGGCTGTGGCTCACGTCAGCTGCCTTTGCACAGTCTGTGATTCCCTTTCTGTAGTTTTAAAAAAATAGTCTTATTACAACAGCAGAAAATTAACTCATAAAGGGAAATGGTTTGCTGACTAGTTTTTAAATGCTATGAGCTGCTTAGAAGGTTTAGGAATGATGCGAGAATCTCCAGACTTAGCTTTGGTTTCTAATATTGCTTGGATCTGTATGTACGGGTCCCCATTTACTATGACGTTATGGTGAAACATGCAAACTGATGTTCTTGTTCCCATATTGATTTGTTTGGTCAATTAAATTAATGCAAAAAAATGTAGCTTTAAGGGTAAAAATGTCATCAGTAAAAGGCATTGCTCACTGAAGTGTGTTCCTCACTTGCCAACTACTACTTGGCAGGAATGAACAGGCAAGGTCATTAGTTTGGTACTTTCTGGAGAAAGATGCAATATACTTCACACAAACTGCAAAATCCAGGGGATGCCAGACTAGCAGCGTAGTTATTTTGTTTGCTGAGCCACAGGGGATGTTAAAAATCTGTAGATAACTTCTCTACTTTAAACAAGTGTTCTAACTGTACATGGCTTGCAATTTGCACAGGGCAGATGTCCATGAGAAAACAAAGCTAGATGAAAACTGGACTGTCAGCAGTGAATGTGCTCCTCTAACTTGAATTACATCCACAGTACTTGCTAGCGCAACTATATATAAGACAGTTTGAATTGGCTGGTCTAAGTGTATAAAGTAATCTAGCAAAGAGGGAGTTCCCCAGGAGAATTATGTTTGTCTTTAGAAATAATTATTTTTCTAATTGTATTTATTAAAAAAAAAAAGTTTCACAGATGAAGAAATGGAAGTTCTTTCCAGGCAGAAAAAATATTGCATAATAAATAATATGTGATTGGGTAATTCTAGTGATTTGGATCGTAACTTATGGAATATACAGGGGAGCGATCTACAATCTTGTTATTTCTAGTGGTTCTTAAATCACAAGTCGATCCTTGCAATATTATGACCAAGGCTTCAAAAGTAAAGACCATTCTAAAATACAATATTTTTAAGCAAAAATAACTAAGGGTCCATGTTTCCAGTTTTTTTTTCTGTAATTCCGTGGACTAGAAGCTAAAAGAAAAGGAACACTGAAATTCTCAAGATTGCAGGAGCTGGGTCTTTCTTTTCTTTTTTCTTTTTAGAAAAAGCCCACCCAGTATCAGAATAAGTAGCAAAAATCATGACCGTGGCAATCCTCTTGTCATGCTGAATTTTCTGCACTTTTTTTTTTAAACAGATGATGGCCCTGGTGAGAGGGTGAGACTGTGTACAAATGTTTGTGGTTTAGAGCCCAGTTTTCCAAAGAGAAGTCCAGAATACACAATACGTCACCTGTTTGTACTCCAGCTCCATGAGGCAACTAAGACAGAATTATACAGCGTTTCCAGATCAGCTCTCCCATGGGGCTTTAAAGCTGAGTTTTGGTCTCCGCAACACACAAAAATGTTTCCCCGCATGAATTCAAATATTACTTCTTGGCTGTACAGCATGCTACAGGCTTTATCCACTGGTGTTACACTTTTATACTGTTTTAACCATTCCCAAACTAAGGTGGGGAGCATGGGTTTGCCAATGTAGCATTAGTCTGCCTTCGGCTAAGGAAGTATTTGCATTTCTTGCTATTACTGCTAAGCAGATTATTCACTGTTTATGTGAAGAAAATTTATAATGTCTTGCAAGGTTGTAATACACCTAATGAGAGACAGAGGAGATTTTGCCAAGTGGGGTGGTTCTACCTCTAATTTGATCCACTTTTACGACTGACTTTGGGAGCAGCAGAAGTCAGACCCAGCATGGATATTTTTCTTTGATGTTATGTGAGTTCAGTGCCCAAGTGAATACCTGGGCATGGCAAAAGAAGGGTTGCTATTATCTTCAGTAGCATCGGAGGATACCCAGTGAATAGTACCAACAAAGACTTTACTAAAATTAGGACTGATGCTGGCACATAGCTCTTCCTCTGTGCCTTTCTCCTAGAACTTACTTCCAGTCTGTGAAGGGAAAACTTACCTTGTGAGAAGAACAATTTTATGACGGTACACAGATTCTGTGTGCTGATAGTCAGCAGGAGAATCAGCCAGTGTCAGAAGTCCCGATGGGCATGTTTATTCTGCCCCATGGTCGTCCATATGGGGGCATCTATTGGCTCCTTTCCCGCTTGTGCTCCCTTGGCCCTGCTCTGAAGACATACATGACAGGTAAGCCAGGTGCTGGCTCCCAAGACATGGAGTAAGTCCAACAAAGGTGGACTTGAGCGATCCTTCTCCTGTGTCAGATTTATGAATACAAACACAGAAGGAGCACAGAGCATGACTGGTGCACACAGAAATGAAGAAGCTGGCAATAGATAGCTCAGTTCTTTATTACATTTTTTACCCACTTACATAGCGTGTAGTTCCATTGATTATTATTACATTTTTAGTTTTTACAACTATTCTAGTTCTTTAGCTGTAAAAGGTCTTTGGCCAGGTGGCTTTAAGCTCTCAAGTGATATTTATATTAGAGACAAGCTGTGGTCATGTTTTCAGACACATCGTGGTCATATTTTCAGTCAGGAAATAGGGCAAGAATAAGACCATTCTTCTCCCCTCTCTAGTTAGAAATGTTGGATAGAGGCATCTTTCTGGTGTCATTTCATGTTTGTTCATTTTGGTGTGGACAATAGACGGTGTCAATCATGCTGCTGTGTCAGTAGAGCAGAAAGACTAGACAAGGAGGGGAATTGATGTGCATGCTTAGACTCAAGGAGAGTATATACAGTGCGAATAAATGGAGAAGGCAGGCTACTCAGAGCCACTGAGTGTTCCCTTTGTACATCAGATTGTGATTTTTGGCTTTTGAAGGCAAGTAGGTAGGCAAAATAGAGCAAAGGAGAGGTTTTTCACTAGCCAGCTCCAAGCTCACCTTTGCCAAGAAAATAAGTGCAAACGGAAACCCAATCATATACAACTGCATGTTGAATTTCAAGGGATGGGAATGTTGTGTGAGAGTCAGAGTCCATGTTTGCTTTCTTGGTGTGTTTTTTTCCCCGCTCTCTTGAAGAGGAAAATGGAATTTGGAGTGGGGAAAAGAGGGAAAAGAAAGAGCTGGCAGAACTGATAAAGCAAAACGTGTATTGACACTACCTGACAATAATATGCATTTAACTGCCAACAAAGGGAACGCTAAACAAATATGGAGCTCTTACCAAGTGCTGCTGGCTAGATTTATTTTGGTTTTGCGTTTTTTTTCTGCGCTCGGTGTTTTTGCTAATTATAAGCTGTGGCACCAAGAATATTTACATTTGTTGAAAGGATGTGTGGTTTTTTGGGTGGTGGGAGTGAAGCAGCCAGGCATACTACAGAGGTGAAGTGTCCTAAAGTAAAGGTTTTAAAGCATTCCTTGTCCATCTAAGCAAGCACCTTGTGGTGTTGGGACTTTATATAGCTTTACCACTGAAGCCAGCTTCATGGTGTTCTCTGCACATATCCTTATAGTTTCAGTGATAAAACTCCATAGTTCAGCAAGGTGGATTCAGTTATGCCAGGATAAATGTCTTTATTCCAATTTTATTTCTTTTGCTGATATATCTTTACTGATTTTAAAACCTAAATGCAGAATGCTGCTATAAAAAACTAGTGACCCTTGTACAAAAGCTGTGGAGTCTGGACACACGTGAATATCTTTGTTGACTATCCTTGTTCCTACACTGTGGTCTCATCTATCTGCTTCTGGAGGCATCTGCTGTGACCTGGAGGAGTTTACTGGTGTAAATGGAGGGCATCAGCTTTTCTGTCAGCCTCTTTGGGAACTTCAAATATTTGTCAGAGCAGAAAGCGAAGGAGAAAGCTGGCACACTACTGAGTTTTCAGCAGATGTTTAAGCCATATGGAGCCCTAGGCAGCTGATCTGCTTTCACATCCTTTATGCAATTTTCAAGGCTGAGGCTGACACTGGATGCTCAGGGAACCTGAACTGGCCCTTTTTCTCCCTACCTCCACCTGGGATACCAGTTGGGAGTCTTCCTGAAAGGATTGTCCATAGCAAAATAAGTCAGTCTTAATTCACTTGGCTTGTTCCACTGCAGCCAGTCGAATCGCTGTGAAAAAACAACTTGAAACTAGTTACATGGGTACAGACTTCTTGTAAAGTACTGAGAAACAAGGCCCAGAATCTTATACCCTTTTTTTTTTTTTACCTGGAAACCCCTCCAAAGACTTCATTTCAGAGCCAAACTTATTCTATCAAGGTTTAAAAAAAATACAATCTATTTATGACTCCTTAGAGCATACACAGAGCTTATCTATTGGCAGGAACCAAGACAAAGTTCTAAATCTGATTATTTTAATTCCTATTTTATTTGTGGGGAGGTGGCTGCAAAGAAGTAACGTGGCTTTTCCGGTGAAGATATGTGCTTTGGTATTGCCTTCAGGAGTCCCGTTTGTTGTTCAAATTAAAGCTTCTGGTGTGTTACTAGGAACAGCTGTTCTTACTAAACTCATTCATTCAAGATACAAACAAATAAGCCTTTAATCTCATCTGTTGATCAGTGACAAGTCAGCAAGTTCATTGAAGGTGTTACCAGCTGAGGTGAAATGTGTGTTTGCTGCTGCTAACTGAGTCAAAACAAAATGGAGAGTTTTCCTTCATTGCCTTTGAATTATTCTCCAAACTGCGAAGTGGATCCTGTCCCACACTCGTTTTGTGTCTCAACTGTCATATATGTGAAGAACATGTTATAGGTCACAGGTAGCAATTGTTATGGCTTATCAATAACCCGTACCAGTTTCAGTTGGATTTTGGGGGACAGGACTTAGGCGTATCAGTTCAGGAGAGCGTTCATGGCATGTAAGGATCACAGTACTTTGAGTGTTAGAAGTGCTGACACAAGGCTTATTTTTTTTAAGTCCTTCTGTGGACTTGCTATGCAATTCTTGCAGGCTTCAGTACCACAAGAGCTGCAGAGCGATTCTGACAGAAACTCTAGCTGAAATACTTGCTGGCAGAAAATATCAATATTGTGGAACTAATTAAGTTTCTGTTATAACTCTCTATGTATAGATAATGATCTGCTGATCGTAAGTGGTAATCTATGTTTATAAAGCTAACTGAACCAGCTGAGCCATGATCCCTGTAGTCCAAGAATTCTTCTGTGGTCACAGAGACCAGTATCTCCAGAGAATATCTCAGGTAGTAGATGTTGTCTGTCTTCCTGCTGACTACAAAGGGATAGGATGCTCCAAACTTAAGCACGTCCTTTAAGTTTCTAACTGTAGGTAGCATGAACCTGGAACTAGGGATTCCTTTTTTCTCTCTCCTTTTTTTTTCCCTTTTTAATGTAAAAAAGGTTTTAAAAAAATCAGAAGTATTTTTACAAATAGCAGCCAAATCGTAATAGCATTTTCTTCTTTCTCCTGCTGCTCTGAGGAATAACACAATTTCTTTTTCTTTGCTCGGTGGACATGAAGCTGAAACAAACATTAAGTTTAGAGTAACTATGGCTGGAATATGTAAGAATCAGTCAGGTTGGCCTTTGCGCTTCAGATTTGGAAGGAAAAAGTAATGACGCTAGTCACAGCCTTGGCATTTCAGACTCAGAGCTGTGGTCTTTTAGGGTCACGTCTGCTCAAATGATCTTCAACTAGCATGTTAACAGCAGTGGCATTTGTATTTTCCAGGTTGATTCTACCTTCGATGGTCTGTTTCTCTCTACCTTTCCTCTCGCTCAGCAAAAGGCAGCCCTGTATCACTTCAGATTTGCTAAGTTTTCTTTGAGATGGAAAAAACCAAAAGCCTTAAGCTGACAGCTGAAACCTGGCATGAATCTATACCAAACCAAATAAATGCTCTGAGACAAGTGTCCATCTGTATCCTCATGTCTCTGAAGAATGGCAAAAGTGTGGAATATCTTAGATACAGCAATCCAGTGAGTCTGTTGTATCTAGCTAGGTTTTTATATGATGCGCCAGCTTCATGGTGTCTTGGTGCTTTTTCAGTTCCCACAGATCTGCTTAAAGTTAAGGGAGATGTTTGGGGGGAAAAAAAAAACCCACAAAAAAACCCCCCACAGGTACTGATCTGTTGACACACAGTACAGTGTTTATTCTGCCAGTGTTTTATCAACATAAAGGTCCTCAAAACAGTAGGCCTGGAAATAGATGTTTCTTTCGTCTTAGTAGCAGCTGGGTGGTCTGACTTCTGAACATTTGTTAAGCATTATTGAAGACCACTGTATAAAGGTGAGTGTCCACAAAAATGAAGTACTGGAGCTTGCACTTCCTTACATAAAAGTACACTCGTTTATACACTTTTTAGCATCCCTACATAGTTAATAGTAGTTCCCATATGTAATGTTTAATGGTTTGAGCTGCTGGAAGTCCGCTGAAACCTAGTCTTCAAGTTCAAAGTTAAAGGGCTAAAGCAGAGCCCCTAACGTTGTTGTTGTTGTTGTTATTGTTATGTCAGCACTAAAGAAAGCTATCATCACTTTTATAGCTGAAAACTGTGCTTTGAATGGTTACAACGACTGCACGTGGGGCTGGTCAAAGAAATGGGAGAATACTTTTGGGAAGCAATTTAAAATTCCGGAAGTGGAGTAGTGGTGCTTTTTTCAGGGTTTCAAGTAGAACTGTTCTCTTGCTATTCCTGCCGCCCCCACCCCCACCTGCCCAAACTAGGTACCTTATGGAATTTAGATATTGAACCAGTTTATAGTTTTTAAAACTTCAACAATCATGAAATTGGGAAACGTTAGATATGTTTTTGTCAAATACATATGTTTATACTGAAAAATCCTGCCAATTTTGTATTTATGTATATAGATAACTACATATAAAGTATTTGCATTGATGTCGATGCATACAGGCACTTTTGGGACCTTATTTGTTATCCTAGTAATGGGTATAGCAGACCAACTTCTGAGAGTCAAGTATGAAAATGTAATTGTAGTGGCACAATCAGAGCTTACTATCACTGTGCTCTGCAGCATTAAGACATAGTGGAAGAAGTAATATGTATGTGTACAGACTGTGTATGTTATACAGGAAACATAATATTGCCCAAGTTGAATCATCTAAAGGGTTGGAAGTGATCTAAAGTGGAAATGAATAGGGGTATGCTTTCCAAAAAAGTCTACTGAAGATTTTCTCACATCAATTGTCATGACAATAGGTGGCACCCTTATGCCAATAAATATAACCTGTTTAACTAGACTAGACTTTCTTGGACTTAGCTAGTGGAATTCCTTTAGCCAAAATTATTGGAATTAAAAGCCAAAGCAAGTCATCAAGGCAGAATATTCATTAGGTAAATGGGGGACATGTCTGGAAAACAAAAATACAAACTCCATTCTGAGTGTTGAGTTTAACACGTGACTTAACTACCAGTACTGCTCTGTTGAGGAATTTTAGAATTTCGAGTATGGGCATACATTGAGTGATGCATGCAGACTGTGTAAACGTATGCTTTAGAACTGAGGATTTTTACTTCTTTGGGGTTACTTCAGAGTGCAAGAGAAATAAAATGTGTCCTGTTTTATTTGCCCTGTTACACAAACACTTGGGTGCATGGGATATCCAGACGATCTGAAACTCAAACCTGTGTAAAATCAGAAAGGGAATCTTATAAGAATGGACTTCTCTCAGTAGAGTTTTTGTCACTTTTACGTCCAAAGTGAGCCAAAACCTGGAAAACAATGTTAACCAAACTTTGTCAAGCCACAAGCATTTTGGCTTGCGGTTTGGGTAAGTGTTCGGGTCACTTCTTAGTGTACCCTGAACGGACCTTATTCACTGCTCCTCTGCTGAGATTGAAAGGAGATTAGGAAGAGGCAGAAGAGAGAACATTAAAAATGCCTAAATGCATTGTAGAACGATGAAAGGACACCGCATATTAGGAAGTGTGACAAGACAGATGCTTTTATTATATATCGATTTTTCTGATATAATTGGGTATAAGAAGAGAAGTTTTGCTAAGCATAAATTTTATGCATTTTTTTATTTTCATGAAAATAGGGTTTAAAGATCTAATGTAATTCTGAGGACATAAATTGTCCTGAGTCTGCAGATGGCCCATAAAATTTGCAAAGCCTCGACCATTTATAAGCTGGAATTGCATCAGAAAAAGCTTCAAGATTCATTGAACTTTGCTAGTCTTGGCAATGTCTCTGTTACGCTTTTGCTGGCATTTTATTTCATCCTTACATTGCAAAAGTAACATCTTATGGTGGTAGTGCAAAACTGAAGGGGAAAAAGAATTTTGAAAGAATTGGTGGAGTTAATGAGGTTCCATTCTAATTTATGAGACTTACTTAACACAGCTGTTCTCTTAGCTAAAATTTTGCCAAATAGCTATGATGTTGTAGGGAAAATTAAAATTTCCAGTGTTTCATGAAATGTTATTTATTTGGACCTCTCTTCATTTCCCTTTCATCATCTCGTGCTGATTTTTGCAAAGTTTTTTGCAAAGCATTGTAATACCTGGACAAATTGTATTCATTAGGATGAAGACTGTCTCTGGGCTTTGGTGCCAAAATGGCATTGTTGATTTCTGCTTAGCGTTTGCTTCTCAGCAGCAACAGATCTGGTTTTAGATAGGTGGTTACAGAGCCAATAGGACCAAGAGACTATTGCAAGTCAGTTAAGTCTATCACATTGCACTTAAATGATACTAAATGAAGATGCTTTACCAAACACTTTCATATGCTCATCTTGGACTGAAAAATATCCTCTTGCCACTGTTCAGTGTTTCTATTCCTTGAATTTCACAGATGGGTAGAAAATGAAGTATCTTGTAAGTGTCATATTTTGCAACTTTTAATGAAAATACAAATCCTAAGCCTGATTTCTTTATGTTTAAAAAAAAAAAATCTTTTTTTGCGCCTGCAAATTCTGTTTGTTATAGCATAAAAACAGCTTAAGGAGCTGTACCCCACCCTCCCCCCCCCCTGCCCCCCCTTTCATGTGTGTGACTGCTTATCCTGCAGAAAAGATGCATGTTTCTGGAAAGAAATACTTGTAATACAGTTTGGGGCCTTTGGTATTATGCTTTTTAAATAATCTTTTCAGTATCAGTGAGAAAGAAGGTAGAACTCCTAGATGGAAGGTCTGTGCCAAAGTTGCTGGTAGCACTCTAACCTGTTTGGAAACCTGTGCCATGCCTTTGCGAGTAATAAAGAAAAATTTCTTTTTTTTTTTTTTTTTACACTGCTATTAGGGTAGGCAGAAGCCATTTCATTGCAACATGTATCTTTGGGGGAGGTGGTAGGAAAGGCTTGCCAATCCAAAACTCTTCCAGTGAGGCTGTCATTTGGTAGAAGTATGTTCTGCTTTTTTATGGGCAAATAATTGAAATTGAAAAAGAAAAAGTTGGTTATCTTTTCATCTTTCAGGAACTAACTTTAGACTATTTTTTGAGAGCATAAAATGTTACTTATCCACAGTTTCTGAAACAAAAAGGAAGAAAAAGTACTCTATATATTGAGGGAACTGTGCAATGGGACTGTATGGAAGAACCCTTCCCAATTGCATTTTGCTTTCACGACTAGAGTTCCATTTATCTGGCTATGATTATTTCCCTTGGTATTTTGCATATAAAATCACTTATATCTCACATAAGCTGTCAGAATCCTGAAGAGCAGTGGTAAAAACTAAGCACTGACTTTGGGCCAGAAGGTGCCATCTGTCTTTAAATAACACTTTTCCTGAAGTAACTGTCTCTTCATACCAATGTATGACGAAAAGTCCACCAATCATGCACTTGTTTTAAATTTCCTGTACTTTCTTGGTGGTAGAAGGACTGCCAAAACAGTGGTGTCAAAGTCATCAACACATGGAATACTTAGTTTTTGGTCCTGGTGAATCACTTACTGTGTGGTCTAGGAATTTGTCCTATTTCCACTGGAAAAATGAGCTTCTCCTGGCAGAGATGCCAACTGAAAGGCAGTGTAATTTCTGGTCTGCCAACTGTTGATAATGAGGTGTAGGTTGAAGTTTAGATCCCTGTGGTCCTTAGTGAGTGGACAGTGGACTCTGACTTTGGTTTATGCGATATACATGACATATTAAATTTGTATGATATCTTTGTATCTATATAAATATATCCCAGGGAATGATTCCCTGAAGTCCAAGCTGAATACTGTAAGATGACCTGTGTGCGCATCACTGGGCTAAGTGCACGTAGAGCTGACTTGCCATGTTCACATCACACAGCACTTAGTCCTGGGCTTCATACTGTCTCTCTATGGTCCAAGACATTGCAAGTACTTGTTGGTATTTTTATAGCTCAAAATGTCTTAAATACTGTATGTAGTGGCTGTGCTGCAGCCCACCAGAGTGAGGTTCTTAAAGCATGTAATTGTTGCAAGTCCTGGTACAGGCGGTGTTGTCCAAGGATAGAAATCTTGCTGGAAAAATGGAGCCCTACATAGGGAGGATGGAGACAAAGATGATGCCGTCTCATTCACTGTGTTTCTTGAGAACATTCCATGAAGTGAACTGTAGCCAGAGTTAAACCTGGATTTTGTTTCGGAAGGACTTAGCTGACTCCAAGAGACAGCCTGGAAGGAAGCTGATGTTTATATAATTTGTGTGATTGGGGAACAGGACTTGAGGCTGAGCTGGGAATTCTTGATTTTAAAGCATACATGTACCCAGTCAATACTTTAGATAAGCTCCATGAAGCAATGGAGCACTGGTATTGCGAGGGAGAAAGGAAGAAATGTCTTCCCATTACAAGTGGTAAGAAAGAAAATATTGTTTGCCTTAAGCAATATATTGTTGAAGTACAGACTGAGTTCAGGGAGGGTAGAAGGACAAAGGCTCTTAAGATGTGAACTTTCTACACGGCTACAGAAGCACTCTTTGCAATCCTCCTGATTTTAAGAGTTTTCAACTGGAGTCCATGAGGAGTTGAGTCCAGAAATACATGATTGATTGTTCACAGGTATGAGTGAGGTATCACTTATCAGAGGTAGACAGACACTATTTTATACAGGCTTGGAAAAGTCAACTGGTTTTGAGGGACCTTGCTGTCTCATGATTCAGATATGGGACAAATAGGTGGATTCTTTCTTTCTGTGTAGCAACTTCTCTAAAGCTTATTTTTTCTAATCTCCTGAAGTAAATCAGTATCAGAACAGTACATTGGGGATAATTTGCATAAGCATTATTTCACAAATGTTTTAGAATTTCTAAAATCAGGATCCTGCCTAATCTAGTGGATTAAACATTAGAATTACAAACACTGGTGGTTCTAAATACTGTTTTTGATTTTGCTCTCGATGGGACAGAATTTAGGATGTCCAGAGCATACTGCACCCTGGCATTGATGCTGGCATTGTCCTCTGTCATTTTCATAGTTTTCCTTCAAGATACATTATTTGGATTTTTCACAATGCAGTCATTTTTTGTGATTTTTTTTTTTTAACTTCTGAACATAGAATAAGTAATTTCACATTAATTTTTACTGGTTACTATAAGAAGATTGTTCTAACTTACAGAGTCCAAAGTTTGGGAATCAAAAATATTCACAGAAGTAAATTCCATAAGGTATCAAGCACTTGAAGAACCTTTCTTCATAAGAAAGAAAGGGCCTATTTACAGCTCACTTGTACATACACAATGTATGAAGTATTCTGGCTCACTATCATCTGGTCAAATTTTATATTAAAAAAACCCCAGATTGTGTGGTTTGCAGGGAGTTGCAAAACTAAATGAAGCACATTAAAAATACATTTCTGGTCTAATTCCATTTTCCAAATCCACGTATTAAACATGAATATAATAGCCCAGGTTTCAAAACCAACAATGTTCTCCTTAGAACTCAGCATCTTTGTTTTCAGAGTGTTAGGAGTTTCCACGAGTTACGCTGTACTCGTAGCACACAGAGATGGGTGTGGGTAGTAGGACACTGGCCTTCATGGAGCACTGTAAGAGCCCAGGAATTTTTGAGCAGTATGAAGGTTAGCGGTAACGTCCACGTTTGCAAGCTTCATTACAAGTTTCTCAAGGTTTTGAGTTTCTTAGCTGGGGGCTCAGATTTGAATTCCAGGCTAGACTTCAAGGATGTAAATACTTTTCTAGAAATAGGTCTTAATGTCTCTGTGATTCAGCTTTCTCTTTTCTGCTTGTGGGCTGTGCCTCTTTGCCTGTTGAGACAAGAAGTTCTTTGGGGCATAGTTTCCTTCTGTGGATACATACAGATCCTTGTGTGAGGGACTCTGAGCTCATGGAGACAGGACCTCAATTTTTTTCTCTCTCATTGAACATCTCTTTTTGGTAGAATAGAGATGTAAGTCAACTGAGTGTATCCCAGTTTTTAGGCTGGGACAACCTGCTGAGGCCTGGAAGCATTGCAATGATACAAATAAGTAGTTCCAGATGCCTAATTACCTGGTGAAGTAGGTGCAGGAGTGAGGTATGCTTAGCCTTTTGTAAGAGTATACAGCTTCTGACGTGCTTAGTCAGACAACTTTTGGCTTTCCCTTATTTTGTTTCCAGCAGTACAGCAGAGATGCTAAGTGCTTTGTTGATGCCATGGAACAGGTCACCTCTTAGTATCTCCCCTTTCTGTTACCTCCATGTTTACTAGCAAATGGTTAAATACGGCATGATAGCCTTGCTAATCTTCAGACAATCCAAGGGCCTTCATGCATCAGACATTTCCACAGGACCTGTGGGGAGACAACAGTAGGGTTGACCACTGAAATGTGCTATTTTATTGGACATGGGCAAACAAGTAAGGTTTTGGTCAAAGTGGTTAACAAAGACCAAACTGGCATGCTACTTGCTCATTTTTCTGAAAGTCTTGTGTGTCCTAGGGAGCTTTGGGCTTAGCTGGAAACCTTGGATCTCGTTAATGAGCCACCGTGCTTTACTTACAAGCCTTCGGTGTAAGGTTGAAAGGTGAAAGAAAGAAATCCCAGACCTGCAAACCATGCTGCAGAATACACATATTTATTATGCACGGATCTCTGGAGAAGTCTCCCACCAAGCTGACACTAACACTGACAACCAGATGTGCAACTCGGATCAGAGCAACAATGAAAATAGACTGTGGTTTACAACGGCTTGCAACAATAAACAAAGCATATCAAAGGATCCCCCAAAACACACTTTCTCTGTAGAAACCTACATGGTTTTATTATTCTAGTCTCTAACTTTAAAGCATTTTTGTCATTTTTGTAGGAGAAGAATTAAATAGTTGCAGATTCCTACCAGGGACAATTGTCAGGGACTGGACCGGACTTACTGGTCAACCACATCCATCTCAAAGAGACTGTGTGCATAGTCAGCAAAAACTTCCTTAAGGAAGATGTTACTTGCCAAAATCTACTTTCTTTAATTTGTGATGCATTTTTGTAGGGGCATTACTTATATACGACTCTTCGCACTGCCCCATGCAAATTGTTATAAATGTCATTTCATGTAGCTTCAGTTGGACTGTGCAATATTCAGTCCTTCACTTAACTGATGGTGAGTTCATCTATCTGATTAACAGGATGAAACAAGAGTGTCCATCCCCTCCAAGCAGATGTTAATTGCTTTTTACAGGTATACACAAATACCACAATATGGCATAACAAAATGCCATAAGAAGCCTTTGAAACACATTTCAATATGTAAGCATTTAAAATGTGTAAGATGTAAATTGGAAGTGTTGCCCAGTAGAAAAATTAATTCAGCTTTGCAAACTGATCTGGAAGAACTAGCTTGTGAATGGGAAAGTGACAAAAGCAGCTTTAATATGAAAACAAGTAAAGCCTCTGTTTCAGCTTGCTTTTTTCCTGAATCTAGTTTAAATCTTTAGCATTCTTTTAGCCTCCAGATTTCTATAAAGTTGAAAGATGCCTTGTTCTCCAAGGCTCGTATCACCTTACTAGGAAAGCCATGGAGGAGGACTCATAATGTCTTCTATTATACAGCTATATCTTTACTTAATGTTGACACGAAATTCTTCACTAAAGTTCTGGCAATAAAGTTGGAGAAACCTATTCCCTAAATTGTTTCAGCTGATCAAGCAAAATTTGGAATTCTCTCTATGTCCTGAAACTTCAGAAAGTTAATAGTTTGTGTTATCCTGACTCAGTCAAACTCTTGTCACTTTCCTGGAATCTTTGTGGGCTGAAATACTTGCGTATTTTTACTTTTGCAGACATCTGCACTCTACCATGGAATTAAATGTGAGAAAATTTTAGTTGTATTTTATTACTCAAGAACAGTTCCCTTTAAGGCACTCTAGGTGGAAAAGAACAGACAAAATAATTGTTCTTGGATTAATTTCTTCTACACTGGCCCTCTCCTTTTTACCTTGGTGTATTACTTCTGGAAGGTTCCAGATTTTCTTGAATCAAGCTAGGAATAATCATCAGGCAACAAAATACATAGGTGATAATTTCACCCAAGCATGGTAAGTCTTCAGATTTCAAATGGCCATGCATAATGTCATCATTTCTTTGCTTCTCAGAGGTCACAATTGAGGAAGCTGGTTGTTAAGGAAGGATATCAGAAACGGAATGCCTGCAAAGAAATCTGTGAGTTCACTGAATTACAGGAGAATGAAGGGAGGTTTTGAGCACATTACTGAGAAGGTAAATGATACTCCTTGTAGCAGCCTTTGTCTCAGGTGGATGTTACTCCATAATAGCTAATCAGAACCTGCTTTTCTCTTACACTGAAGATGAAGCTCTCTAAGAAGGTGTGATGCAGGTAAAAATGGTAAAAGCAATCAAAACAGACCTGCCTGTCGAAGTTGGTGGCTATGAAATTCTGGGTGTGAACAATTGTGACCTCTTGAGTTTTAAGATGAGATTAAAATGTTCAGAAAGTAGAGACAAGGACTGTGTGCCCTCCCCTGCAGGCTATACAGATGCTTTTTCTCACTGTCTTGAAGACCCAGAGAGCTTGACAGCCTTCGTTGCACAGTGGCACAGCTACAGAAAGGAGAGTTAGTCCTGGCTGCAAAGTGGGAATACAAGCTTAAACATGAGACTGAAGAAGACCTAGCATCTGTGCCTCCCACTTTCTGGGCGTATACTGTTCCTGGTGTCACCTGTGAGAAGAGCAGATAGTATTTGCTTGGGAATCTTTATCATCATCTACATATTTATCATTACTGCTGTAGGTAAGACAGTAGCTGTCCCACTGCGGCCCTCTTTTCCCAGTATTCCTGATACACTACAGACTTGTCAATGAGTGGAAGTGGGGTGGAAGCTGGAGTGCTTTCCTAACTCACTGGATAGTCTTTACATGCTGTAACAGACAAGCTCTTGTGGTCATGGGATTAAAATATTACAGGCTTTGTTTTGAAACAATGACACAAGGAACGTTTGCAACGACTCCTTGTGCAGTGGTTTGTGATTTAGCTCATGTCTGGAAACCACAGTTTTTCTAGATTGCAGGACAGCTCATAGCTTGGGCATTTCCAAAGCGACTATTAACTGGAATGTCAGTTTATATAACTGTGTCTGTGTGAGTTCAAGTTTTGTCCTCTTACAGGTGGCAGTGGTGCTGGGCAGGGAAAGGGAGAACAGGAGAAAACCTCTTACTGTTCATTTTGTGTGGGTGCGGTGGAAATTCAATTTGACTCTCATCCACCATGTCTGGAATTAATCTATCTGGCAAACCAACTACAATCATGGCAAGAAGTTATATTTGCTACATGGAAGCCTTTCCTATGGGGCTGATCCAGCTTCTTATAAGGTCAATGGTAAAGCCTTTCTAGGCTTCAGTGGGAGTCAGAACAGCTCTAAGTGGGCTCTGTAGGTTCTTCAAGACTTAAATGGATGTGAGGGCCTCTGTTCCATTCTGAAGCTCATTCTGAACTAGACACTGCAAAATGGATAGGATCAGAAAGCACGTAGGAGGGTGCTTGAGACCCTTTGCTAAGAATGAGAAATACCATCTCTGTTGTGTCTTGGTCATATTTTTTATCCAGTGATTACCTAAGGTAAAACACTTAGAGAGTCCTTGCAGAATACTGTGAACTAAATACATAACAACAAGAAATGACTTCAGTCTGACCCTGTAGTCATATAGAGGAGCCTCACTGCATCTGTACATTAAGTACCTAACCTCAGGCAAGAGGTATGGTTTCAGGCACACCTCCCCAGTTAAATGGTTTGCACAGTGGTTGTTAGAAATCTCAGGTTAAGATCTCTGCTTTTTTTTTTTCTTTCTTCACCTTCGTTGTATATGAAACTAAGGTGCAAATTCAGCACCATAAATGCCAGCCTGCACAGGGGTGCCCAGCTCTGCTGTTTCCTTATTGAATACCTGCTGAAGCAAAACCACACAACTTCAGTTCTGCAGAACAGGACCACTTCTTAGCATGGGACCACATAAGGTCAAAGACTGAGAATGAGAGACTATTATTTGCTGAAGACACCATGCGCTGCAAGAAAATGTGTACACTCCCCAAAACCCTTGTCCAAATTCAGAGCATGTCTGAGCTGACTGTCTGGACACTAACGAGTGAGAAAAAACATTAGGAAGGAATGAGAGGCAAGAGACTATGTTCAGAATGTACTTTCTTTGTTTGTTTTGCTTGGGTCAGTATATCTCCAAGATGACGATGAAAGATTCTTCAGGCACTCAAAGCTGTGTGCTTTTCTGCTTTCATTGCCACTTTTTTCCTGACAGGAGTGGTATCTGCTGCAGATTTAGTGCCTAGGGAATGCAATAGAGAAGCCAAGAACACATGCAGTACTGGGGCACGCTTGGATCGGTGGAACATAATGAACTTGTGGAGGAGGTGCTTTCAGAGGACCAAACACAGTAACCTGGTGAGGACCCAGCTGTGGACAACCAGGCTAAGAATTGCTAACCTGGATTTTTCCAAAATTGTCTTCCCAGGCTCTCAAAATAGCAGTACTGGCCTAAATATTAAGAAATAGAAAACCGTAGTATTACCACTGAATTATTTTTATTTGCCTTCTTATCTCTTTCACTTGAAGGTGGCTAATTATGTGTTGTTTTAACCCTTTTGGAACTGAATGCTCTTAGACTCCCACATAAGAGGAACACCTAGCTTTCTCCAGTGCCTAATTAGTGCCTTTTTCTTTAGTCACTAATGATTCTTTGAATTTTTCCTCGTATCTATCATGACTAGACATCTAAGCTTTTAAGGTCAAAGCTCTGATTGCAGTTTAGTGTCTTTGACTGGCAGAGCCAAATCTTTTCAACAAGAACCACAAATATTGAAGGATTCCTAACACAGTGGTGAGAAATGTTAACATTACAGACATGTTTACTGAAAAGTGGTGCAAGCATAATAAAAATGAGTAGTGAAAGCTAATGAACCCTGCTCTAGAAAATTAAAAGCTGCATTCATAGCTGAGACCCTCATGTCAGGAAATGTGGTGACATGTTTTCTCTATAACCATGAGTTAGCAGAGTTTACAGCAACCTACTTCTGAACCTGGCATAGATATTTTCTAGAGATGAACTGCTGCTCAGACTCTGTGAATCTGAAGATTATTGGACAAAGAGGGACAGCAATCCTTTCTTCTGAGTAGATCTTAGATTATTTTGTAAAATGTAGAGTTGTGCTAATACCTTAAATGTAAGAAAACAAAATGAATGAAAGGATTTTAAGATGGATTTTATCTCGACAAGTGAGTGATGCATTTTAATGCACCATAAACATGTAACACTCACCTCTTCTGCATTACAAGGTAACATATTGTTTTGTTTTCACTTTACCTCCCACCCTCTAACTGTTGTTCTGTTTTCCATTGCTGCAACTTGCAGTGTAACAACAGAATCGTTGAATCATATGAGAAGAGTCCAGCAAATCTTATTTGTTCCACCAAAATTCCTTCCATGTGTTGAAGCTTCCTTTTTTCTTTTGCTAATTTTTGTCATGTGCTTAATTTTAGTCATTTCTCCCACACATTGGAGGCCAGCATCCTTCCCTCACCACTGACAGGTTTCGAGGCCTTGCAAGAAGTAACCAAAGCCTGTTGGACTTACCACATCCTTAGAAGAATGTAATCACTGTGCATAACTAAAAGCTGTTCTCAAAAAGAGGGGAGAGGAGAAGAGCAAAAAAGAATAGCAAAAAAAGAGGACTTGGGCTGGAGAATGTAATTGGTGATTCAAATTAGAGATGCTAAATGCTATAAGAAGGGAACTACACAAGAGCTACACGACTACACTCTCACTAATATTAGAGGAACATAGGATTTCAAAATGGCCAACAAGACATAAAATCAATTAGCTGAATTAAAATGAGGGAAAACATTGCACTTCCAAGATAAACTGAGCAAACTCGTATGGGAGAGTGCAAGGCAGTGTAGGATTTTGAGCATGTTTCTGCAGTAGGCCCTTTGAAGTCTCTCAGCTAGAGCTCAGAATCATGCAGGATTTCGTCAGGAACTACTGTGCACTTCATTTGCTCAACAGTGCATTTTGTGCATATATGTTTGGGGGCAGGTTTCCAAACTTTTAATGCCTCTTTCTTTCCTTTGGGAAAGGATAATTTCGGTCATTGGTCTCTAAAGAACTTTTTCCAACAACGGTTTTGATTTGCTCAAGAAAAGTGAATGGGAATTCTATTAGAAGCAAATGCATAGCAGAGACATCTACTACTGCCCTTTAACTGCTGGAGACTTTGCTCTTGTGTGTTTTATTCACCTCATAAAAAAAGCTTAGAACCTTGTAAAAAATATATATCACAGAAAAGATGTGAGACTTAGCACAAATATATACCACACACATAGGGTGGTCTTCTCTTTGCGTGTATCCAATAAACTTTCTTTTTTTTCTTTTTTTTTTGCCAACTTCCCATTGTTTCCTCATATATGAATTTGCTTTGGCTTGGGCCACGCTACCTCCATTGTTGTTGCCGGCTTTTTCTCTCTCTACAAATTTATAGCTACCCAATAAAAAAAAGAGAGTGAGGATACACTTTGTTAGCAGAGCCAAAGTATGTAAATGTTTATAAGAAGTGATGCTTACATTAATCTTAAGTAAACTGTAAGAACGTATAAAACTTAAATGCTTTATACTTTCTGGACACTACATTTTGGTACAGGACTCAAATTTTCGCTAGCCAAAATGTTAAGGATTAGAGAACTGGAGCTGAGATCCATATAAACTTATAAGCTGTCCCATATAAGTTTTGAATATGGAGGGGTTTTAAAGCAGTGTTTGAAAAAGTATTTGAAAATATTTCGGTCATATTCATAGCCAGGTCCCAGAGGGATCTTTGCATTCTTCCATTGAGTCAAAGGCCTGTATTTAGAGAGGTGGAGGACTCAATGTTCTTCCTCATGGCCAGTTGTCTGTCAGTACAACTACTGCCCTCGTTGCCTCTGCAGTTGCTGTTCCTCATTCACATTCTCGCTGGAGAAGCCAAAGACTCTGGAACGTGGATGCTGAAGCATGGTCTAAATTATCTGTCTTTTGCAAGGCAGAAGTTTGCTTTTCAGCACAGTCTTTAATTGCACAGAAGGAGTTAGGCAGAGTATTTGCACCAGCATGCTACTTATTATCAACATGGTTTTCATTTGAGAACTTTTTTTCTAATTTATTTGAGAGTACTCTCCTTTTTTAAGATGTTGGACTTTATTTTCTTAATCTTAGCATCACTCAAGTGTCCTGTAGAGGAATAATTTATCCATGACCCTCCTCCTCTATCTATTTTATTGTGCTGTTCTCAGATGAGATGAATTTGTAGTGCTGCCTTTTAGTGTAGATGAAAGCTTCCAAGGGTCAGAAAAGCCCATGAAAATCACTATTTTGACCTACTGGGTATTACTGGCCTTTGAAAATCACACCTGTAGCCCTTCCTGGGCTACAGGTGTAGCCTTTAGTCTAGCTACAGCTAGACTAAAACATTCTCGAGAAAATGATAGTTTGACCAATAAGCCTATATTACCGTTCTTGTGAAGCACTGCAGCAGCTTCTGTAAGTTGTTTTTTAATTTTTGTCTTTTTTTTTTTCTGAAAATGAATTTTTTGTTAGGAGGAAATACTTCAAATGAAAGTTACTACTTTTTCAGTTTTGTTGCAGTTTTGTGTGTGTGCATGGGGAAACACTATTTGGCCTATCCAGTGAGATGTTCTTTGCATAGCCTGTGTCTGAAGAAATAGGGTGTTTTCTGAATAAAGGTTTCAGCATTTTCTGTTTCATATCAGGGCATTTGGAATTCTGCTTCTACATTTAGAAATGGGTACATTGAAAAAAAAAGTGGCATTTCTTCCTTCTCTCTCACCTGTGTGAGCATGACTCTGTATTTGACTAAAATACAAATCAATCCCAGGGAGTTTTGAAAGAAGCTGGTAAACTGTGATTTTTCAAAAATTAGTGGTATTTACTATATTTACTTCTGAAGTCATGATTTCAATAGAAACTTCGTGGGCATTTTAAACACATTGCTGATGATGTTGGGAGATCTGTAAAAAGCTGAAGGAGTTAAATAAGCTCTAATGATGCACTGGTGCAATACAAAGTGAGCTCAAACAGGTCATAAAGCAGGCTGTAATATGGAGGTTGAATACTTACATGAACAGCATAAACCACTGGGTGTGGAGCACTGCTTTCCCAGTGGCCACTGCTCTGTAAAGCTGGCTGGGAAGTAGCCTGCTTCCACAGGATTCCTCCTCGCGGGGCTGTAGTGAGGTACTGTAGCAGCTCTGTTCTCAAGAGTTATTTCTTATTTGTCCCAGCAATGACATTTCCATCTCATGACAACTTCCACGTGTCTGAAATTTCTCTTTATTCTGCCTTGGAATGAAGACAAGTCCACCCAAACCAATGGCTCTTTCACATGCTTTCACAAGAAGCAATGCCTTCTGTTTCAAATCGAAAAACTGAAGTTTTTGACCAAACTCTCTCTTTTTTCCTGAAAGTGACTAGAAAGCCCTCCTGCATGTTAGGAACATTACTGTCAAAATCTCTTGCCATGGAACATTTTAACAGAACTGTATTCTTTCATGAAGAAAAGCTCTGTCAAAAATATTCCGACCATCTCCTATAAATGTTTCACAAACATCTTTTAACCACCTTATTTGGATTTGCACTTTCTTCTGACAGGGTTATGTGTCTGAAATGTGCTGTTGTTCCTTTGGACAGTTGCTGTTTCTGTCTTGAGATAGTCCTTTAAAGACTGAAATGATACTATCTGAATTTCTTTTGTGCCTCTCCTCTCCTCTTTCAATCTAAGCCTTTCTTTATTGCCACCAAGGAAGTCCTGCCAATGAAACCTGTCTGTCTCTATCCATCACAACTTACTTTCCATGAGATCTGTACTCCTGTGTCCAATTCAATTGAAATCAGCCAGTGGGTTCAGAAGTTCCTGGTGGGGGGGAGAACACACCCACGCCCACAAACACAACATGCTCACATCAGCCTCATTTCCTTCGGAAACCAGCTAAAAACCACAGAAGCGTAAATTACTGCACGTGGTGAAAGGCCTGGGTGAAAGAGGCCCCGTGGTCCAGTCTGTGCTCTGAATCATATTAGTGTCAATGCAGATGAGCTGTAGAAACATCAGGAAGGCCAAGTCCAGGTCCCACAGACTCAGCAGTAGGGCTGTGGCCTTGGGGATTAAGGTTATGACAAAGGTTACAAGGACTCCTGGACAAGCATCCCACACGCTTTTGGCCTTATTGGTGAGTTATGCTAGTCTCAGTGCAGTTTTTGCAAAGAGTTAACGAGAATTAGCCTTGCTGACTGCAGAAACACTGTTAACACTTAAACAACATACTGACTGTTCCTTACTTGGGTCTTTTCTCAATGTTCTTGTCTGTCCTAAACGGAACCAAGGAAAAGTTGGTTTTACTCTAGGTGAACTTTGAAATCTTCGTTACTTAAGTAGGTTTGATATTGGTTTACAATTAGACAAAAAAAGAGATCGCAAATGTCCACTAATAATATTTCCTTTTCACTCTCCTCAAGCTGTAGTTGTGTCTCTTTTACAGCCTGTTTCTCTTTGGTGGTCTTAAACCCAGAAGACTCCTTCCAGAGCTCTGCTGCTCATGCCAGATGCCTGCAGTGAAATTCAAGGGTGGTAGGAATGGGCTCCAGCCATTATACAACCACAAAAATCTCCTGATGATTCAGAATTTTCATCTAAACAATAAAAAGCAGGGTACAGATAACAGAGAAAAGAAGAAAAAAATAAGATGCAAGTGTCTCTCCTTTACATTTCATAGCCTACATCTGTTGTAGCTAAAGATTTCATTAGAGCAGCTGGTGTCTTGCACTGTCTACTTTATACTTAGTTCTTCCTATGAAAATGTAATACACTAAAGCTGGACTGAGTGTATTAGATGCCCTGCTCTTAAGATACTTGGTGACTAGGGAGTGATTCTATCACTTTATAGATCAGGCTATTATCTGTGTAGAGCTTTATAGGATATCTAGCAAAAAAGGGGTGGTGGTGGAAGGAAGTTACTTGAGTCAGCAGCTGTGGGAAAAAAGGAATAAAATATTAGAACATTTCTTTTTATATGCTTGGCAATAAAATTGAGACCAAAGGCCAAACTAGCAGCTGCTCATTCTCATTGAGATGTAGATATTTCTTGGGGGGATCCCGAGTCACCTTTTCTCCCTGTGACAGCCACACTAATCCACTGATTTCAATGGAGGAGGCATCTGACCTTGTGACTTTTCATCAGTGATGGTATGGCCACAGAACTACAAGAATTGCTCCTCTAGAGCAGGAATCCTCCCCTGTGTGTTTCTGATGTGCACAACTTTGTTGCTAATGCCTGTTATACTAAACTCTTTTAAGTCAGTCATAATAGAAATGGGAGACTCAGCGCAAATCAGATCCACAGCTGCTGTGAGTCAGCAGTTTACCTAATCGAAGGTGTAGGCTTGCTGCATAAACTAGTGAACTGAAGGTAACCAGCTCGAATTTTTCTCTCCTTCCAGCTTTTTTTGTGCACATCTGTTGACATGAAAGAAAGTCTTCGTGGTGGGAAAGGGAAATCAGAGCACAGGAAAATTGTAGAAACTTTAAGCCAGTAACTGCCTGATGCTGGACGATACTTTATTTCACAGATAGTCTTAGCAAAGGAGGAAGGTCCAATGATATGAATAATCAGCTTTTTCTAAATTAGGAGAATAAGTTTGGTCTTTCTAGTCCTCTGCCAACTGTGCCCCTTTCTTTGATATTCATTTTTCTGGTGTGGCTATTAGAGTCTCTCTGGTTGCATTTTACAAGAAGAAATAACTCAGCTCAGTATGTGTCCCAGTGTCAGTTGTGAGCAAGATGTCTTGCGAGTCATTGTCATGACTGTTCACAGTTGGCAATGAATATTTAGACATATAGAGAAGCTGGTAACAGAGTGTTATAAACCTGCGGAATTAGCTGTCATCTGACCATGAATTTTGACCCGAAATTTAGGTCAAATGCAAGTTAATTGCCTACATCCTTTTTCTGGTTCTAGCCTTGGTCCCCCTGTTCCAATTGAATTGGTTGTTTGTGCTCCTTTGAAAAACCAAGCTGATGACTGTTAAAAGGCCTGGAAATGTTTTGCCTATGCAGGAAAAAAATATTCTGAATCCTAACTTTGAGCTTTGTGTACTGTGATCAAGAATGTTATCACATAATAATTCAGGGAAATTATCTCCACTCAAAGCATCGTCAAGTGACCACAGATATGTTCTATCACATTCTTTGGTACATCTTTAATGTGTTAGTGGACTTTTATATCCCATTCCATTTGTGCCTTTCCCCTTGGCCTGTCACGAGATTTTTTTGTTTCATCTTATTCTTCAGCTAGCAAACAAGGTTATAAGAACAAGATTTTTAAAACTATTTGCTGTTGGGAAGTAAGTTTTAATCAATCAAATGCCTTACATGTATAACAACTGTTTTAAAACAAACAAAAATTTCTGGGGAAAAATCCACACACAAATAATGCTGGGCTTTAGTTTATGTTCCTTATTCAATTGAAAATACCATGGAACTCATTCAGATTTTTGCTGAAGTGAGAACACAGAATATCAAACTTTGATTCTTTTAAATATGCCTTTTACTACATTGACAGGAGCATGTCTTACTTTGATATTTAGGTTCTGATGAAATAGTATCAACTGGCAGCAATGTAATTAAGGAAAAGAATGAGTGAAATTCTCTACAGGCTTTGAAGAAGGCTTATTATTCTCAAGCACAGTAGCAATAAGAGCTTCTCTATTCAGCTACATCAATATAAAGCATGATGTATGTCTACTGCTGTAAATGGAGTTCATTCACATCTACCCTGTGCATTGCATAAGGTTCAAATGTCCTTGAAGAACTTACCAATCAGACTCCTTTACTATCCCAATATATTTTTGGCAAAACCAACTTAAAAGTTACCACTTAAAGTGAATCTGGTAAGTTTTCAGGCAGATAGCCTTCTGAAGGCATTACCTGCAGTGGGCTGTAGGGTACCATAAAGGAGAGTGAGCTCATGTCTGCTTTGCTTACCCTTAAAACCTCTGTGCTAATAAAAAATCAGCTGAAAAAAACCCTGATCAATTAAGAAGAGGACAAGGCAGTAATTTTTGAGGGAAATATAATTTGGAAATGCTGATTTTTTTCCAAGCCAGAACAACTTCCGGGATAAAAGTCAGTTTCAATCAGTTTCTGATTTTCACACTCAATTTTGAGCAAAACCAGCAAGAAGTTACACTTTTGGCATTATTTAAATGAAAAATTTTGTTTTACAGAGCTAAATGACTATTTGAGACACAAACTGCTGTTAAAACAAAAAGTTAAAAGGTCAACATTGAAATATCATGTATTCTAAAGGAGTCCTTTGAATGAAAATTGTGGAGAACCTTCACATTCATTCAGATCTAGACAGTAGCAAATAGAGAAATGGAAGTCTTATGTATTAATAGATGGGAAAAAATTGTATCTTGCTGCCATAACTATTCCCATTTTACAGATGGGAAGATTGAGGCAAAAGAGGAGAAAATTTTTTTTTTCCTAATGCCTACAGGGGGTAGGAATCAAAAGGTATGTCAGTAGGTTCATGCTATTTGTATTGTATCCCGACCACAGGAGAAGCAGTTCCGCATAACTGCTAAGAGGGAGGGTATATTTGCTTGGGCACGGCTCTTGAAGCACAGGCAGATGACTTTGTATCTACTTGTCTGAGTGTAGGTAGAAGTATTCTGTAGAAACTGCACTGTGACCCACAGGGTTAAAAAGATGTTGTCTTCTCCAACCTGGTGCTTATATTTGGACTGTTGATAACTCTTGAATGGGTGTATTTGCTGGGAAGCAAAAATAGAGATGAGAGTTGCAACTTAACCTCTATTTGTCTAGACCACAGAATAACGTTGACTGCAGGGAGACTTCTGGAAGTCATCTGGTCTAACCTCTTGCTCAGAGCAGGTCAGCTTCAAAGTGGGATGCACTTTAGAGTTAGATCAGGTTGCTCAGGGGCCAGACAGCAATTCACAGGGTTTGGATGATGTTTTGAGCAGATTTGTACTCCAGCTCTGTGCTCTGGGAGAGAAGCCATTTTACAACTAATTTGGGTAATGTGGGCGACAGAGTTTCAGTGATAAAGAGTAAAAGTCTCACAAACTTTGGCATTTGAACTGCTGAGGTTAAGAATGGAAGTCATCATCATTCAGGCCAATATGTAATATCTATGCAAGCAGACAACTGACAGAGCAGCACCAAATGCCACAATAAATGGCTGCCCGATAGCAACAGCTGGTTTGCCAGGAGGAGAAGCAACATGGACAACATTGGCAGATTGTGCAACAAGCAGTGGCCCTGATGTAACACGTGGTGGTGCTGCCAGCAGCCTAGCACAAGTGTTAACAACTGGATTAGAGAATCTTTTAAAGATGGGGGCTACCAGGAGTATATTTTGTTCTCTCTGTGCAAACGGTGGCATTAGCTAAGTGACTCTCCGATGAACTGCCCAATCTATCTGCTCGTTACTCGTGTGGGGCCCAGCCAGGAGCAGGCAGAGCCCTGACCACATAGCTGTGACATGATGTTGGAGCCTGGCACCATGCCAAATGGTCATGAGCAGGACCAGCCACCCCCTAGAGCATCTCCTCATCTTTTCTCTAGTCTGCATGAAATTGTGCCCTCCTGTTCAGGCTGGCCATACTGAACTGATGTGACCTAACCAAAGAGATGCTCTGACAATGATTCCAGGAAAGAGACAATTCCCTGGGGAAGCTGGTTGTATATAATGGCTTGTGACCTCTGGCTGTGGTTGAAACTGAAATGTCGTAGCAGAGTGTGGGTTGCAGAGCTCATGCTTGTGGAACAATCTGCTCATGCAGTCTTGGCATGGGATGGGGATTTAGCACTGAAGCACCATGTTGAGACGATAACTGGCTTATGGGGAACTATGCAACAGCTGTGGCAGCCTCTGGATCGCCTCAGGAAAAGTCACAGGAAGCTTGGGAGGGGGGTGAGGGGGGTGAGAAGATTTTTCATTTGCAGGCACTGTCATTGCCCCTGGTTGTGCCAGCCTCTATGGGGTCTGGCAGGCTCGTGCCTTCTGTGCTAATGGCAGCAGTAGCCTTGTGGCTACCTGACCAGCTGCCCCTCCTGTCAGCCTCCCACTTGCTGGAGTGGGGCAGGGAAGGCCAGCAGGGACTAGCAAGGAGCAGATGCAGCCCAGAACTGGGTCTAGGAATGGGAAGGCTATGAGGAAGCAATCCACCAGGAGTCCAGGATCAGGTTTTGTGTGTTGGTATAGAGGGGGCATCTATTGCAAACAGCCTCTGCAACGAGTGCTGCTCTGGACATTGGGCCATGCCTCAATGACCGTGGTGGAGCTAAAAAAGATGAGCTGAATATTTTTCTTTTCGAAATGTCCTAGCGGGATAGTTTAGTTTGTGGTGTTAATAATGTAAGAATTCAGAGACAATCGCTGGTAGAAGGGGAAGTGCATGTCGCCCAAAGCATTAGGAATTTGTCCTTGAGGAGAAAACTCATGCTTTTAGTGATCTTGAGGCTGAAGTAAAATCTGCTAGGCAGTAAGGGATTGCAGGTACTAAACACAACTAGGATAATTATCTGTAGCTTCTGAAAAAGACCAATAGGACAAACTTTCAGGTATTAGAAATAGGTTTGCAATCTTAGATAATGTAATGGTTAGGGTAATATTAATAGTAATCTGAAGTACCTGATCAGAGTGGCTGGTTGCTTACTTTCTCAGAGAGGAAGGCAGGGATTGATTTAGATGGCTAGGAAAGGATAGTATCATAGTGTAGTCTAACAGGGATAGACTAACAGTGTAGTGTAACACTTGTGGGATAACAATAGTGCTCATAATTAAACTGGAAAACCCTTTGCATCTTATGGGAAATGCAAAGCCATAGCAAGCTGTGTCTAGCAAGTACTGTGATCTACTCATAAAACATTTGCTCTGCTGATAAGTAAGTACTGATATCAGTACATTGATATATTTCAGCAATGCCAAAATATGGGACCAAAGGAGAACTGAAAGAAGTTCAACATTACAGTCACTCACAGACACTTACATGAGTTTAACAAGTTATTGCTGGAATTGCGAACGTTTTCCAGAGACTCACAGTAAATGTGTCACTGCTTAGAACAGGATAACCTGTGCTGAGGAATGACAGCACTGGCAGAAATAAAGCTGAAAATGTACCAGTATTAGACAAGGAGCTGTGAAAAGAGAAAGCAAAGGAATTCATGTTCTGCCAAATAATTTTTTGTTTCCTGGAGATGAGAAATAGTGTGTCTGGGCTACTACATAGGAAGGGAAGATGGAATCACGGCAACTGAATACAATGAAGCCTTGGAAGACAATAGAACTGTGAGCATAGTTCTTGTATAGGATAATGTCACATGTTTTCTTCTAGAGCTTCAGCCTTATTAGAGCCCTCGTGTCAGCTTCTGAGGAAGGAGACAGGAAATGTCTAAAAAGCTATTTGAATACTTTAAGCTCCCTGGTGGCTCTCTGCCCTAGACAAGGATTTAGTCTGTCATGTGGTGCATTGCCTGGAGGGTAGGGGTAGTTGTGTCATACCATTCAAGCAATTTTAGAGAATGACAAGCTGGATATGCATCCAGATACTGGCTAAAGCTGAATGGGGCAATTCCCAGAGAGAAAGAGAGCATCTATGTTTCATTTGGGGAAAAAAATACACCCTACAACGTCCCGTCCCTGCCCCCCTCCACCCCCGAACACTGTGTGCATGAGAAACCTTCTAGTAAAATGACAGAGATCAAAACAGCTGTGAACTTCTCACCAGCCCTAGCATCCTCCTAGATGTAGAGCTGAACTTCTCTCTTACTCAAGAGGGCCCACAGCACAGAACATGGGATGCCAGTCTTGATGCCATTGGCTGTATTTGTACAACAGGTAAGAGGGAAAATAAACTCATGAAACGCTGAACGGTAAAGGCTTCCCTGAAAAGTGAAGAAAGCCAAAATCTCTCCTTTCTTGGATCTGACAGCATCTGCTACAAGGCTGGCAAAACCTGGTAAGGGTGAGGTATTTTGTGAAGCATGAGATACTGTTCTTCGGTGGGATAAGATCATGTTTTCACAGGGTTGTGTGAAGTATATCCTGCATTTTTCATGTGAAATCTTTGGCTTGGAGCTATTTAGGTCACCAGGAAGATCTGGAAAAAATAGTGAAATGTAATCAGTGTCACTAGTTACGCCAGCAGATCATCCTGCTACAACTTGTGTTCTGTGGAAATGGCCTGGACATCTGCGATTGAAAGATAAACAGTAGCCTTCTGCCTGGGAAAATGGCTGTTTTCAATCAGCGTATACGCACACTTGAAACAAGTAAAAGAGTATGTAACAACTTTCACTTTGGAAAAACTCACCCATCTTCTCACCAACCATGGGCAGGATACTTGCTGAGCAAAAATGAAGTTAAATCTATTCAAAATTTCCATGTTATCCAGATTCAAATTACCAGGGAAGGATAATCTTTATAGTGGAGATGAAAAATAAATGATTAATGGGAGCTTGGAAATGATTTCTTTGGAAGGCTATGAGCCCAGCCCAGATTTTGATAGGAAGGAAAGTTAGGTTCTCAGCATGCAAGTGGGTGTGTAAAGGAAATAATCCTTTGAAAAATAGTCCCGGGACTTATACCAGAGACCAAAAATTGTTTCTGAAGTTGGGTCAGTCACTAGCAGCAACTCAGTTTCCAGGCTGGATGCTGGAATGGCTGGGATTCCTCGTTCTTAGTGATGATCACAAGATAGTTTGATACCAGGATTTCTTGTGAATTACATAGAAACAGCAGAGTCTTTGCACTTGGGTGATGGCCATCTGCAGGAACGGAGGCCAAGATGAGATGACATTATTTTGGGAATGCCCAAATCAGATACATCTAGACCTGCTCTGCTAGAAGACTGCCAGAAGTAGACCTCTTGGCCTAAGGACAGATACAGCAGCTGTGTTGAGGCCCTGCCCTTTGAAAGAGATGTCTGGGATGTAAATGTAGAGGGGAGGTATTAAGGAGAATAGTCTTGCTATCCAGAGTATTACAGAGTGGTGCTGTGCTTTGCTCCTCTCATACTTACATCCTGTTTTGCAAGTGGAACCTCAGCTTCTCCTTGAAGCACCACTGAGAAACGTGATGGTAAGGTCCTGCCTGGGGTACTTTGAAGTAGAACTTAAGGAGAGAAGGTGGACTGTTCAAATGAGATTTTTTTTGTGTGTGTAGGGTGCCGTTAAACAAATAAATCTCATTGCTTGCTCATAACTGAAAAACTACCTCAGAAAGGGTTTGTCAACAAGGGAAAGAAGAATCATTTGGAACAGGGGAGAAAGGTCTAAGAAAAGCCCCCAACAAGGAAAAGGAGGTAGTCAGCTTGCTGAGATTGGAGGATATCTTTAGTTAGGGAAAGCTGAGTAAGGAAGTCCCTTTCTGCATGTCCAGTTTTGGCCATGCCTGTGTTTTCCCAGACCTTTTCCCTATGCCCTGTATAAATAGAAATGGTCCTCATCTCAACCGGAGATGATGCTGATCAGGTGGCAGGTTAATACACTGAACAAGGTGAATTCTAGCACAGTGGTTTCTGGAGCTGAACCATGGCCAAAGTCCAAGTGATTTTGGTAACCTTTTACTGTTTTGTTTTTTACACAGATGAATTGCATATTCTGATTGCAGGCTTCTGCAAAACTGTCAGTGTGTAGCTCATGCAGAAGGCAAGGTGGAGGTGGCCTTGACAAATACACAGCCTGCTGTGTGTAGATTCTGTCTGTGAATGGTTCTTGTTCACTGAGTTCTGCCTCACTTAGAGTCCCAATGAAAAAGCATCTGGTTATTGCCTCTAGAGATGCGCAGTATGAACTGACCAAAGCTTACCTGTGCTGCCCATTTGTACAGTCATTTTTTAACAAAGGAAGCCTTTCCACAGTCTGTTACAGGTCATTCAGGAAGGAAATCTGTGAGAAATACGTGATGACTACTTATGATGTTCAGGGCAGGAGAGTACAGACAAGCAGCTTCTGCAACTGTTGGCAAATAACTGAAAAAGCATACTGTTTACTATAAAATAAATGAACAAAACGCAAAGGCTGTGACCTGCATGCATAGGAGTAACTTGGACTTTTTAGAGCCTGTTTGCAGAATTCAGCCTGACGCTATGGAGGCTGAACAGCTATTGTAAGATCTAATGGAAACAGAGGAATTTCGTCAGTATTATCATAGTTAGCAATAGCGGAACTGGCTTTATCAGGGAGCAGGCTGTATGTGAGTATGTAGCGAGAGTACCACTGTTACCACCTTTGCCATTTTTGCCTCTCCGCTCGCTGGCCCTCTGGAGCTGTCCAGCAGAAGTCACATAGGTGCTTTGTGGCAGTGTCTGGTAGGAGGACAATCCTCAAGCTGATCTCAGCCAGGGCACCCATGGTTGTTTTTGTGTTTCTTATGCACAGAGGAAGCCCTGGCATACTTCTTCTTAGACAATCATTTCTCTTTCATGACAGCTGACAAAAAGAGCTGAGCAACTTTCCTCAGAATTTCCATCTTGAAGAAATCCTGACAAGCTGATGTTTGTTTCAGTTCCAAATCTGCATGAAAAGACAATATAATGGATGTTTTTTGGGGGTGAAAAGCTCAGAGGAATTTTCATGAGAAATAACTATTTGACAGAGTGAAGCAGTTTAGTCAAAACCAATCTGTCCTTCCACACACTTCAAACAAGTCATGGACAGCTGTGGTTTCAGGGCCATTAACTTATTATTTTGCTTTTCAAGTCATGGTCTTGGTTTCATTGATGTATCTCTTCACGTCTGTCATTTCCACCTTTGACCTTATCTCCAGACAAAAGTGTTGATGGTGTGCAATTTTATTACCGTGAGCGCTGCACAAATCAAGACTTGCTACATTATTGACAATACAAAACGTTTTCTTAAACACATGCAATGAAACTACATTGAGAGCACTTTGACTTTTGGTTCTGATGTTATAAACCAAATGAATGCAATTCATCCTGTAGCTTTGTACTTGAACAATAAGTGAGGTCAGAAAAGACAATTCAGACTGAATATTTCCCCATCAGAAAATGGGATTTAGTTAAAATAGAAATAAATCTCTGCATCTGTTTTGTGATATTGTCTCCTGGGACCCATAGTTCCAAGCCTCTCTTGTTTTATTCTCTCCCCCAGGACCTGGATGGTAACTGCATTACACTGTGGGATCTGCTGTGATACTGCACTGTTTTATGAGTGATGAAGTCTGGCAAAAAAAGCAGGTTTTAGGGATGCAGATGCTGTAAGACATCCAGAACTACTCACCTTCAGCCATAGAAGGGATTCATTTATTCACTGAGATGGATGTTGACATCCAAAAAAGTATTTGGGTGTGATTTTTTTTTTCCTGATGAGAGTTCTGTGGCAATCAGTTCTTTCCTGCAGAATAATAAGAATGCAATTACTGCTTGTTTTTCAATGGGAAAAATAATTCATTGGACTTTTTTCTAATTTGTTATTATTTGGATTGCAGTCGCATTTACAGGTCCCATCTGTCTTTGGGACTCATTTCCCTGGGCACTATGCATTCTCTCAGTAAGAACCAAATGAAAAAGCAAAGTTTGGGAGGGACTGAACACATAGGCCTTTTACATTCCCTTCCTGAAGAGAATCTATAAGAGCAGGATTCAGAGTTACTATAAAGGTAACAGAAACTGAGGCATTTGCACAAGGTGTTCTACAATCTTAAGTAAAATAAATTGTATTTATTTAAAATAAACTGGTTTCAATGATATTTTCTTATTTCTCAAATCTTCACTCTGGACTGGAAATTTCTCCTATCCAGCTGACGACCTTGGTCTTTGACCAATCCAAATCACCCCAACTGCTGCATGCTCCTGCTAATGGCTCTGTCTTCAGATATGCCAAGATAGGGCAGTTTCTTTACCTCCCTCACAGCGAGGAATCCCAGAGCGCTAGAAATTCTGCAGTGGAAGAAAACAGCAGGGTCTGGGCAAGTGATTGACCAGTTCCCTTTCTGGGTTACTTGTGTCAGGGACAGATTGATGTTAAGAACTGAGAAAGGATGCTGTAATGTGCCTGAAAGGGAAGGGTGAAAAGATTTTTTAGGTTTAGGAAAGAACACTAAAACCTCTACATGCTGAGCTACACTTTATCAAGCCTTGAAACTTTACAGAGCTTACCCTTTACTCCTTATTACTCAACATCACGTGATACTTGCCTGTTTTCTGTATGGAGATGATGAAATTATTGGTACTGGGAAAAGTGCTGGAGATAATGTGCCTCCTTCTCTTGAGCTTCCTTTATTCTAGTATGTTTGCAGTCTTGGCTCAGTATTTAACCTATTTAGAAAGTGGTTATGTAGCTTTGAAATGTGATTGAGTGATATTGCTAATTTGATGTGTGCTTGAAGGGGGAGAGGGAAATAATTGGCTGCTCTGTTATGTCTTGAGGCACTGGAAATAAAATTACTTTGACTTCTGCCTAAAATAGCTGGTTTCCCAATACGCTGATAAAACATAAAATACCTATGTTGAAATCAGTATTTCAGAATTCTCAAATGAAGGCAACCTGTGGGTAACCAGGTTTTAAATACATATAAGGTAAAGGCAATTCCTGAAGGAAGGTAAGTCTTTAGTGAAACTTAAATATCATAGTATTCCTTATTCTGCACTGTTATCAAATTCTTCTCAGTTGTGGTTTCTGTGGAAGGCTGATTTTCTCCATCCCCTGCTTCAAGAAGTTACTATTTTCATTCACCCTAAGAAAATAAACTCAATGGAAGTATATATAAACATTTGCTTCAAGCTACTCCAGTAGAATCCAATCCAACATGTACAGAAGTCTTTCTAGTGACTGCAGTTTGATCATTTGCATTCAGTCCTGTAGTGAATGACAGTTTAGTTTAGAAAAAAGAATAGGAAGAAGGCTTGGTGAAAAACAACATTTGGTATTTGTAAAATGAATCCAAGTGTAGCTGGTTTTCTGTTGGGTTACACAGTTGTGTTGTGTGTTGTACTTTTAGCAGTTCACATGTGTTCAGAAATATGGATCTGCATTGAATCCAGTTTGATCTGTAGCTCCAGATGCTTGTTACTTACATACCTATGTAAATTCTTCACAAGAATGATTTAACCTACTTGATTCCTAGCAAATTATTGCTTTCTCTGACTGTATCAGGTACTTGCTGTTTCGCAAGTGCATATGTAAAGGCATCTGAACAAAACTGTGTAATAAAAGCAATCCTGAAGAGTCCTGGTTAAGTCTGCTGGCTTCAGAGGGCACAATTCTTCCCTCACTGACACTGTGTAAGTCAGGTCCACATGGTGTGATACTGATTTTGAATGACTGTGATAAAAAGCCAGATCAGACTCCTCAGCTGTGAAAGGAATGGCTTTACAGGTCATGGTCATATTTTGGTTTGCTTGTGACATGAATACATAACCATACACCACTGTGTAACTTCATCAATACTTCTGAATTTCTGTGACATAAGTGTGCAATTACTTGAATGTGGCGCCAAGAGAAGCAGACTGCATCAGGAGTTATTAGAGATATCAGCAGACTCATCCTCCATCTCAGGATAAACAAATCGCATGTGTCACCATGGGCTGAGATAGCTCAGCCTCTTCTTTCATGCTCTTAAGCTGGAGCCTGAGCAGGACTGCGTGCTGCAACTTGTCACGTTCTGTGGGCAGGGGAGCGCCAAAGTGACCCTTGGAGTGACAAGCTCTTTCAGTTGTGGTTGGTGTGCAGATTGTCAGTTCAGCAAAGTCCCAAGGAGCTACAAAGTACACCATATGTAGGACTGGTCCCATTAGATTAGACATCTAATTTCTCTTCCTGCCTTCACATTAATCTCATAGGGCTGCTTCTCTATACGTCAAATGTTTTGATTTGGATCTCCTTCTTTGCCAGTCAAACCAAGACTACACAAACTCCATGTCTGGGTAGGTTTTCTCTTAATGATGTGTCATGCAGCATGTCCCTTTGCTCTAGCCAAGCTCAGATCATATGTCAATCATAGGAAGTTAAAAAAAAATACGTGGTTGAACCACAAAACCAATTTCCAAGACAGAAAATAAAACATAGAGATGTTGCAGAATGGGATGCCAAAATATCCTGGCCATCTGGGAAGAGGCCGTTGGGCAAATTAAACAGAAATTTTCTGTGGAGATGTAACAAACGGCAAGTGTGTTGCAAAGCCTGCAAAAATCTCTGTAGTCCTTGATTGGGGTGAGTGATGGACTGGACTTTGAGTGGCTGTTTGATAATCCTAATTATTTATCGAAAAGGTAGCATTATTATTTCCCAGTGGCCTTTGCTCAACTGTTGCTTTTTAGTTGTGCACATTGTCACCACTTGCATATGAGTTATTTGTGTAGAATGAAAGCACTAATACACAGGAAACTGAAAGCGTCTGGTGTATATGTTTCCCCTTAGCCTCCCTGCTGCATGTTTAGAAGAAAACAGCATTAAACACTGGCATTAGCTGACAGTAGTGAGCTGTTGCTGCCTGTACTGCTGATTCCTAAAGCTTAGTCCACTGTCAAGATGATGTGACATATATTCACTGCAATGTCCCAGTATGCAGAGAACTACTCAAAACAGTCAACAATTCAAAAGGAAGTTTCCTTGCTCTTTGATCTTTTGGTATAAATTGACGTCATTTCACTAATTTTGCTAGTGAGAGAATAATTTGTATGAAGTGAGGATCATACTTACAGTCTGTATCCCCAAAGATCACAAGTGTATGCCAAACTGCCTGAGCCTGTTGTGTTCAGTGCAGAGGTCTGAACACTGCAGCATAACTAGGCTGGTTTAAGAGGACAGTATGTTCAGAGATGTGGATGTACCTGAGTAGACTCAGGCAAATCTGTGGATTGACCAAAGTATCCCAAGATTACCAAGGAAGGAAGGACTGTAGAAGTCTGTCTGCTGGACTCCCAGCTTATAAAAGAAATATCTGAAAGTTTGGTTCAGTTATGTGTCTTTGTCAAAGGAAAAATGGACCTGAAAATTACATCATGCTGAGTCTTCCTTCTTCTCCTTCCACCTGGAGCCTTGGAGTGGGTGATACAAAAATGTTGTGCCAGCTCTGCTTTGCACCCCTGTACTGGATACATGAAGTCTTTTGCTATCTCTTCTGGGTGAAAACGACCAAAGAGACTGAGCTCACGTATCTAAGGGAGACCTTCCCCCTACACACACAATTCCAAAATGCTAGGGTTTTTTTTAGCATTCAGTACATCTGAGAGGGAAGGGGAAGGGTGTTATTTCTCACCAAGAACAACACAGCTCTCAGCAGTATTGTTTTTTTCATCAGAAGAAGCCCAGAGTAAGATGAGCACCGAGTTAAAGGAAACAATGGGAGTGTAAATGTCATTTAAACATATACATCTGCAAGCCATTCGCTCTTAAATGCTTTGGAAGTTTACTGTCTAAATATTACTTTTTCTTACTGTTTCCCTGCTCTGTCTAGCTCCGATTGTTCTCAGCCTCGGGACAGAAGGTGGGTGCGGCGCACAATACCATGCAGCGCACCATTGCTGCAGAAGTCTTTAAAGTCCAGATATCGCTCTGTGCAGAGCAGTTGAAAAGCTCTGCCATTAAACAGGCAGGTGGAAGCCTCGGCAAGGAGCCCAATGCAGGAACTAAACCATTGCATGCACGGCCCCATTAAAGTACCTTTCAGTTTGGAAATGAGAAAAATGCCTTAGGCAGACCATTCTCAAAATAGCGTTGCAGACACAAAGCCAATATAAACATTAGAAGCTCTTAAAGTGCATTTGTTTGAATCATGGGTTTGAATTGACTCCTTCACCACTGACAGACAGTGCATATATCTCACTAGCAGCTCTCCGGAGAGTTCTCAGCTGTTTGCACGGAGAGACAGAGACTGTTCTTTGGGGAGGTTTCTGTAACATGGCTGTTTCTAGAAGGTAAAAGGTCAAAAGCAAAGTTCTAGAAACCTAGCAAATAAAATACTATGATAGCCCTGCCCATCATCTGCGTTGACAGAATTGTCCTGGAGTTATTAGTGTTATTTATTTGTTTTTACAACAGCAGCACTAATTTATTTTTATTAGAAGCCCCAGCTGTGGTTGGGGTTCCATTGTTAAAGTCAGTGGAGGGTCATGTTGTAATAAGCAGGTCCTCTCTGAAATATTACTGCTTTATTCTGAGCAGCCAAACAGTGTATGGGAGGTAAGAGGGATTCTTCTTCCTATTCTACAACTGGAAAATGGTGGCATGCAAAATTTCACAAGTTGGCCAAGGCCAAGGCCACCCACAGTCCAGAAACTGTAAGTTGGGGATTGTAAATCTATCCGCTTTAATGAGGTGTCTGGCTAGAGAGAGTCTCATATGAGTCCAGTTTAAAAATTAAACAGAAAAAACACTGAAAATCTACTATAGCCAGCATATTGCGTGCGTGGTCAGTACTGCTGAAGGCAGTGCAACATGTCTCCATGTACTCAGAGTGCACATGTGTGTACACTCACCTTGGTCTAGACTGAAGCAGAAAAGTGGAAGACTTTAATAGAGAGAATGTTTGCTGAAAATGCAGACCACACAGTTCTGAAACTACGGTTTGCCTCTTTCTCAAAAAATGAAGCAGTTATAACCACTTCTGCTACCATGAGTAGCATTTCTGACATGTCCCTCCACCGCTGCAATAACAATGAGTGTAGGCTGCTGTTTTGGGACATAACAGGTCTTCATATTGTAAATCAGCATAGAGTTCCTTGACCCACTGAGTTAGGTGTTTCCTCTCACACCTGCACCAATGCAGGTCCTCACAATTAGTTGAATGATGTTTCCTGACTTTCACCAGGAGGTCAAATACAAAATGCAATGAGAGGGAAAATAGTCTAGCATAAGGTGGTAGAGGGGGCAAAAAGGAGTGGAAATTAAAATTATTTCCATTCTGAAGCAAAGAACTTAAAAAAATTAGTTCATGAACTCTTAATGGCTGGATATTTCCTGTCCTCCTTCATTCCACATTTTCTGAAAAATGAAGATAGGATGTTCCAGATGGAACCAAGTTGCCAGGACGACGGAAGGTTGTTTGTGCAAACTGAAAACCTTAAATGTTTTCCTTTCTTGGTTTTGGGAAGATGGTATTCACGGGTAGCATTTGTGTTGCTATGACCCCTTAAAGGACTAGGTTTCAAAAGTCATGCAGATAATCACTGATGTTGTCCTGCTTTAGTCACTGATCAGCTAGTTTGAGCTACTGCTTGGGGAAAGCAGCAAACTGAATAGGAGAAAGTCTGTTCTCACCTAGAAAGAGGGCAGAACGCTATAGAGAGGAGCTGCGTATTGAAGATAAAGAAAGTCTAATGTCTTCTGTCACCTTTCATCATTCTCTGTTTCTTTAATGGCAGCATGAATTAATGATGTTAGGGTAAAGATATTATCACAGATTTCCCAACACATGATTCTAATGCTGTAAGGCTGATAAGGGATCTGAAGGGAAAACAAGGAACTCTTCTAAAGGGAAAACAAGGAACTCTTCTAAGGATGAGCCTAATTTATTGCCAAATGAAGTCAATGAAAAGACTTCCATCAACTCCAGTTAGGCTTGTTGTTGAGTGTCATAATTAAACATACATTACGGTTCTGCCTTCCTGTTTTACCTTCCAGCAGAAAAGAATCCTTTAAAGTCGCAAGCATTCCATTTACTGCTAGTGCTGTTGTTATCAAGTGGGATAGGAAGTGCAGGCTTGGAGTTTGACTACATCTGGCTACTCGACGTTATCTGGCTGGGAAGAGACTTTAGGGCTGCCTGCCGTGACCTTGCCACTCCTCTTGACTGTGCAAGGACCCTGTGAATGATGAACGGTTCTCTCCATAGTGCACAGTTATATTCCTCATTTGTGTGATCTGAATGTAGGTGTCTCCTGCACATCAGCAGAGCATCCTGTCACCAGGTGCATGTTTGATCAAGGACCAAAGCACATGCTTGTACCTATGGCTGGACAGCTTTCATCTGTGTGCAGGGGGGTGCGACTGAACCTCCTAGAAATAGGCAGAATAGCTTGAACAATTCCTTGCTGTCAGCGTCTTGGGGGCCCTCAGGATATAGCACTGCAGAAGAGAAGCCGGCTGGGTGAGCTCCACTGGCAGCCCAGCCCAGGCCTACAGCACACAGATTAGCCACCTCTGATGCAACCTACCAAACCCCTTGAAACAATAAATAGGGAATACGTTATTTCTCTATCTTGTCTGTATATGCTATATTAACAATTCACATTGCAAGGAAAGGAAGGTACTCCTTTAATTAGGTGCTAAAACAGGCTACTTCAGGCCAGTCCTGTGCAATTGGAAACACTTTGTTCATCACTATCTAATTTTCCCTGAACTGTTCATCATGTTTGTTCTTGATCCTTTGCAGCTGCTAAATAAAGGAACTGCAATTTCAAATAAAGAGCATCCTAAAAATAACATTGATTCTTGTGAATCAGAAGACTGCCTAAAACATACCCAAATAGACTTTTTTTTCTCCGCATTGCATTAGTGAAATCTGAAAGTAAATCTCCTGTAGTCACTGGTAGGACATGAGAAGTGTTTGCACCTTTTAAGCTGTAGCCAGCCCTGCTCAGTTGGCCACACCTGCACTAGATTTTTTAGCAAGGAAGGGGCTGAGCTTCTAGGGGAAGGCTGGTGTGTGAGTAGCATGTTCATGCTGCTTTTATGGAGAGCTGTAAGACGAGGAAAGGCTGGATTGGGAATATACTACTCTATAAGAGTAAGCTGTAGTAGTTCTGAGTTTGGGGTAGAGCCCTTTTTATAGGGTGAGGATGTTAGCTGAGGAATACTGCCTGGATGAAAGCTGTTGCTGTGAAGGTGCCTCCTGAGGAAGAGGAAATAGTGTGGGGAAGCAGTAAGGAATGGAGTTCAGCTGCTCTGCACAAGGTTTCCTGAAATCTGAGAACGTTTTTGTCTTGGAAAAGTAGAGACTACTGAAGCCACTGCTGAGAGCAAGGAGTAAGAATGAAAGACTTGGCAATGTGGTTGCAGCCTTGGTCCTCCAGTGAGTCTGGTGGCAGAGAAATGAGGCCTGGCAAGCTTGCTGTATTGCCTGGTGCAGCTGAAAGGCAGCAGCAAGGAATAAAAATGAACCCTGCTGAGTTGGGCTGGGTGAGAGATCCAAGGTTGCTTTTTCCTCAAGAAAATCCTCCTTTGAAGGTCTGGGGACTTGATTAACTCACTTGCTGTTACCTGTCTACAAATGGCTGGCAGATGAGGTCTGCTTTAGACACAGGCAGCTTATGGAAGTGATGCAGCATTAGCAGGTGCTTCAGAATGGTAAGTGTGCCCTATGGGACCTGTGTTGGGTCTTAAAGTGCAAATGTCTTTGAGAGGCTTGTTTGGGTTATCACAATCTATAATACCTGAGATGATAGATGCTGGATGGTGTTATTTTATGTACGTGCATACAAGAAGGTACATGCCAACCTACTGCAGAGCTGTGGTGAGCCTGCCAACTTGCTTTGCATGGCTGTGTGTGCCCTCTGTCTGTAGCTCGCTAATATGCATCCTGTGCAGCTGAGGAGAGGGGAAAAAAAAGGCTGACTCTTGTGATGCGGTCTGATATTTGAGCCTTTTGTTAAACTGATGGCATGCCGTTGGGGTAATGTCTGTGAAGTTAAAGCTTTTATCAGAACAAGCAGTGATGCTTTGATTTAAGTACAAGGAGGATGTTGTAAATCCTGGGGTATTGCAGGTTCAAGGAAAGGGTGACATCACTTAGACCTGCTTTTTAAGCAGGTTCACCATAACCTGCAGACATTTATTGGTCCAGATGAGATTGCAAGTGGCTAATGTCTGACCTTCATTTCTTTTGCCCTTTGAAGAATTAAGACAGATGTTGATATGTACTGTTGTTATTGACTGGAAGGAATGGCTTGAAATCCTTTGTTCTAGGATGTAAAATTTCATTTTTCTTTTGTTACCAAGACCAGTTAAGATACATGTAAATCCTGGAGCATCAACCGTGGCTTATCATCATCATGTGCAAAGTGATGGCTAATGGGTTGCTATTCCATAGAAAAGTCTGAAGCTTGCATCAAACTCTTATGCAGCTTTCCAACTGCTCGTGCCTGAACTGATTTATGGGGAAGTGGTAGGGGTGCTGGTGCTTAGGTTTTTGCCAGAAAATCACTGTGAAACACTACCCTTACTGATGTAAGGAGCTCTTCCTTGCCCAAGCCAGTTGTAGATCCAGACCGTGTTGGGCTGATGTGCGTTATGCTTGCAGCAGATGACTCAGTGCATGTGATTTGCCTTGATTTGCCTTCTCTGTGATTGTTTGAGTAATCAAACTAGTGATGGTGGGGATTATAGCACTGATGAACTTACTAGTCTTCTCTGTCTCTGTGCTTGGGGAGGCATGCAGAATGCTTCCCTGTGTTTCACATACTGAGCTGAGGATGTCTCCCACACCTGATTTTTGTTGCAACGCTGTAATATGTTGTTAAATTAATTTTTGGCTGCTGCTTCTTCATAAATATCCTTCCTTTCATTATAAGGATGAGGGTGGGAGTTTGAGGAAACCAGAAGAGGCGTTTTTAAAGCTATAGGATCTTCCTTCTCTTCATTCCACATAATTGATGTTGGCTACTGGTATTTAGCCATCCCTCCCAGCTAATGGGGCATGCAGAGTGATGAGGAACACAGTCTGAGGAGTGTTAGTAATTATGTTGTGCAATCAAATGTCCAGAAGAGTGAAAATACTACTAAAGTGATGCCTGATGCAATTAATCCCTCCTTTTTGAAACAGACTGTGGTTTGGGCAGGACAGGGGGGTGTAAGTTGTTTCATCAATCCCAGCACTTTGAAGTTGATCTGTTCCCTTATGTATCAGCAGGGATGCTGAACAATGTGTGTGTGGTCCAGAAACTGGCTTATCATCTAAAGTGTATCATTTACTGGCTTGTCTGGAGTTCTGTAGTGGCCAGTATTTCTCAGTGGATTTTTTGTTTGTTTTTTTGTTTTTGCTGTCATTCACAATAATGCTGTGGTCTGTTATGACTGGGTCTTGCAAAACTCTGATTGGAGCAGGAGGTCATTTCTGCCTGGAGACCACTGAATCTACTTGAAGAGAGAGCAGGATTGGGCAGGTAACAACATCTCAGCAGGGGGCTGAGAAACCTCTCCTCAAGGAGAGGCAGGGAAACCACTGTTGGGGAATAGCCAGCCAAGATTAAGAGAGCAGAACTGAAGACCTTCCCAGAACTTGTAAACCTATTCTAGAGGGGAAGGGGGTAGGAGGAAAGGTTGGTGTACAAATGTCTTGATCTTGCATGGAACTCCTGTATGGGAGATGATCTAGGAGGCAGACTCTGGATGGATTGGGGTTCAGTTTCAGGATATCTTGTAGCTGTTGCCTGCCTCTTGCTGCGTCCCTCCAGAGTGGTGGTGCTGTATCCCAAGACCTCTTAGGAAGTTCTGAATCCTTCACTGAAAATGTATATACACATACTGTCTCATTTTATGCTTTTTCTAACCAATGTTTTGGCTCAAGTGATGAATAGTGTGGTAGGAACCTATCCTTTCCTCCCTTCCTATCAGCTCCAGAAGCTGAGGGAGGCCTCTGTAAAGAATTTCTTCATCAAATATTTTTCTGAGTCTCAGCAGAACAGCGATAAGAAACAGAAATGGTGGGATGTAGTAAATGTAATGTGCATGCTGTAGTGGAGGAATAATGTTGTTTGATACCTGCAACTTAAATGGAATGATTTTTTTAACCTCATGACTTAAATTTAGTGGAATTTCTGTCCTTGGAAGCTTTCAAGACTCAACTAAAGTCCCTGAGCAACCTGGTCTAATTACACCTGCTCTGAACTGGAGGTTGGAGTAAATGACTTCCAGAGGTCTCTTCCTACTCTAAATGATTCTATGATCTTAATAGGAGTATCCCATACCTTTCTCTCTGTGTGGTGTGTGATATATGTTACACTATTTTGGCAGGGATTTTCTGATTCATTGAAGTCCCTTACACTGAAATAATCCTTGAAAAGATTAATAAATATACCACACAATATCATTTTACCATGTGTGCTACTCTTCATATCAATGCTTGGCTGAATTCATGGCTGCTGCAAATCACTTTAGCCATGTGGATAGTAAGTTGCAACATGTATTTAATTTCTTTTATATATTCACATCTGAAACTTGTTTTTTTAGTACTGTGTCCAATGTGCGGTGCTTAAAAGGAGATTAATGTTGGGGAGTTACCTATTAGCTTTTAAATTCATAATGGGACCTCTTTCTAACTTGGGCTAAGGTTCCTCAGGGGCGGCCAAATAAAATTCGTGATTGCTTCTAATCTTATTGCTACTATGACTTAAAAGATCCTCTGTGTACATGAGAACTGGGCCCTAGGATGCTTTCATTTTAAGATAGGAGTCCAAAGTACTTGTTATTAACAGCTTTCACACTGGTGAAATGTCACTGATTTTTATTGGCAGAGAATTTGGCATATTCTGCAGCATTTGGGGTTTGACAGATTGAAGATCCAACCTCTGCCAGCTGGCTGGGAGGGAACACCAAGCCTTGGATGTACATAATCTTGTGGGAACAGTCTGCTTCTGGAAATCAAGAAATATTTCCTTAAATTGCTGATTGCTGGGAGACTATACCACAGGAAGGATAATTCACTTGCTTTGTTTCTGTTCCTAAACAGCTGTTTCCTGGACATGGCTGGAAACAGGGTACTGGACTAGAAAGACCTTTGATTTAACTCATTATGGTTGCTGTTATTTCTCTGTAAGGTAATAGCTGGTTGGAGCTATGCCTAATAATGGTTGGTAAAGGAGGACCCAGACAAATGATACAGCTGGGGATTAAGGGAGGTTGCATTGATGAAGAGTGATGGAGGTGGTCATACTTGACTGTTGAAATGAGGCTTAATTGCTGCTGTTCAACAAATACTGCTGCTTTCCAATGCATGTTGCTGGTTAAAATCTCCCTTGATTTTAAGGTCTTAATCATATTGCCCTGACAATCAGCAAAATGGCCATATTACGTGGACCACAAGATGTCAACAAGACACACCCACTGTCCACATTTGGCAGCTTTTTTTAAAAAGTGAAATAACAAGCTCCAAGAGAGCCAAACCAAACCCAAAATGAAGACAAAACCAGAAGGACTGTCCAGATGGGTGTGACACTGTCTCTATTATTTGAAACAGACCTTTTTTCAACAGGTCTCATGACACACTTGTCCCAAACTGGAATCCAAGTCATCAGATTTGTGGTAACAAATGATTCAAAGTGAGCAACTCCCTCCTCTTCTGTATGTTCAGGTTTCTTTAGATTTCTATTGTGAGATGAAGGAAGGAAGAAATCTGTGGTTGTCTAACCTCAAACCTCTAATGCAGAATTCCATTACTGGTGATGGATAGTGTGTTGTGGGCATACTAACTGCAAAATAGATTGATTAGGCCGATGCATGCCTTAATTCAGGGTTGCCTCGGACATTCTTGGGGCACCCAGGTCACTCTTCTAAAGGACTTAATGGAGGCTTTCAAAGCATGAAAATCTCATTATGTCCCAAAATATAAGGACTAAGATGATCAGGGAGCCCTCTGAAAATGTAACTGATGTTACTGAATGCTCTCTATTTACTTTTTCTCCTATTGCATGACTATGAAGATGTATAGGCAGTTAATTCTTTATAACCTTCCTTTTTGTGCACCATTACTTATGTAGAACTGATAATTTTAAATTAAACATTCTTGTTATTTATTGAATATTTAAAGACACTTTTATGAAGTATTCCAGAGTAGAAATCAACAGTTTAGTTGTCCATGAACAAAACATGTTGTTAGATGTTATAAATGGAGGAGATCTGAAGGTTTTTTTCTGTATTGAAATATTAGCTAGAACAAAAACATCTGCTTAACTTTTTTAGTTCAGTCTGACTCTCATAGTACTTTATCTGGCTTTCCAAATCTGCCGTGGTCAGTTAGACTTCACAGCACTTGCTTATTTTGAGTGAAGTTTTGGAGTGTGTGGGTTATTAGAATGTGTGGGTTTTTCCTCTCTAATATATCGGTGTCTTGGAAGCTACTACTGTGTGCTCTCTACCTTCGGTCGTAGAGAGCAGAGTGGGTAAACAAAACTTTCCATCCGTTTATGACATGCGGTCAAAGTCGCGTTTCAGCATGCACTAAACAGATCTTATTCTGTTTAAGTTGGTTGACATTCAGGGATGGAAATGAAATTATAAAAATGATCCCTTATTATACATATTGCAGAAGAGAGCATCTTTAACTTACAACTGGAGAAAGGATGTTAATGTTTGCTTTAATGCATAGCATGTTATTAATGACAGCTCATCTGAAAATCCTCTCCTGCCTGAAGGAGGATAGAGGCTATTTAGTCTAAGCACACACTCAGGACTAATATGTAAGCAAGGCGCTTTAACTGCTTAACTGCATATTGAAGACTTTGGGCAAAATTTGAATCTTGTATCAGCAAAACAGGTTGTGGGTTTTTTCCTCTGCAGAGGAAAATTTCAAATTTCTTTTCTGCAAAGTCTTACCCAATTTCACAATTACACCATTGAATCTCAAATTCTGTTTCTCCAGTACTATTTCTTCCTATATTAAATAACTTTTGTATTTGTGATTTATAGATGTCCCAAACAAAGTGCTAGGAGTGTGTGTGGGCTACTTTTCTAGCAAACTACTCCTTAAAATATGGCTTCATGGGTTTAAAAATATATTGCAGAAGTACTTGTGAGACTCATGGTCTAGGATCACTTCTGTTAGGTGTCATGTAAATACAGTTCTAAATAGCGATCCGAATGGAACATCCTCCATGGAAGGATGTGGTTTTATGCTTTCTTCTTTAATTTTTCTACTGGGTCTTTTTGTCTTTCAAAATCATCACTAATGACCCAGCTCTTTCCCCATGTACATTACTGGAGGCATCTTGGTTCTTACGGAGTTCACCCTACCTTCTGCATACATAAAGAAAGAAACTGTTGTTTAATTAATAAATAATATCAGTGGCTTTTAGTCATTTAGCATGAGTTTGTGAGGGTTTGAGGGGGCAGTTCTACTAGGCTCTGGGACCTCTCTCTTTTTTTTTTTTTTTTTTTTTTAAGGTCCTAGCAATATTCACATCTTATTTCTCTTCCTATTTTATCTCCTGTTCCTGCTTTGCTCCTTAAGGAAACCAGTGACGGTTATTCTTCAAAGGGAGAAGGAATGCACTTCTCAACATTGCTTCCCTTTCTATCCCCTCAAGTGAAAAAGACACTAGAAAAGGACAAAATCTTCTAGATTTGACCATCCTTCTCTCTGGGAAAGGTAGAGGGACAACAAGAATTCTGAGGATATATGATTGAAAATTGAGACATCTAATCAACTTTCTAATATTGGTAGTCTTTTTGCTCTCACAGCACAGGTTATACTGTCTGAGTATGTATATAGGGTGAATTAGTCACAACCCACTTAAATAAAACTGTTTCTGTAATGTAAAATGATGATAGTGCAGGAGACAGTGCAGTACTTCCAGTGGTGATCCTTCTTAGTAGGTTTTCAGAGTCCGACCACCTTTCAGGTATCATACGGTGTCCTTGAGCATAAAATTAAGAAAACGTTCCTCACTGGCAGCAAGGCTCCCTGTGGTTTATAGATGAAGGATTGATCAGCTGGAGTGGCAGGGGCAAGAGCAAATACAGATTGGAAGCCATCCTGGCTATCTCAGAAAAGGGTCAGAAGATCTCAACAATCTATAGCAGGTCAGTAAATGGACTGTGATGGGATAAACCAATAGCAATGACTTTATTTTTACGTGATTGGCAAAAGTTTAGGAAAGCTGAAAGAAATGTCTTTTTAATAGTGGAAAGAGTGGTTTTTCTCTTGCATTCATTACCTTTGGTGGATGAGTATGTATTTCCTTAGGAAGATGCTCTGTATTTGCAGACTAGCACGTTTGCCAAGTACTGCTCCAATTAGAATAGTAAATATTTGTTTTTGATTGAAAGCCCAGTAAATATTTACGCATAACCCATATAAATGGCTAGAGACATTTTACAGCTACAGCTGAGCAGACACAGCCCTGCACTGGCCTTTCCAGAAAGTTTTCCTCTTTTTCTGAGAATTAAGTTGTATAGTTTTGTGGGATAGAACCAGAAATAGCTGCCATGCTCTTCACCTTCCAGGGAACTGGAGATAGGGGCAATGAAAAAACATACGAATAAAGATGATCCCCAAATGTTTAAACTTTTCTGAACTTTAATATTGAGAGAAGTCCTCATCCAAGTCTCTGCACCCCAGGCCCATCTCTAATTGTAAAGTTGATTTGCACAGTACAACTTTAAAATGTTGTTGTTGTTTTGTGGTGGGGTTTTTTTTGTTGTTTTTTAACCACCGCAGGACAGAGCGGTGGTTATTTATGATGCCCTGAGAAAGGGGTGGTTGCTCCTTATTCCTTAGTTTACTCTGAGAATCGTGGTTCTTTCACTGTATTTCTGGTTTTCTGCTTGTTTCCCAGACATGTATATTATCCTCTGCTGGGATCTAAAAGGGCTATTTCTTTTCTACATCTAGAAATCATCTTGCTGGTACTCGACAAAAATGTCTGCCGCTCTTAATGTAGCGGCAGTTGTATAGATGCATTGGTGTTTAGCTGTAACTTTATCTGTGGTCCAGTTTTGTTCTGAATTCCTTGTGGCATCTTCACAGTGGGATAAATAATGTAGTCAAAATGCCTTCTTGGTTCTCCTGTTTCAACAGAAACACAGTGTTTTCCCCAGAGTCATAAACTGATGTGAAAACTGGGTGCAAGTCAAGCTATAAGTAATGCCTCTCTCTGCTGGTTGTTAATATGCTGGGGCAGAGCTCATGCAATAAGGTGAGTCTTCTGCAGTGTGTGTTCAACAGCAATAATATAGAAAATGCTTTCACCGCTGCTGATAGGCCTTTGCAGGGGGCATGAAAGGATGGTTTCCCCTCCTATTTGGGGAGTCTAAAAACTAGGGACATGTCTAGAGGAAAGGAGGAAGCTGGAACTGTTATGATGAAAGAACAGTGATTGTACTTGGCAATGAGAACAGGCGTGTTAACACTGCTGTGCATGACATAACAGTTCACTTAATTATCTGTGTGCAAGATTTTTCGTTGAAGAGGAAATGTTCCACACACATTCTTTATTTCATGCTTGTTTATCATAGGGTTTATTCTTTTGCTCGCAGCACCTTGCGCAGACTGTTGTCTTCTCAGGACTTGCTCAAAGATGACTTACTGTTCTGGCAGTATCTAGCAATTTCCACAATAGGTTCCTAAAATGTGTGAGGCATGTCTAAATATAAGAGGGGGTAGAGTAGTAACCAGATCATCAGTAGGCAGTATTTAAGTTCCATATGAGCAATATCCATATTTGCAGCTCTCCAACTCTACTTTACTACAGACTGTGAAATGACTGTCTGCAGTTACATTAACATAGGCACAGGGATGTGGCACCAGTGATTTGTCTCTTCATAAATATACCTGCATCAAGTATTTGCGGCGGCAAGTGTCTCTTACCTGCCTCCATAACATACCTACCTCGAAAGGTTTTATTCCATGACTGTGGACTTGCAGTTTAGCAATGCACAATTAATGACATTTGACATAATTGGGTCACTTGCTGAATGTGAGCAGTTGTTGGGTTTGGTGCTTGAAAAAACTCCCTGGCCAAAAGTATGGAGATGTGTATCTCATCACTAATTTAGTGACTGGGGTATGGTTATTTATGCATTTATCTTTCAAGGTTAACACCTGGGTGACTTATTAGGTATTAAAATTTAGCAAGAATTTTTTAATGATCAGATAAGTGACTACCCTTGTAAAAAAATTCAAGCTCTTTGTTCAGACTTGGCACTTTGGATCCAACTATTTGGAGTCTTTTGGTTTTTGAGCTGGAGTCTTTCACTAATGGCAACATGAAGAAAATGTCCAGCCTCTGTATTATAGGACTTAGATTTTCCTGAAAGACTTCTGTTTAAAGGTGTTACACAATCACTAATCAGTGTCTCATCTTATGGATTCATCAGCCAGTTCTGAATGAAACTCAAATAATTTTTGCAGTGTTCACTACCACAAGGTCACTAAGGCAAAACATTTAACATGACTTTATAAAATAAAGGTGCGGGGCACACCTGTGGATATGATGGGTATCTTGAGCCATCTTATGTTACATCTTGCTTACCCAGGGTGCTTGAAAGATAAACTCTGTTCTCCCAAACATTTAGAAATAACTGGCTGGAGGGTGTAATGTAACAATAAAACATCTATCTTGAACATGCTTGTGGTGAGACTCTTCCTCAAAACTGAAGGTCTAGAACCAGACCCGAGGAAAACCCAAACCCTGCAAGTTTTCAGGTACATTCATTTGATGAGTACTTCCATGATGTGGACTCTGTAGGTAATCGATGTCTACAGAAATGAAAGAATAATAAAAAAATGCAGCTCGGAGGAATGCAGTTCTTCTAGGGCATCTTCTGACTATGAGCAGGATCAAATTGAACTATGTCACTCTTTACAGATTTTCTTTTAACCTGTCCTTAATTCTCCTAAGGGTGGATGTTCTGTCCAAGAAAAACATTCCTGTGCTTCACTATTCCCTTACTTCCAATGTTTTCCTGAATACCTGTAACTTAATCATATTTCTGCTTGTTCTGACCACCATGGATTAATTCTTTCCCCTTTTTTCAGCAGCCCATTTCTCTTTGCTTTAAGCAACTCCAGTTTCTCAGTCTTTTTTGGCAGCTCATGACTTCTGAACTTCAGACCATTCCCGTGACTCTTCTCTGGAATTTCTCTAAATGGTCCAAATCGGGGCATAATTATTCAGCTGAGGTCTTGCAGAAGCTGAATGAAGTGGGCACTTCATATGCCTCACAGTTTTTACTCCTGGTTATGTGTTCCAGGATGATGGTTACAGCTTTATTTATTCAAAAGTCTGGTTCCCTTCATGTAGCCAGCAGTTCTGCACAGTCTGTACCTCTTCTAGCCATAGGTGAGTATTCCCACTTCAGTGTAAAAATATTGCACTTACTGAATTTCCTCTGACATTGTTTTTACCACATAATTCATTAATATAATTTAGAATTCTAGTCCTGCCCTCCAAGGCAGATTCTCCTCTAGCTGCAACATCATCTACCTAAGTTACGTTGTGTAGGCCAGAGAATCTGCTCAAGTTAATGTCAGCTTAAACCATGGAATCATAGAATGGCTTGGGTTGGAAGGAACCTTAAAGATCATCTAGTTCCAACCCCCCTGCCATGGGCAGGGACACCTTCCACTAGACCAGGTTGCTCAAAGCCCCATCCAACCTGGCCTTGAACACTTCCAGGGATGGGGCATCCGCAACTTCTCTGGGCAACCTGTTCCGGTGCCTCACCACCCTCATAGTGAAGAATTTCTTCCCTATATCTAATCTAAATCTACCCTCCTTCAGTTTAAAGCCATTACCCCTTGTCCTATTGCTACGTGCCCTTGTAAAAAGTCCCTCTCCAGCTTCCTTGTAGGCCCCTTCAGGTACTGGAAGGCTGCTATAAGGTCTCTCTGGAGCCTTCTCTTCTCCAGGCTGAACAACCTCAACTCTCTCAGCCTGACTTCATAGGAGAGGTGCTCCAGCCCTTTGATCATCTTTGTGGCCCTCCTCTGGACTCACTCAAACAGATCCATGTCCTTGAGGGGAACTGTGGTTGAAATGCAATTTAAAAGTCCCATTTTGACTTAAATTCCTGGCCAGTCCCTACAGGAGAGATGTACTAAGAGATCTGCATCCCATTTTGAAGATGAGAAAACTAAGGCCCAGAGGAATTAGCAACTTGTTCAAGGTCATGAAGAAAGATGGAGGGGAGCAGGGTCCAATCCCAGCTGTGTCAACTCCCAGACCAGTGCCTTAACCACAAGCCCATCTTTCTGCCCAGCTGAGTCTTTCTGTCTGCCTCCTGGGCAGAGCCCAAGACCTTGGTGAAAGATCAAGATACAGTGTAAGCAAACTTGTGTTTATTTTAAAATGTGGTACTTTGTAGGCTCTCAGATAGTCGGCATGGCTGCTGAGCTGCTGGAGATGTTGGTATGCGTCATGGGGTTTGTGCTACATTGGTATGCGTATAAACCCTGTGACAAATACCAGTGTAGCCAAGGCAGCCTTTAGGAAGCAGGAGGCACCTCAGCTGGACTTGATTACCACTTCTGTATATCCTGTCGGCTTGGGGAAAATCTGGCAAATACATGTTGGGAAGAGTGGATAGTGAGAATAGGAAGGAAATAGTGGTCATAGAGAGGTCAGAGTGAGTGGCACAGCTTGTTAATATTAGTCCTGAAGCCAGATGGGTTCATAAGATATATTGACTTTGGGAAAGGTGATGCACTACTCCATTTAGATACCTCTCCTATGAATTCACTGTGAGATTTGGCTAGACCAGCTTCATAGTGATCCCAGCTGTCTTGCTGTAACACGTGTCCTGTGAGTGGAGGGGTGATCATGCCCTCTTCTGGTTTTTTTTAGCTAGTTATCACAGGAAATGTATACCTACTTCACTGGTGGCCCATCTTGCAAATGTCACTGAAGTACTGGGCCCTAGAAGGGTCAAGCAGATGTCAGTGAAGGATAGAGCTTCTGATTAAGAATGGCATCTCTGGTAACTAGGCTAGTTCTGTGGTCAGGGATTTATCTTTGAGGAAAAGGGACCTCTACTTCAAAGAATATCACCTGGTTTAACCTACTTGGATATAAATCCAGAAAAAGAAGGCCATCTCTGAGGAGGAATATCTAGCAGTGATTTGCAGGAAAGATCTTTTCCTAGTTAACTTAGTCATGGATCAGGCATCTCTGCATTACCTAACTATATAAATTGCTAGGGTTAAACTTGTGCTGCATGAGTCCTGAGTGATACTGGAGTGTTCAAGATGGTACGAACGAGAGGTAATGATGTTTGTGGGACATGCTGTGCTGTTTGGGAGAAGTATCTATACTTGAAGCTTCTCTGAATAGGAGAAAGAAAGAAGGGGTTAATGCAGCTTGTGGGGAAACAGGAAATGTCCCAGCTGGAACTGATTATATTTGCTGTGTAGCCTAAGCTGTTCAGATGGGAGACACATGGCAGAGAGTAAGATGTGTTGCTTAGCTTGCAAGGATGTGCTATCAGTAAATGGGCCTTTTGCATTGGTTAGAAGTCTCCCTCCATACTTAGGGATGGATCTGCTGGGCTATTGGTGAAGTGTCAAATCACATTTAAACTTTTCTACTGCCCAAGAGGCGGCATCTGAAGTAAAAGCTGCATGTCTTTCTGCATCTGGCCAACAAGCCAACATGCCTGCTGCCGTGTGGTTTTAGAGCTGTCTGATGCCTCACTGTTCCTGCCCGTTTGCATCTATCTCAAGGTAAAATCATGACACGAATTGGCAAGGCAATGTGGAGTATTCAGAGATGGGAGCGTGACCAGGAGAGCCCTACTGTCAAACAGACTTGTAACTTGACAACTGCCAGGGGCATGTTAATTGTGGCTGTATCTAATTAGCAGGGCATGTGACCTCTGCACGAAGTCCTAGTTCATAAGCAGTTACAATATGTACAAGTTTCTTCTGAGTCATTACAGCAGGTCCATGTTTCTTCTAAAACAAATACAGCCATGGGCATAATCCTGTGTCTGGCAGCGGTTAGTACCAGGGTCTGTGTGTAATACTTCCTAACAAACATCTGTGGGACAAGCCATCTCCAAAATACTTGTTTGTGGCTATTTTAGTTTTTAAAAAAGTATTTGTTACAGAACGCATCCTTATTTTCTTTCTGTTTTTACATGTTGTAGTGCTGGGGCAGGAGTTTCTAGAAGCATTCCACGCTAAGGCACCTGCTTGGCTAATTTTCTCCATCTTTATAAGGTGTCTTGCAACCTCTGTCAGATCCTGGAGTTTTTCCTTGGACTCTGTATGTAGCAGCTGGGGAGCATCAAGGCTCATGCACTAAGGCAAGGCTTTGATGTTGCTCCAGTGATACTGTTGATAACACCTGATTGTTTTCCATCTAGATCTCCTCAGAAATTGAACTTGATCGAACACATGTTAGGCCCTGTAAAACCAGACAAAAGCTTCTACAGTGGGGCTAAAACAGCAGTTGCACAGCTTTGCGTTTGTTTTCTTTAATAAACTATTTTTCCTTCTTTCTCTCTTTCGCTGGGGGGTGGGGGGGAAGAAGCAGATGTGGGGAGAGACAGTTCACACTGGGGAGGGAAGCGATCACATTCCTGCTGATTAGAACTGCATAAAGCAAGTCATTTTTGCCTTTGAGTAGGAACTCTGGTATTTACTACAAGAAAACTGCAGCTGAGCACTAGTTGCCCAGACAGGTTCAACTCTACTTTTACAGTAGAAGGGCTCTTTTACCAAACTGTTTCCCCATTCCCTAAAGAGCTGTGCCCCTAATGATTCAGGCTTTGTCAGACCCTGGCAAACCAGGAAGCTAGTGAAGATTTCCATTTTGAGCACATCCTCTGAAGTCCTGACGCTGAATAGACTTGAGCAGGTACAGTTTTTCCTTAATTCTGGAAACAAAATGAACACCTATTCTTGCAAAAGGAAGGTGGGCATTTGTCCCACAGCTTTAATAACTGCAATAGCCAGAGGCAGTTGTTCCAGCTTATATCAGTGCTGAATCTGACCTTGGAGTAAAATGTGCCTGTGTAACCACAGCTGGGGTCAAATTGCTGCATTTTTCTTTTTTCCTTTTTTTTTTTTCCTTTAACTTGAGAGCATTTTTGAGGTGGCACTTAGCATTTAGACAACAATAACCATGGAATTTCAGTCTCGTTTTCCAGAATGAAACCCACATACCTATGGTTTGAGGAGCCTTTTTTACACATGTGCTAGTCTTTGTTTTCCTTATCCCTCATGTTAAAATTGAAAGGGTGGAGAAGATCGCACACATGGGGATTTGATGGGGAGATGCCAAGCCTGCCACAGACAAGGGAAATGATTTAGTGGTTCTCTCTGCCACATAAAGGTCTCTGAGAGAGTGGAGGTCTTGCTACCAGCCACCCCAAACCCAATGGGAGGATGAAATCCTCCCCTGAGCAGGGGGTGGGTGCTTAGCCTATTTGCCACTTAAAAGGGCTGGGTTGAGACAGGAGTGATCCACAGGCCCTGCTGCTCAAGGGTGCGTGATTCCTATTGAATGGTACTACTCAGGATAATTAGAGGTGGCATTGCAGGTCCCAGTTGGCTTTCATCTACCCAAGCAGTTAAGGACATGTCCAGCTTCAAACCCTGCAGTAGTTCAATTGACTTGATCCTGTGCTGCCGAAACCAATGGCAAAGCTCCCATCTCCACTTTCATTACAACAGGATCAACATCTGCAGGAGCCCCTCGGGATATGAAATGCAGTGAAGGCTGCATTAGTGGGAATTACTCCTGTACTTGTGAAATACAAATATCTGTACTATAGCGTGAGGCTAATGCTAAAGTTTCCCATTTGTTGTTCTGACCAAGAATTCACATTAGTTTTGTAATGAATGGGAAGGCAGCTGGCAGCACAGGAGAGAGTGTCTTCTCTGTTCATTTTTAGTATGCAGTAAAGCCCGAATATATGACTCCAACTTTTTTTTCTCTGGTGGAGCTTGCCTTGCCTTGGCTTGGTGACTGGGCCACTTATTCTTTTCTTCCTTGTGAGTTTTATCAGGGCTCCAACACTCTGGCAAATGCATCTCAAATATTTGACGCCCTTGAAGTTTTTATTAGATTTGTTTAAGTGTGATGACACAAATGATGTAAAAGCTTTTACTAGATAATTATTTGAGCCTTAACATCTTTAAGTGTTTTCTGATGTTCTGCAGCTCAGTATGCGACTTGCTTTTTTTTTTTTTCCCCATGATCTGCTTTTGTGGAGATCTTGACATCCTCTGCTTCTCCGCTTGCTCATGATGAAACAAATCTGGAGGCAGAACTTGAATCTTTAAGGGAACTAAAGATGTTTTCTTTAATGATGATGATTTAAACACCACTGATAATTAGATTCTAAATGACTTGCTGGAGTTCAGAGCAGATGTTCAAAAGACCACTGGCCTAATAATTGAATGGCTGTTCCTATTTAAATAACTTGCAAAAATGTACTAGTTATAGATTATGAGAAAGCACCTGAATTTTTTTTAATAGCTTTTGGGACTTGGTGCAAGAAGAGCATGTACCCAAAATAGGGTTGATGTAGTGTCTGCCTTTGCACGGTTGCAGCAGAGCTCTGCTAGGTGAGTGACACAAGCTGGAAGAGCAACCTGGCTGGGAGCAGGTGTAAAGCAAAGGTGGTGTGACCTCCTGGCTGAACCAGATCAAGGAGGGGAGGTGATGAGCTGAACTACAGGCTAATTTTCTTTCCTCCCCCTCCCCCCCTTCTCTCTTCTGCTGGAGTAGCATTTTATTAACAAATCTTGCTGCTGAAACCAGATGAGACTATAACCCGCATGGGAGGGGAAGAAAGAAAATAATTCTATTTTGAGTTCTCACATACTATTAGTGCCACACAATGGGAGGGAGGGGGTGATACTCAGTATAGCTTTACCTAATGCTGTGGGTCATATGTAACTGAGTTACTCAGTGGCCTGGCCAACTGTAATGGGAAGAAAAATATTATGAGATTTTTAGCTGATCTTATCCCTCATTTGAGAATAAAGTCCTTTTCTCTACAGATAAGCAAATCCCAGTCCAAAACAGGGAATGCATTTCTGCATAAATGTGGCTTAATGGATAAGAGAATGTAACGTTTTATGTGTGATTCAGCATTCTGGCTCCCAAAAGGTTATTCAGCTAGTCTAAGATATAATATGCTTGGAACAATGACAGCACCCCTTCTGTTATATTGTAGAAACTTTTGCTGTATTTTGTTAAGGATCAGTGAAAAATGAAACATTACTCCTTAATCCCTGAAGAGTCATCTAGCAGAGCAGTTGAAATGCACAAGGAATAGCTATGAAGGAGAAAATAATGGACTGGCTGTTTTGTCCAACAGAAAGTCTTAGGTGGCAACTCCTGTTTTGCTATGAATAGCAATTTCTCTGTAGCCTTTTCATTTTTGCATTGATGGAGGTTGGTAAAGCAGCAAAATTTCATACACCGCCAGGAGTCAAACTGATGGTTAGTTATATACATAAACAGAAAAGGTTTGCTTTCTATCTCTGCACTTATAAACTATGAAATCTTTACATTGAGAAGATCGGCCTTAGCGTATGGAAGCAGAAGACCTGTATTTCTTGAGGCCATCCTATCGGAAGGGGAGGGCATCATCAGTATAGTGATCATGAACATCTCTTGTATTTTCTTTTGGATTCACTGGCAAGGAACTAAGCAGATACCACTGGGCTATTGGTCTGTAGAGCGTGCAGATGTTGCACCTGGGGAAAAATTTTCAAATCTGCATAAGGCAATGGGGTAGATGATTCCTGCTAGGATTACCTTGGGGACTGGCATATCTGGTTCTCCAGGGGGCTCTGAAAATTGTACCCGAACCAGCAAGTATATACCTTCTTTCAAAAACTGACAAGATTGACAATGTACCATAAGATATTAACAGAGGCAGGACTTTAGGGTGGATTGCATTTCAGGAATACATTAGAAACATAAGCTCTAGTGATTTATTCCCTGTGCTGCCCGTCCCCCGTCCCCCCAGTACTAGCATTCCCAAATCACTTATGTGCTTACAATTCTCATCATCAGCGTATATGCAGGGTTAAAACACTGCTGTGCCTTCTGCTGCTGCCACAGTTGTCGAACCTTGGGACACAGGAGGAAGTAGGCATTAAACACTGGCTTGGTGTTCCTCTCGGGAAGAGCTACGGGCTATGCAGAACCACTGCTAGTGCAGATTGGTGTGCAGAGGAGCTGTCGCCAGCTTAATAAATTGACTAAGGCTATCTCCCTTTTGGCTTGGGAGGACTGTGGTCTGGAGAATCATGTATCCAGACCGTGCCTAAAAGTCAATTTTGAGCCTGTGCCGAATAATTAGCCTTCAAAAGACAATGCCTTACTCTCGCAAACTAAGAGTATCACATGTTGTTCTGCCACTTTTTTAGTAATATTGTGGATCTCATTAAAAGGTAAACCAATATCATACCATGCTATTGACTTGACTGCGGTATGCCCTATATTTAGAACGGATGCCACAGTATGGTATTTGTGCTGTATCCTGGCCAATGTTTACTTTTAATGATGCCATCTGTGCTTCAGTGTTGCTCTCTTTCAGATCCTTTTAGAATGGGTAAAAGGAATTCAAAGTAGGAACTGATAGTTAAAAATTAGTTGCAAAGTCTTTGACATACTGCCTATTACCAAGGTGTTTGCAGAGTTGTAGAACTCAAGACACAGTGATGGAACAGACTATAAAACTCTAGAGGATTAACTCAGCTAAAGGGGACCCTGGCAAGAAGATAATAAAAATAAGTAATCAACAGTGGGTTTTGCTTTTAAACAGAAAAGGAAAACCACAAAACCTTCCTGCCCCAAATGGAATAAAAATAATCAATAACAAAAATGTAATGCTTACGAAGGGCTCTAGACAGCTAAGAGGAGGGAGTGAGCTCCACTTCTTGGAGCTCAGCCTTCAGGCTGAATGCATCCTTTAAGGAACCTTCCTTTCACACAAGCAGCATCTGTATTCTGGGGACGATGCTGCTGTTTTAGCAAAGCATTGCTTGGACATTGGAGAGCAGATGGACCTTGTAGCTTTATGATTTTGGGGCAAGCAGCTCTTAAGACACTAAAGGATTGCCTCCAAGTAATACCACTGAGGAATGTAGTTCATAAACTCCCCCATGTCACCCTGGATGTTATCCTAAGTCTGTTCCCTCCTTTGGATGAGTTGAGGGAGTGGCCAGCGGGTGAAAAGCTGAAGGGGCCTCTGCTAGTTCCCATAGCAGAGTTCTGCTGCACAGAGCTACTCTGCTGCTTGTGCAGTGCAAAGGCAACCTAGGAGAGCAGTGAATCCAGCCCAGGGTATCCATCCTGGTGAGGACGGTTGAAGAGGTTTCATTTTTGATGCGATCTGTGCTAGACAACAAATACCAGAGTTCAGTGTTGTGTTATAGCAGCACTGGGAGGTTTCAACTGAGCACGTAGCTTGTCCGCAGTCTCACCACATTGGCAGATGTGATCTGTCTCAAGGCATGTAAAGTCTTGGAGCCGACATAGTAGCTGACTTGACTGGGCCTCCACCTGAATACCCAGCAGCAAACTCTTCCAAGAAGGCAAGGCAGCGTGCCCAGGGCTGCCAGGATCTAAGTGCCCTGCTGAATGCTTGCGAAATGGTTTTGAGTATACAGCTGTTTACAGCTCAAAGTGGGAGAGACCACTTTGCAAATACTTTGAGTTGGCAAGTCATGGAAGACCAAGGCTTGCTCGAAATGAGAGTATTGATTGAAACATTAACTGTTGTTATGATTGATTACTCAATGAATTTCCTACTGAACGTTATAATGCTGGCTTGTATGCTGCAATTTTTTAGTACTTTGATCCAAAAATGGAAATAGACAGATTTGGAAATGTGAGTTTGTGTATGGTATCATGCAGGTGTACTGTTGTTCCTTCTGATTTTGAAATTATCCAGCTTTGATAAAAATATTGTGACTTATCAGATGGATAATAAATAAGCAAGCTGATCAGGTTGACCACCATTTTAGAGAAAGATGTAACTCTAGAGGGGAAACATCTCCAGAGTCTTGCCCAGCTGCCTGTTCAAATTTTCAATGGTGCATAGAAACTGCAAATAATATTTAAGGCTGATACTTTTTGCAGGCACTGAAGAGGCATCCCATGAGTTGCTTACCAGAGAGGAGAAATGTTACACTGACAGAATCCTAATACAAATATAGAGTTGCAGTGGGCCAATGCTGGACAACTCTTCAGCTATTTGTACTTTTTCTTGGCTTTATAGGTGGTCTAGATCTATGGTTAGTGTAGCATAGTGCAGCAATTATTTTGTCTGGTAGGTCTTGACATAGGTGGGAAGACCAAAGGAAAAGGACTTCTAATGCTTGCCAGTAAACTAGAGATGCTTATACAACTTATCCTTTGAAAATAGATATATGCTAAAGAAAAAGGTGTGTAAAATGCTAATCAAAGATCTGGTCAGGAATGTTCTCAGCTGGTTAACCAGAAATAAAGTTTTTAGCCGTTTTTATTTATTTGATTGCTGAACGGAGTGAACAACTGCAAGTTTTCTGGGGCTGGAAGGAGAAAAATTAATTCTGCTCTCTGTAGATAATACTTCTTTGATTTGCTGTGCTCTGCCAGACTTCTGGCTTCAAATGCAATAGGACTGTGCACCTTGCAAAAGCAAACCCTTTAGTGGCACAGGTTACATGAGAGAAAAAACACCCCCGTGGTCTGCAAGGGTATGAGAGCAGAACTTAACTTGGGATCACCACCACAAAGTCTCATTGTTGATGTGTTATTCATGTAATTCCTTTCCCCTGCTGTATCTCCAAGATGAATTGCTTTAGCATGGCTGGTGTCTTTGCTCATAGGCAAAGAATTGTTGAAGTGTCACTATTCTACTCTTTGCAGTTTTTTCTCAAGAGGCCTTCATCTCCTGGAAGGCAGTACTTATAAGGAGGATCTCTGAAGAAGCAGGGTTAGACTGCCTTATGCTTCTTACTTCTGTCTTCTAATACTGACCTATTTATTGTGCCAGTGGTTTGGTCAACCCTGGACACAGTGAGGTTAAAAGCTTGAATCTCTGTGTGGAAGAATATGTAATTCTGAGCAACTGGCTAAAGGTCACTTCAAGTGTTCTTCACATGGAGTTAGGCTGACTAGCTTTGATCATGTGAAATGTTAAATTGTACCATGCTCTGCTAGGAAATGAGAACTAATGGAATTGATAAAATTTGGAAAGGATATGGGATACCAACAAGTGAGCATTTCCTATTGCCTTATATCCTATTAGTGGTGAAATATAAGCTGCTGCTTAAAAAGGAATTTACAGTAGGTCAGCAGATCACATGTAGCTACTGCAGATAGACTCAGTGCTGCTTAACAGTAGATGATAGGGAAAAGTGAACTTCAGAAAACCCCTGGCTCCTTTCCTAAGCATTTAGACAGCTGAGTTACTGGACCCTTGCTAGAGGCTGGCTGTGCATCAGACCCAAGTGGGTGAAAAATGATTTCTTCAAGTTACTTCCAAGAAATGACACGTTTTGCATGGCTCCCTGTTTCTTTCTGTACCAGGAAAATGTGAATTAACTTTGATTAAACTTCGCTTATGGTATCTAAATTATGAAGTGTCTTGTTAGATTCAGTGGGCAACTCAGGCAATGAGACTGATGGGAGTTTTCCTCTGAGAGAGGCCCAAGGCCTTCAAAACCAAGGGACTCTTGGCAGAACATCCAGTGCATGGCTTCATGGGCTGTTGTATTTTTGAAAGCTAATGAAAGAAATGAGCCTAGGAACAGCCCCAAGGACCCTGTCACTTACTGGATTTGATTTGCCAGAAAATAAAGTTGTACGTGTTGATCCTGGGTCCACAAGTAAGAAAGGATGTTTAGTTGAGTAAGGAGGCAATGAGGGCTCAGCCTAGGTGATTTGGCTTTGGGTGGAACTTGGGAATGCTGGTGGTTGTATGCAAATCCACTTCTGGTGGCCAGCAGTGATGGAGCCATGAGTGTGCTTCCCATTAGCGTCTGTTGTTACACAAGAAGACAAATTGCTTCTTTGGCAAATGATGTGGGTCCTCTGCCAAAGACAAAGGTTTTGTTCTATGTCAAAACTGGGACACTTATGCATTTTTTTCTTACATGTAAAAAACTATAATTCCTGATTTTTCTTTACTACATGGTCATTTCTAGCCCTGGGCTTTGACATGGAAGGCCCTGTAGGACTGGACAGCTAAAACAAGACCTTATTTATATAGGCTTTTTATATAGGCTTTTTTTATCTTTGCCTCTTTTTAGAAGATCATGATGGTCCAATGAAGGTTTTGTGTCAAGACTTGTACAGTTCAACCTATCATCCATGATCTAAAAAGAATGAATAGCAAGGTGAGAGAAATCACCTCTGATACAAAGTTATGCAGACAGTCAAAACTAAAGCTGTCAGTGAAAAAAGGTGCGGAAAGATCTCATGACAATGACTGACAAAAGTAAAGTCAAATATAAATAATAGGTCCTCTGCTACTGACTGCTATCCTGCAGCCTACTCCAAACAGGCATTTTTTTTCTTTCCCTAAGGAGCCAGTTCTGAAGAAAAGATGCTAATACAGTTTGTAGCATCTGTTACACTTAATTCCCTTTGGTTTTGCAGCAAAGTTCCCAAGATCCTACTCTTTTTGGTGGAAAGTGAGAAGGCCTCTCCAGGCCTGAAGCTGGCAACAAAACATAGAGCAGTATGCTGACACAATGTGTTATCAGCTGCCCTATCAGTCGGGTCATATGCCTTCCCACAAGCTTTAAGGGCTAATATTTGCTGTGGCTTGAAATGCAACTTGTGGGAAGCTGTGGTTGATATCTCTGTTGCTGGCAGTCTTGTGGCTGTTGCTAAGGCCAACATCACCACGGAAAAGGTGGGGTCAACCGTAATTAGCCCTTTTCAGGAGGTAATGCTTCTAATGCTAGCATTGGAAGGAGGAGAAGATGGGAGTGTTTGGCAGCACTGCCGTTGCTGATGGTTGTGCTGCCTGTCCTGCCAACACTAGCTCATGTAGTTGGGGCAAATGCGTGATTCCATAAGCAGTTAAGAGGCTGCTGGGTTGCAAGAGAGCTCTCAAGGCCTGAAACAGGAACCACAGTGTTTGTATGCCCCTTTATGTGTAGTCTAACCTTCGTGTGAATGGCACGTGCATTGTTATGTCTTGTTTTGGTTTTCTTCCTTCATTGGTTGGTACTAGGATGTTCAGGATGTTTAAATAGAGTCAATTGTTACTGGTTTTTTCAGTGCTAGAGCCTTGTCTTCCTGCAGATTTTGCCAATGTCACTTTCTCTTGCTGACTGCTGTTGAGACTTCTGACCAGCTGCTGATAGACACAAATCTTTGTATGATTTGTTACAATGACTGCACTTAATTCAGAGCAGAAATAGATCTCAAAGAATTGTTGTTTCCCCTTGTTCCTAGTAAAGTGTGTAGAGCTTCAAATGCCCAAGAGCACGTATGGCTGCTAACTGAACAACATCCTGTTTGGATCCGTCCTCCTCGCTATTGATCACAAATCCTGTGGCTGCTGCTACTGTGGTATATTTCCTCCCCGCTCCACCCACTCCAAGCTGCTGCTGCTGGTGGTCTCCAGCTCCATAATTCCTTCATCAAAGACCTAAATGTCCATGTCGCAGATGGTGTTAATAACAGTTGTGTCTCCAACAGTGCTAATGGCCATGGGCTTCCTTTCATCCATCTCAAATGTTTGAAATCCTCTTCTAGCACTGACCACCCCTTTTTCAGGCAGCTCAGTGGGGTGGTTTTGGCTTATGTCAGGAATACCAACAGGCATACTGATGATGAAACAAAATCTTAATTGCAGTACCCCACGGATTCCCCATTCCCACTCCCTCTTCACTGCTAGCTGTGGAACGAGATAGCAGCTATGAAGCAAGGTCTTAAATTGTGGATACAGAAGTAGCCCATTGACCATGTTGGCCCATCTGATGTGAGCTCAGAAACTTGTTCCAAAGCTTTGTTTGAAGAATAAATGTATTTCTAGGCTTTTTATGTTCTACAGGGAAAACCCTGAAAATGAATGGAAACTCTCAAATGCAACCTTTTTCAAGTGAAGGTCACATCTTGATTTAGGAACAAACTTTTCCATTTTCATCCTTTTTCTCTGTTCTTCTGTTTCTCTGACCTATTCAATCTCTCTAAAACACATCCTCTCTTTTTCTAGCGTGTGAAAATAAGACTGGAGGGATGAGGAAAGCTGCTGGCCCTTTCAGGAACAACAGCAGGTTTTGAAAGAATAAAACGCCTGTGATAAAGGCGGCCAATATAGCCTGCAAGTCACAGAATACTCCAACTACATCAGTAAATGTGACATTCCTCTGTGCTGGGTCTGGCTCAGTGCGCAGCACTACAGGGCCGCCTTCTGGGCAACATATTCAGCCCCCAAGCCATTATGGGAAAACATGAGAGTTCTTGGAGTTGTCCCATAGAAAATTGGGCCACGAGTCAGCTGACCAATATCTTACTTTAGGCTTTTCCTCTGCTCTGCTGTATGTTCATATGGATCGTTTTCTGTCTACTCTTGCCCATACCTCCTGAATTCTGTCTGGTTTCATAGTCTGATCTACTTTCTGATTTACTTTCTTGTGCTGCTGTGCTGGACACAGCTGGCTGGCCAGGATGTGTAGGCTTTCAGGTGGTACCAAGACAATATCACAGACTGAACAAGAACAGCTTGAGAGTACAATGCCCGAAGCATACTTTGGGACACACACACACACCACCACCACCCCACCCCACCCCCAAAAAAACCCCCAACCCAAAAAACCCCAACCAACCAAACCCCTTTATCTTCTGATTTTCACAGTATCATGTCCCTCATGTCCCTTTCACAGTATCATGTCCCATGGGACTTGAATCTTATTGGGGAGGGGAGCTTTTTCAAAATTAGGTAAGAGAAATACCATTTGACTATTTCTGCAAACTTTGAAACTGCTGAAAGGTAAGCATTACAGGTCTCAGCCTTAAGGGGGACTTTGATTTAAAAATATATTCAGAAAGGTACCCCCTTTATTTTGTTTAATCTGGGCACTACATTGCATTAAATATGTGCTTTCTTAATGCTTTTTTTTTGCTTTGGAAAATAGGTTTCAAATGAGGAGGTGTCTTCTGGATGTTGAAAGTAGATGCCATCCTCAGTTTGAAATAACTGCAAATTGAGAAAGAATGAGTTGTCCATTTTGAATTGCAAACTATTTACAGGAAAAGTGGTGGTAATGTTTTTGGTGTTGCTTGCTGACCCCAAAACTTCGGTAAATATTTTGGTCACAGTCACTTTTACAGTGAGTTGAGTTAAGCAAACTCTTCTTGGAGAAAAGTGGGAGGGAGGTGACTTACAGAAGGCAACAATGGGTTAGGTGCATTCAAAGCAATCCTCTTCTTATTTGAAGTTTGCAGCTATGCTCCTTGCAATGCAGAATGTCATTTCCTAGTAAACTGGGAGGTGAGGGAGAGGTTGGGTAGAGCCACAGAAAGCCTGGAAAGATAGGTATGTAAGTATGTATGCATACAAAGCTATTGCTGCAGTTCTTGCAGCAATACCTGGCCTGCAAAGCCCTTGCTATCTTTCTCCATGAGCTTCTAGTTTTGGTTTTTTTCCCTAGATCTTCGCATCCAGCATACAAGGCTTAAACCTACAGGCCAAATTCTAGGCAGTATAAAGAATGGAGTTCCTTGAATAAGGATTTGAACCATGTCTCTTTAGGGAGGAAGATTGGGTGTTAAACTGCTGTCCCTCTGCAGGGGCTTTACTAGAACTGTGAATTTCTGTGCTCCAGAGTACCAGTCTTCATGGGATTTCAGACTCATCTGTTACAAAAGGCAAATGACCCTGATTTGAACTTCCTCCAAATCTTCCCCTTGTTGCTTGAAAGTCTTTATTCTAGCCAATTGAGCAACGGTTCAATCCCACCACTTCAGTCTCTGAAAAATCTCGTGTATCACATTGGATACAGTGTACATTAGATGTCTTGAACTGAGTCTCGCTACTCCGGGCATTTCTGGCAGAAGGGATTCTTGATTGGTGTGTGAATAGTTGCCCAAGTTTTGCTGCTACTGAAGAAGGGATGGTCTGAGAGCTGCGTCATGAGCAAAGATTTCACAGCAAGGATGTGGAGTTTTCAGAGCCAGATGGCGAAGATTGCTAATCTCTGTAGGGTTTGCCTGGGAGAGGGAATAATGAAGGGATTCCTGTTAACTCCCTTGGATATAAAGATTTAATAGAAGAAATGGTGCTATTTCTCAGTCTGCTCCCACATCTTATTATGGGCATTGACTCCGCTCCTGGTCTAGTTTTTTTAATGACTTCTGTAGTCCCAAAAAATCCTCCTTTCTTGCTCTTCCCGTCACCCACGACTGTTGGTTTATTCTTCCGTTATGTGAGACAAAAGAAGGGCTACACTTTAACTGAGCCATATTCCCATTTCCTTCACAGCTTCCTCTGAAGTATACTGGGAGGTGAATATCTTCTTTTCCCAAATGAGTATCTGCAGCTTTCCTCCCTCTTTCTATCTTCAGCAATCCCTATAACAGGCATCTAGGTCAAACCTGTTTTAATAAACATCAAACACCATCGGCTCTATTGGATATGGCTTTTGTCTGAAGGCAATAAAGTGACAGGTTGGGAGCCTATTTAGTCCTTTATTTTATTAGGTCTTACAAAATCTCTGATAACTGGAAATGGAGAATCTCTGCGAGTCCATTGTGAAACTGCATACATTCAGAACTTACTGAATTGTAATTAGTGGCATCATAATGGGCTCCATATGTTACTAAGTCATTTAGGAAGAAATACAGTTGTTTGCCATTCTGCACAGCACTGACAAATTAGGATTCAAACCATACAAGCCTCTGTCTTTCATGGATTTCTTACACAGTATGTTTGTCAAGGATGTGCAAAGCAGGATGCACAGAACTGTTCTGTCGTGTTTCCACGTTGCCTCTTTGTATGTGAGAGAATCAAGGATGTGCATGCCTGGTTCTGTGTTGCAGGAGGTTCAGACCATCTTGAGGCTTGGATAAAGGAGTGCTCAGACTATAGGTTACCTTCTATATTTCAGTACATCCTGGACTTAGAAAATAACTACTTCCCAGGCAGGGAAGTATTGTCTAATAGATTTGGTTATCATGCCTGAAGGTGCTGTATAAATGACAAACAGACATATGTTTGTATAATCTTCATTACTTTTAACACAGCTCAATATAATTTCACAAAACGTTTCATTTATTTTTATTTCAAAGATTCTGACAGTTAGGATTTTGAAGTACAAGTTGCCATCTGCAATCAATTTATGATCTCTCCCTAGTGCAATTGTGGAAAAAAAGAAGAGGGAAAAAAAGAGAGAATTATTTGGAGTAAAAAGCATTGAAAAACAAGTAGAGTGGAGTAATAGCACATCTGTTTTCGTAAGAAATCATGGAACCTGGACTTTTTTCAGTGTGGTATTTTACTACCACATGGCTTTAATCCTACATCTGGGCCTGTTGTTTTATGAAATATTTCCCACAGATGATGTCAATTATAATTTTTGTCCCGCTCGTCAATTTACGGACTTTTGGAATAAGACAAAATGAAACAACCAGAAAAAGAACAACTTATGTGGTCTACTCTCTGACAAAATTATAGCTGTGTGATACACTTCTAAAATCAATAACTCTGTTAATGATTAGCAGAAAACATTGCTTAGTTTATGAGCAGAGATGTGGCCCACACTCGCCAGATGTTTGGCTCTAAGTTGCATTCTTGTTTGCTGTGTATTTACCAGCAGATGTTCAGCAGTTTATTTAATACCTCTTGTATGAGCCAGTAGTAGGTCCAAGTCTGTGCGACATTTATAAGCCATCTGCCAGCAATACAGGTGGAATGCTTTCATGATTTTTCTCTTCCCTCTCTCTCTCTTTTTTTTTTTTCCAGTGGCGATCTACCAGTGAAATTGTGGATAAGTCTTTATGGATTTATATAGCTATTAGGAAATAGAATGCTTATCTTTGTAGGAAGACCCTAAAATGTATACCTCAGCAGATGCCTTTTCAGCTATTCTTTAATTATTATTTTTACACTTAACCTGCGGTACTGTATGAAAGATCTGATGAAACTCTCCTCCTCGGAGATATTCCAGCTGTTTTGAAGTTTAGACCCTGATTCAGGTATCAATGTTCTGAAGGCTTATGCTCACTGGAGTCTGAACCTTTTTTGAATTGGCCTTTGAAAGAAGGGCCTGAGCAAAGTGAAGATCCAGCTTGCGTTCCCAGCTTTCCCAGAGCTGAGGAGTATTTGAGTTTAGGGTATACAGTGAACTAGGCTGAAATTGCTTCAATGCACGGGCACGCACAAATTCCAATGCTGGTTTTAGTTGGAAATGCTCATGGGGTCTGATCCAAATCCTATTGAAGTGAAAGACTCTTGCTGACCTCAGTGGGCTTTGGATCAGGTCCATGGAAAAGTGTTTCTATGAAAAGAATGCATTTACTGTGGCCCTGATTCAGCAAGGTATTTGAGCACGCACATAGTGTTTCAACATGTGCATGGTCCCGTTGATATACACATGTTTATTGTTATGCAGAGGCTTGCATTGCTCCTTGAACAGGGGCCCTCAAGAGCCTCCACCCTGTCCAAGTTGGGCGAAGATTCCCCCCCACCCCGGTAGGAGGGGTCAAGGGGTTTAGTCCAAAGCTCTATAGAGCTACAGAAATCTGTTCTATGTAAGGGAAATCCATGCAAAAAGCTTGCATTCCTGGCTCAAGACTATCCTGACTGGCTCTCCAGAAGCACAGCTGCAGTAGGTAATAAGATATTATCGTGTTTTTAATGGCATATTGAACTAGATTGTACATCAAGAAGATGGCCCTATGGGAGAGATGGTCAAGCGAGTACAGTCGGGTAAGGCAGTCCCTGGTGCATGATAAACTGCAGATCCATAAGATATCAGAGGCTAAAGCTACCAGTAAACTGGAGAATTGTATCACAAATTATATCAGCACATGAGTTTAATTCCTAGGTTGTGTATTAATTATCATCTGGATACGTACATGCTGCTCCTGAGCGTTTGCCACAGTATCCAAAACTGGTGCATAAGGAACTACTTTGGTAGTGAATTAAAAAATGTTTATAGCTCTATTAGAGGAAGAAATATCAGAAGCAGACTGAGTAAATAAGGGCAGCAGGCAGAAATGAGTAGACATTCAAAGGTATATGGTAATTGGAAGAGTCATGGATATTATCACTGGCTGTTGCATATTCTGGCTGTGTGAAGTGTTGCAGTGTTTTCTGAACTTGGTTCCTTTCCTTGCCTTTGCCCACTTTGTGCCAGCCCTGGTCAACCCCAAATCAGTCTGATTGAAAAGGAATACTTGAATTTTCAATAAATAGTTTAAGGTTGGTAGAAACCACCTGTTGGAGGTGGGAAGAGTGTGATCTGCAAAAATATTTCTAAAATCGTTCTTTACTTTTTCTAATTCAAAGTATCATCTATGTCAGTTAATTAGTTTACACTATAGTGAAGATACAAACTTGATGAAGCTTTTGACCTCCAGTCTCAGTTCAGTTCTGTGGCAAGTGTGATGTTTGAATGTATATAAGAGGGTATACTTTTGCCTCTCTATGCGGCATTAAGACTTGCAAGAGAGCCCAGTCATTGTGTTCCTTCACGAGGAAGGATTATTCAGTGTTATAATTTTCAAAGAGAGCCTCAAAAATGAGTCTAAGCCTAAGCATGGGGCTTTTAGATTTCAATTTATTTAGCTATCGTAGCTGAAATTGAGGTGCCTTGAGCATCATGTAGCTATTTACATGTGAAAAGATGCTGGGATGGTTCTGGCTTGCTGACATGCAGAACGAAATCTAATGGCTGGTTAAAGTCAGACTGCTTCAGCTTAGAGTGAAGGTGAAATTTCATAACAGTGATGTAACTAAGCCCTGGAACAAATTAAGAAAAGAAAAAAAAATTTTTTTAAACTGTTTTATCAACACTTAAGGTCCTCAGAGTGGGAGTAGGAACTTGATTCAGTTTCTTACAGATGGAACATCTCCAAGGCACTTAAAACCTAACGTCTCGGAGAGATCTGGCTGAGGCTGGTCTGAAATAGGACTGGAGGTACTTGTGTCCTTCTGGAGGAGCAGGCAGATGAGATCCCACCCACCCCCCTCCCCCAGCATCCAAAATAGCCCTAAATATCTCCATGCAATGGAAGCAAACCCTACGTGTCTGTCTGAAGGATACTGGTGCTTTAGTCCAACTACAGAGAGAAATTATTTGGTATGTGGTAATATTCATTCCCTTCCTAGGGAGAACAGGAAGATCTGTACTGGTTTCAGTGTGTTCCTAACCCTTTTGAAATGGAAAGCTGTAACCAAATCTCATGTTTCAGGGCTTCAGCCTGCAGGACTTGGGAAGGATTTATTGTTTGCTTTCCTCTGAGGCACCAGATTTTTCCCAGCTGGAGACATGACACTGGAGGTAGGCCAGTGCTTAGACGTGGTACCTAAAATCCTCTTTTTGCAGATGACTGGCTGGTCAAACTGATTTGATTACCAGATCTGGGAAGAAATGTTCTTCTGCATCACTTGGTAAGGCCCAGAACCATAACAAGGCATTTTGGTTGGAAGGGCAAAGCAGAGAAGACCCCATGGTGTGGCATCTTAAAGTAGCTGAGCCCACTGACAGAAAGCCTCAGTTATAGACAGAACTTTGAGGGGAGATGCTCAAATTCAACCCAACTGTGAGTTCAGTAAGGTGTCTCCCAGCCCTCTCACCTCTCTGTCCCTAGGAAGGGACCTAGGCTGGGCCTCACTTAGAGTCTGAGGCAAAGTTTCTAGCACTAAAATTAACAGCTCAGAGAAGGCACGGTTCCCCCTGAGGGCCTTGGGGCTCTTGGATGCCCAGGGTTATACTGGCTAGTTTTCCTGCTGCTCCATGAATGCTTTGTTCCCCTTCTCCTCTGGGGAACGAGCCTCTCCTAGCTTGCCATGCAGTGGCATGAAGAGGCAAGAGTCTCATCAAAGGTGTAAGGAAGTTCATCTTCCTCTACATCCAAAAGCTTCCTCAGCAGCCAGGGGATGCTCTGGGTTCTGCTGGCAACTTTGTGTGCCACAAGGTACAGCAAGGCTGGTGTTTACTTAAATCGAAAAGCATTTTAGTCACTAATACTCAAAGGCATTGGACTCAATGCCTTGTGAGATTCCTACTACCAGACTAGATTGCTTGGCATTGCCATCTGAATCAGTTGCTGACAAAGCCTGAAGAAAATAGCAGCAGTGGGGAAAAATGTGAAGACTGAGAATAGTCAGTGCCACCTGCAGGATCAGAATGTTAATTTCAAAACTCACAGAGATGGAGTGCCACATCTTCTAGAAAGCTTTGGAAGTCTTACTGCTTATAGCTAACTGCACTCAAGCTGTATGGGAATCTGGAATAATGCTCAACAGCAGGATCTCTTCAACCAACTGAAACAAAATAGCTGTCTTAAAACTGCCTGTTGACAGAAATCACAGGTTTTCAATTAAGCTTACCTTGAAAAAAGGCTTGCTTTCTAGGGAAACCTTTTTCTTGAAAGCTATTTCTTGAAGCCCGAAATGTTTCCATCTGGATCAGCTGAAGGGGTGGTATGGGAATTTGTTGGTATTCGGCAGCCTCAGATCCCCATTCACTTCTCTAGTGTGTGTGTCCCACCAGGAATAGGAAATACAACTTTGGAGATGCAGCAGCTCTCGTCTGGAAAAAGGGAAATCAGCTGTATCATGGGGCATAAAGGGAAATGAGAGTATGAGACCTGGAATTCCATCTCCCAGGGCACCACGCAGCAGCATTTCCTAATGGAAATATTTTGGGGTTTGGTTGAAATATTTTGGTATTTGAGTTTCAGCCAAAACATTGAAATTTTTCCTTTGAAAAATTGAGATGAAAACTATTTTGTATTTCTATTGAAGTTTTGCCCAGGAAAAATAAAGCACTTTCCAACCAGCTCTACTGAAAATCACAAAAGTCGCGCTTTTTTTTTTTTTGGCCATTTAAGCATCTGTTAGAGGATTAAGATGGATGCTACAGGCAAGAAAAAAATAATTGAAAAGGCAGTGCATCAAAAAACAGTAAGGGCCAAATTTTTTTTTAGAACAGTGCTTCAGCTGTGTCAGTGAATTGCGTATATAAGCGCAAAGCATCAAATATGCCTCCTAAGTATGAAATTGTGCAATGAAAAGTTATGAAGGCTTGTCTGCTTTTTCTGGTTTTGCATATGCTACTACTTGTAAGTAGTCTGTGTCAAGATACATACAACACTTCAGTATAACTTTGTTTTTGGAAATGTGGGCTGTCTCATCTAGAGTATTTCCTGGATCCCTCTTTCCTCTTAGCGTTACCAACTAAGGGAAAAGGAGAGATCAGAGGCTTAAACTCTCAGCCTGCAGACTTATAAGTTTTACACTATCATGAGAACATACCTGACTGCCTACAGTATCAACAGATCAGCATGGCTATTGTTTTCCTCTGTGTGTGCATTCTTTGTAGCTTTGAGTACCAGTCAAATAAGTGTTAGAATAGGTAAGTGGAATATAGCCTGAAATATGAACATCTCTCCCTGCTTTACTATCTGAGTCAATTCATTAGTAACAGAAGGATACTTAGCAATGTTAAGAGCAAGTGACCCATCCAGCCCTTGATACAGGCTACAGAAATTGTGCAACGTCCCTTAAATATGTTTTTTGTGATTTTTCACTGCTCTATGCTCAGGCATGAGCCAAAACAGCAGCAACTGTGTGTATGCACTGCTCTGGTGTACCATTTCATATGTACTTCACAAGCAAACAGCTTGCACTCTAAGAGGTTTTGCTCTGTCAAGAGTAGATGATGCAGGAAAAGGTGACTGAAGAGAGGATTCTTTGAGGGAAAAGGTTTAGAAAGAGCTCATCGTTGTGGGAGATTTATGAGTGGAACTATAGTCATATAACTTGTGCAGATGCAAGTCCTTGTGTGGACAGCTTCATTGCAAAATAAGTCTTTTTCCGCTTAAGGCATGTCACCAGCATACAAGGAAAAACACTAATTTTTCAAAGCTTTAATGATATATTGTGGCCATGCCATTGATAATTATGGTCTACATAAATCCTGAGACAAGGTTGAAGTTATCCTTAAGGCACCCTGACCACAAAGCATGTCACAATGATACTCCTTGCTGAAGATGGTCAGTTGTTATTATAGGTTTTTACCTAACATAGCAACAGCAGTTCATCCTGAGTGAACTGCTGCACAAGAAAATGAAATTATATCCATCCATGTGTGCTCGTGACAGTGCAAAGGCACAAATGTTGTCTGAGGCGTTCCATGTGGTTTCAGTGCACCACTGCCTGCATTGTGGCATCTCCCCATGAGAGACTAAATCATTTATTATATGGCAGAAGGCCTCTTGCCTTCAGTTTTAAATATTTCCTTTTTGTGGTGTAGAACCATCACCAAATTGATAGAAAAGACCTGAGATTCCACTAAAGGGTTAAAAAATCTAACTGTGCTGACAGGGGAAAATGCTCTACATGCTAAATCACCAGCTCTTCCTTGTTATCCTAGGCATAGGGGCACTTGCCACAGGTGTAGCGTGACTAGAGATGGGCAATATTCTGCGGTCACTGTTACAAGACTGAAACAAGAATGTACTAGCCAGTGATGGTTGCTTTTTGTGCCACCACTGATAGAGACAAGGCAGGGTATGGATCTGGAGACAGTTAAAGTATCCTGGGTTGCACAGCTTGAAGATTGGTAGTAACAGAAGCCAGCATAACCAGAGAAGCTCGGGTTATGCATCTTGCAAAGAATAGGCACAAGCTATCTGGGACTTGGGAATTCATGTACATAATGCTAGAGCACTTATAAGAGGTGTATTTTTGAATCTGCTTGATGCATGTTCTGAAAATCTTCAAGTAATGTGCAGGAATTCAGCTAGTCTTAGCACAGAAGATGGAAGAGTTAAGGCAGCTCAAATCAAATAATTTACGGTGATTTACCCTCTAAAGGATCCCAGTTTGCTATCTGCTCTGTCAAACGTCTTGTGTGATCTCTTCTGTAACTGCTGCAAATGGATTAAGTGACGGGTATGTCCTAACAATCTGCGCTATGGGATCTGCTGTAGGAATTCAGGTAATGATATTATAAACAGCATGATAGTGTATTCATGGTTGTAAATTAAACTCCTGCCTGGACTTGCTTAAGTGTGATCCGCAGAGGGACACTGGGTTTTTTTAATTGGTTTGTGCTTTTTGTCTTAGAAAAGTGACTTACTGGGCACAAATAATTGCAGTTGGTGGTAGAGTTCTTGCAAAGGAGAGAGGTCCTGGAGATAATTTGAGTAACTGCATCAGAATTATCCTCTCATTATTTAGAGATGGCATTGGACATGCAAGTGTTTGCAACACCAGCAATCAAGCACAACTTCAAAAGGAGCTTCTACATCAGTGCTGTGCCTTCAAAGCATGGAGCATATGATAGTCACCGATGGTGACGTGATATTGCAAGTGAACTTCTGCTACTATGAGTGACCAAATGCTACAGAGTAGAGAGCTTTTATTGAAAAGCTCTATTAGTAAGTGCAGGCACTGCTCCAGATACCTATGAGACATTAGTTGGACAGAAGTCATCATTCACCTCTTGGAATTAATCTGTGGATGAAAATTTAATTATAGTAATGCATTTGTAACTTTTTGTTCTTTTCGCATTAGGACATAAGGAAAACGTAGAGTAGGTAATAGCTGGATACCATAGCTTTACCTGGATCATAGCCCCTCTGGGCCACTACTCTGTGCTTCCAAAACCAACTGGAGCATTGCTGTGTTTGGATCTGCATGTAGATACACAACAGTGCTGGTGTGAATCATGGCAGCTTGAGCAAATTTTGGTGACTTTAATGCTTTCTGTGATCTTTCTTCTTGCTCCGATTGCCTTGTTACCTACTTAATATCGCTAAAACTGCCTTTGGCTTTTAGTCTCTTTTGGTTCCTCCTTACTGATCAAAATCAAGCTCCTTCCACTTGCCCTTGTTGCCTTCTCTGGACACTGTACTCTTGGGAAGGTAGCAGTACAACCCAAGTTACAAAAGATATCAGGATGCCTTAAGTCCCACTTTGGGCAATCTTATACAACTGGTAGATTTTCAGGGGGAAAAAAGCCTCTTCAACATCACCTTCGAAGTTTAGTATTTAATGAACCCCATCTGTGGTTCTTACCATTTTTCTTGCTGTTTTATCCAGTCTTTCAGCAATTCAGTCTGTTTCTGAATAGACTTTCTTCTCCCCTGCTTGCTGTTCTTGAATAGCCTGTATGTTCAATGTTAACTTTCCAGTCATATGAGTTATTCCATTATATCTGTTATGCCAACTAACCTATAATTTTGATTATGTACTGATGCTTTCAGTTCCTCCTTTTCATTTCCCATACTACTTGCCTGAACATGCAGACATCAGCAAATCGACCCTCCATTTCCCTTTCTGTCCCTTGTACAACCCTGTTATCACTACCCACATTCCCTTCCCAAGGGTTAGGCTTTTTTCCAGGTCACCATGTTTTCCCTGGTTGCCCTGACATTACTTCAGCAGTCATACATGCACAACCCCAATCCAGGCAGTCTCTTCTCCGAACTACTCGGTAAACTTTTTTTTGTCTGATGGTTCTTTCCACCCTTATGCTTTGGGAGGGACTGAAGAGTCTGAGAAGGAAAACAGAATGGAGGAACAAGCCAGCCAGCTGCAGAAAAATCATTGGGGTGGGTGGGAAACTATAGTTCAGTGTTAACCAGTGTTTGTGATTTGTTAGGCGAGCTGCTGTATTTAGCCTGAGTTATTGGAGTGCTGCAGTGTACCACTACCACTGTCGAGTACGTCTGCTAGTAGGTCTAGGAGGTTTTATAGTCTGTCTTGCACCTAAATTATTGCAAGTGACATAGAACCCCTTCAAATGGGGCATTTGCTAGAGGACTAGCACTAATGACATGGGTGGTCTGGGGATTACTAAAGTGACTTTGAGTCATTTTAATTTTCCCTTTTATGTCTACCTGTGTGGCCCTACAGGAAGGAGAATAATGAGGGAAGCACTCATTAAATGTGGAAAAGGGATCTAGTTACTCATTTTCAGGTGTGTGGACATGCGTAGATCCTATATGGAAAAGTCAATGTATAAACGAAGGGAAAAATGATAAATGTGAAAGTTTGAAATTCTGCAAGCCTTGAACCTGCCTTGCAGTGTGACATGTGACAGGCAAAGAGGGGAAAATTGGCTGAATTATGCCAATAAAACACTTGAAACCTGAAATAGTAGTGAGAATTTTTACGCATCGACGATCCCTGCACCATAGGAGTTTGCTAACTGCTGGGGGAACGGGGCCTTTTGAAACCCAGGGTTTTCCACATGTCTAATAGGTGCATGACCTCTGTTACTCTAGTAGAGAAACTTGTGATACTGTTGCTCACATTCCTCTGCAGGCATCTTGGAATGGGAGTGCCAGTGTCTTACTTTGTCTGTTGCAATATGAGATGGGGACAAGTGAAGTTACTTGTCCAAGATCAGGTATGCAGGTGTCTGTAGGTGTCAGGAGTTGCTCACATCAGCTAAGGCACTGCTCTGCCCCTGTTCCCTACCTTCTCGTTCCCTGTCTGCCCAGGATGGTTATGGGGCTGGCTCACTGTACTCCTGCGTATCACTCGTGATTGCCTGTGTGCTGTCTAATTCGACAGCCTCCCTAAAGCTGCAACTGTCACCCATGTGTGTTTGTGTTTCAGATAGGCACCATTCATGCTGCGGCCTTTAGATGCTGCTAAAGTGAAGATACAAGATACTTGGGCATATACGCTTTACATGTGCTTCTATCAATGCTTCCCCTAACTTTTTTAAAAGGGACAGTCATCAGTACCACATTTAGCATTAGAAGAAAGTTAGTTCATACCTTTGCAAGTCACGACTGGTAATGAGTGTAGCATCTCCCATACGATACATATTCTAGTCCATATACGGGGTTTTTTCATGTTTTTCACATAGTTCTCACTGCAACAGTTTTCATGTCCCTACATTTTATGAGTCCACCTGCATCATCTGCCCCTTTTAAAGCTCCTATTTATCTCAGTGGTGTAGGATCAGGCACCCTCTGTGAAGAACTACGCCAGCTACGGTTTCTATTCTGTGGCTATTTCTGCCTGGAAATGCACCAGCAGGTAACACAATAAGTGAACACATGGTAGGAAAATTGTCCAGTACACAAAAGAGATCCTGGATGACATTAAACAAATGGCCCGAAGTAGCTTTAGAAATAGTTTCATGCATCTTGGGCTGTTAGCTGTTTTATGTTTCCTGTCTGGAACGGAGAGAGAGACAGGGCAAAAGACTCGGGGCCTTGTTTATGCTCATGTGTTTATTGTATCAGAGACATTTAAGTAGGAGGATATGACAGGTTTTCAAGGGGACAAGGTATGACTCAAATCCAGGTGCAGCTTATTTTCCATGAAATGCATCACTTGCCTATTAGAGGTAGATTTACCGGTGGCCAAAACAAATCTTGGCAAAGTTGGCATTCTTCTTACCGTAAATGAATGGCATCTCAGCTTGTTATTGTTATTTTACAAATATAACAGGTGTTGCTGATTTCTGCTTGATAACCTGCTGTTTAAGGGGAATTATTTAACTTACATGTACAGATAAGTGGGCTGCTAAATCAAATTCATCCCAGGTGTAACTGGAACAACTTTTTTTGGTTCCTAAACTACAGATTCTTATCCTAAATCTTATTGATTAGAACTGGACAGATGTTACTGTGTTCTTCCTAAAGTAATGGATTTTGAGGTGTGTTTGCTTCAAGGAGTTGAGCTTTTTTCTTTTTTTTTCTTTTCCCCTCCAATCATTCTGGTGACTTCTATTTGCATTTTCTCAGGAATAAATGGCATGGTAAGCGCATAAAAGCATATATCAGAACTTCACATTCTTTGAAAAATAGACGTTGTGCTGTGGACGTGCCAGGAATCTAGGTCACAAATGGGATTTCAGCCTGCAAATGCTCCTGTACTGTGTAAGGTAAAGGAAAGCTTATTGGAAGAACTTGGAGGAATTCTTTTGGGTCATAAATATGTTTTAGAAATCAGTGTCCTTTGAGAGATTAAGTTAACATGGCCTGTTTTAAGAAGCACCCAAGCTCCTGCAATGTTTTAAAACTTAAGCTAATGAAGAACTGTCTATAGACCTTACTGATTTTTCTTGGGGGGGGGGGGAGAATGGGATGGGGACCAAACAAACACTTCTTTAGATACTGGAAGTTAAATCCAAGGGAATGGTATTTCCAGGTAGCCTGCCAGCATTGGGTGCTGCATGCAGCACAGCAGATAAGATCTGCTACACAGTTTAAAGATATTTGAACACTCCCAACATTTTTGCATGCTTCCAAAGAGAGAAATACCACAGACCTGAGGTTACGGGTGTCTGTTGGGTTTGGTGGGAGGGAACAGATTCAGCCAGTCACCCTGCGGCACTGAATCATTATTTCCAGAAATGTTACCTCCTGAGTCAGTCAGTAATTTGGGGGTATCCACAAGTCCGTGCCTGTAGGTGGGTATATAAGTACCCACTCACATCTAGTGTAAATACCACTGGCAGGATAACTTTTGCGTGAACTACTATACAGTAATCCTTTAGGAGCTCAAGAGTTAGTGTTGCCTCAATGGGTCTTTGGTTATGCTAAAAACTGTCCCCCAGTTATTCCCGTCTGTGGATGGAGACAGCTTGACTAACTTACCATTTTATAATCTGAATCATGGTAATGGTTTTACAATTATTTCAAGTTCAGTCTCTGACATGATTCATCAAAATGCCATGCAGTGTAGCCCCACATGATGATGATCCTGGCTTTTGTATCTCTTGGTTTGGTTCTGACTACAATCACTGGTCTTTCCCATAAAAGAGTTTCTTAAGGTTTTTTTTCCCAGAAGAAATGAAAGTGGAAGGGACACGTCTTTCAGTGCAGCTTTGTGAATGAAGATACACTACTCCTGCTGCTGCTGGCTGCTAAATCAGTCTTTTGTAGCATGTGCTTTAAAACATATACCATAGATAAGGGAGACTTAATTGGTTTGTTTTTAAGGGTTATTTGTTACTGCAGACTCCAGTTGACATGGTGGCCTCTCATGCTTGATGCTATATTTATAAAATTGAGAATGGTTCCTGGACTCCAGAGCTTTATAAACTCAGTATACAAGACAGACAATATGTTGGAAAATACTGTTAGCCCCGTTTTATAAATATGCAGAAGTCTTACAAGACAAAGTGACTGGCCAGTAGGTGACACAGAGAAACTGTGGCAGAAGCAGGAACTCTCTGATTTTAGAAATGAGAGGAAATTCGGTCTTTTACTTAAAGCATGAAACCTGTGACAATTTATGTTCTAAGTCAATATTTTGTACTCGGCACCTGTGAGGCCGCACCTCAAATACTGTGTTCAGTTTTGAGCCCCTCACTACAAGAAAGACATTGAGGTGCTGGAGCCTGTCCAGAGAAGGGCAACGAAGCTGGTGAAGGGTCTGGAGCACAAGGCTGATGAGGAGTGGCTGAGGGAACTGGGGTTGTTTAGCCTGGAGAAAAGGAGGCTGAGGAGAGACCTTATCGCTCTCTACAACTGCCTGAAAGGAGGCTGTAGAGAGGTGGGGGTCGGTCTCTTCTCCCAGGTAACAAGGGATAGGATGAGAGGAAATGGCCTCAAGTTGCGCCAGGGGAGGTGTAGACTGGATATTAGGAAACCTTACTTCACTGAAAGGGTTATCAAGCATTGGAACAGGCTGCCCAGGGAAGTGGTTGAGTCCCCATCCCTGGAGGTATTTAAAAGACGTTTGGATGAGGTGCTTAGGGACATGGTGTAGTGGTGGTCTTGGTAGTGTTAGGTTTACGGTTGGACTCGATGATCTTAAAGGTCTTTTCCAACCTATACGATTCTGTGTTTCTGTGATTTTGGTACATATTGATAAAACATAGTTTCGCTGGTGAACTTCTAATAGGCCAACAGGATGCCAACAAATAGGATGCCAGCAAGAGCCTTGGGGCAAGTGTATTCAGTCATGCTGGATGTGCAAACATTAAAAACTAGTCAACGCAGCAGAAACTTTTTTATTCCCAAGCAGCCCACAATATATCTGATCCTAACACGTTTGTTTCATTTAGTGGTTTGTTGTGTTGTGCTGTGCTTACTCGTGTAGCATTTGAACACCACCTGTATTATCAGTGATATCTTATGGGATCTCTTCAGGAGCGTGATGTATGGCTTTGGATTCTACTCTGTGCGCCAAGTGACTAGCCGGGTTTTAAAAATTTGTTTCTAATCTCTAATTTACCCCAATGTGTTCTTGTGTGTTCTTGCCCTCATTAATCCCCTTAGGACAGAGAAGAGGGAAGGGAAAAGTATTTGTATGGTTGCTCTCTTCTCTTAGCTCATTCTTGGTGTGCTCTTTGAGAATAGAAGTTCAAACTCTGCCTTTGTTATTTGGAGTGGGAGAAGTGTGTGTTCCTGTAGGGATCTTGAGCTACTCCCAGATGGGAGCTTCCCACCCAGAGGCAGCTCTGGTGGTGATGTCTGTGGCTTTTCAGAAGAGCTGCCTCCAGGCCCAGACACCCAACAAACCCAGCCTGAGTTCCTTGTTCTAAATCAAAATATAATCCAATGGGTTTGAGTGTCACTATGAAATGACCTGGCAATTCAGTTGTGGCAAGCAGTTTTCTTCTCGTGTGAATGGCTTCCTAAATCTCTTTCCCCTTGTTGCTTCCTACTGCTAAGTCAGTTAAATTTGTCTTAATTCTTTTCCTTTATCCTGGCCAGCTTTTCTCCTGCACTCCTTGTGTATCGGTGATACACCTACCCCCTTATCCAAAGACTGAGGTATTGAGGCTTACTTGTTAAATGCGGCTGTATTTAGAAGCTATCTTTTCCTTCCCTGAGACATTCTTTGGGGTCTACGACTCTTCTAGAGACAGCTTTTGTCCTCTTCTGTACCTTTAATCCCATTGCTTCTTGCTCTGGGAGCTGCCTTTGTCAGACAGGGTTTTTTTTGCATGAACTCAGTGTTCATGTTGCAAAATATGCCTCCATGAGACATACTGTGCAGATTGCAAACAATAGCTGTCTCCAGCCGGGGAGGAAATCCATTTGTTACTGTTTCATCATCGGTCCCCATTGTGTTGCCTTCAGACAAACCCATTCATCAAAACAAGTTCCAAAGTGCCTAGTGTTTACCAGGGATACCGCACAAACCCGATCTGGCTAAATGCAAGTCCTCCCTCTGCAGTTTCTAGCATTGCTCTTTATTTCTGTTACAAGGATGCCTAGAAAGACTACCTGAGGTCAGCAGCCTGTTTGCAGGTGATGTTTAGTTTTGAACCCCGAGTAGGTTGTTGGCAATAGGGACAGAATCTGGGACCTGTTCCTGACAGCCTGTTCAGCCTAGGTGAGAATAGGTGGCTTTTATTTACTAACATCAAGTAGAATGTGAGTTTACATGTGCCATCCTCTACACATTGCCCGCCACACCTGCAGAATACCTCCTACTGAAAGGAGCCTGTCTTCATGGATCTTGCAACCTTTGTGGACATGTTTGGACAAAGATGTGAAAAGGGGACAAGACGTCTTTGTGGTTATCTGGGTAATAGCAGAGCTGGGACTGGACCTGAGTTTTTTTCAGTGTCCTATCCACTCCTTAAAGCTTTCTTCTGAGGCTGGGTTCTTACCTGCTGATGTAGTGATATCTCCAGAAGAATACACGCTCTGAAGGCCAGGAGGAACTTCTGTGGTCATGTAGACAACCTGCAAAGCACAGAGTGTAGGACTGGATCCTGCAGACAGGGAAAGCAGCAGTCAGGATCAGGTGGCTGTGTCGCTAGACCCAGTAACTAATGCCAAGTGCCCCATGAGCTCAGAAGGGCTGGTGGGTACTGCAGTGCCTGTCCCACTACCCCCAAGGAGTTGGCCCTTCAGCTAGGGGCAGGGCTTGGTACTG